>NW_023270855.1:10681194-10962792 GCF_011800145.1 Mirounga leonina
AGAAGAAAGAAAAGAAAAGAAAAGAAAAAAGAAAGAAAGAAACAAAAAGAAAAAAAAAGAAAGAAAAAGAATTCTGTGCATCCCTAAATACATAAATACATAGCAGGAAAGTTTTATTTCAAGAATTTATAAAAAACTTCAAGATACTTAGAAATTTCCATAAATATCATGAAACTGGAGCTGGTAACCATGGAGTATGGGCATCCATGTCTATGTGGCATCTATAGCTGAGGAAGAAAGGATCTCAGTCCTTTCTTGCTTGCTTTGGCTCTCACCCAACTCCTACACTTCACCTCTCCATAAAGTCACCTGAGTGAACTTTCTAACCCCTTTTGATCACATTTCACTTTTCAGATGCTGCCCAAACTTTCAGAATAAAGAACACGTTCCTTAGTGTAATTTCAAGACCCTTCATAATCCAACTCAGGCCCATTTGTCTACCATATTTTGTGCCAGGACCTCAGGTAGTCTATGATTCCTCCAACCAGTCCAGCATCCAACCATTTAAAAATCTGTTTGAGTGCCTGCCATATGCAGGCCAAGTTCTAGGTGCTGGGGGCACAATGCAAGGGATGCATAAGAGATCTGCTTCCAGACAGAGACAAGTAAAGAGGTGCTACAATGGTAGGGATCGTGTAGGATGCTGCCGAAGCAATAGAAAGGGCTTCTAACTCAAACTTGGCTGGGGTGGAATAGTCACATGTAGCTTCCAAGGAAAATTAACATCTGAGCAGAGACCTAAAGGATAGAAAGGAGTCAATCGGGCCAATGGTGTAATGACTGGAATTCTGGGGGAGAATAGAGTTCTCCCAATGTGCTATAAATGGGAACATTTTTAAAGACATATAAGAATTTCAGAACCATTATGCAGGACTGTTCTGCAGAATGAATTATTTACTGTTACCCTAGTGTGTCCTTCACTCTTCTCTTCCCGTCCCCTGGGTTGGTAGTACAAGATGTTCTTCTCATCATCTGCCTGATGAACTTCAAGTCATGATTTTACCTCCTCTCAGGAGTATCCCCCAACCACACCCTCACCACCTGAGATAAACTTCTGCAGTCTTTCCTTTGTGCCCTGTGGTATCTAGTCCATACCGTGCTTACACCGTATCTCATTTGACCTAGTCCTTGGCTATTTTTGACACCTTCTCTCAGCTCTGTATGCTTTGAAGGTAAGAATTTTGTCCTTACCTTGTTTTTTCAACTTTTAGAACAGAGCAAGACACACAGTGGATACTCAAAATTTTGAGTAAAAAGGATTGGAGATAGTTAAAATGTTGTCTTTTATTTCTGCAACCCATCTGCAAATGCACTGGTCTGTGTTGTAAGATAAGCAATCTTCTCAGGACACGTACTGGGGAATGAAATGAATTCAAAGACTCCCAAGAAACACATGGGTGACTCATGGGATCTTTATCTCCCCCAGATAACATAGAAAGGCAACAGTGACAGAACCACAACCTGGCTTGTTCAAAAAGGTCTCCACAGACCATGCAGCCTTCTGGGGGAAAATAATTAATTATATTGGAGTGGAGACAGAATGGAAAGAAATGCAAATATTTGATCCCCTTTTGAGTGAGAGGATAGAGGCTTTTTTAATGTGCAAAGCAAGCATGTTTTAGGGAATCTTTGGAGACCTGCCCCATCAGAAAAGAAACACAAAGGAGGATACCAGCGGAGGAGTTCCTTTTCTTTACAGTATCTTCTTTTAGAAATAACTTTTCTTTTCAAATTAAAGGAGAACGTAAATTGTAATCAGCAACTTTCGTTATATCAGAAAGATGCCAATAAAAGCCCTCTCTTCCTTCTTCCTCTAAAAGAATCTTTGAAGCAGCAAGGGAGGCAAAGGACAAGAAAGGGGGCAGTGATTTAGGAAGGTAAGATAAAGAGAAAGAGAGCAAGAACAAAAGAGACCCAAGAAGGCAAGGTAGTGTTGGTGCCCAAGAGAGGTGGTGTGTTGCGCCATCGTGGGGGCTGGAAGAAACCCCACAAGGTAAGGAGGGCAAGAAGCCCTGTAGTTATTCTGCTATAGAAGTAATGGATAAATTGCAAAGGGAAAATATTCTCTCAGAAAATGCAGTTCACTTAAGTACACTTGGATTGTGTTATTATTTCACTTATTAATGGTAATGCTCTTCTCTAGGAAAGCTCTGGTGAAAAAAATATGCTAATTATCATGAAAATACATGATCTCTTCAAAAGAGGAATATCAACTAAAAGAACAGACCAGATATATGGCCAAATTTGCATTTCATGGCTACACGTTTGAAATTATACTGCACAAATTACATAAAAACACCAAACCCTCAAAGAGATCCATGATTTAGCCATCCTGCACAGCACAAACCACTCTCTCAGTGTATTTTACAACTGATAAAACCCCTACCTTCTACAGTTGCTCGCTTGGGCTGAATAGTGATGGCTCCTTCTGCAATATCTTCATGCTGGTGCAGTGGGTTGATTTTGGATCCCCAGCTATCTGATCCTACCCAAAGAAAATGGCCCACTTGGTCAGCTCTTTTGGCTGCTGCAAGGATTTGCCTGTGAAAAAGAACATGAAAAGTTATATTAATGTTAAGAAGTAGCTGCTGAACATATACATATTAGGAATGAAGCAGAAGGAAAGCAAGATACCAGTTCTCAGAAAGTAAGTAATCAATGGCAAAAAAAAAAAAAAAAAAAAAAGTTATGTGACAGGATCTATACCCTGCATATATAAAGAGATTTTATAAACCACTAAGAAAAACTATCAAAGCAGCTTGAGGAAAATTGGCAAGAAACATCAAAAGTCAAAAGAAAAAAGGAGAAATATAAATAACCAGTAAGCTGGAGATACATATTCATACAGATTAGAAAGGAGGAAAATATAAATTAGGGGAAGATATCACATTTGCTTTTCATGTTGGCCAAAAGATTTGTTTTGTTTTGGTTTGGCTTGTGAGTTTGGTTGTGGGGCAGGAGAAATGAATGCTCCCATTCACTGCTGGTGGTATGTATAATTTCTGGAAAGCAACACGTCAATCTAAATTAAGGGTCTAGAATTATTAAAATGAACAAGTATGTTATACTTGAAAATTTTATAGCCCATGTTCATAAATAACAAGAGCAACAAGGCAAGTAAAACAAAAGGAAAACTAATCATTCATAGTAAAGTTATTAAAATATATTTTTGAAATAAGAGGTAGATAATAGGTAACTGCATTTGTAGAACAGAGAAAGCTACAACTAAAGCTCTTTTGGTGGGTTATAGAAACAAAGCTCTTTGTTTCTCAAGACTTGGAGGTACTAAGTATCACATAGGTACATGGCCAGATAAAGGAGAATTGGTTGAAAGGTTGTATATATAAAAAGCAAAACCTCAGGTTTCCTTCTTTTTCTTCCAGGCAGAAAATGGAATGGCAATTTACTAATAAAATTTTAAGTAATAGGTTCTGATATTGTAAACATCCAAAAACCAGAAGGTTATGAGTGAGAGATGGTGAATTAAACATGAGGGGGAGGAAGGTAAGTTAAATTTACCACTAAGTATTGAAATGGTAAGCCCTCTAGGAAATCTACACTTCTGCTGACAGAATGCTAGAAGCTAAGGGAGTGCCACCCCAGGTAGACAATAGCTTTTCTGGAAAAACCTGGACCACCCTAGAAAAGAATTGCATATACTGACATAGAGAGACCCTCTAATGGAATGGAAATTTGGATGTCTGATCAGTCCACCAAAGGTCTGAAGTCTGAAGGGACAGGACAGGACACCGCTCCTTGCATCAAAGTGTTTTCAGTCACATTTTAATTTTTTTAATATGTGCATTTATTATTTTAATAAAATAAATGCAATCAATTATTTGTACCCTTGACCTAGAGATACAATTTCTACTAATCAATCCAAAGGAAATGACCAAATACGCTGTCAAAAACATACGCTCATTACTGCAGACAACCTCAATTCAGAGCAGCAGGAATCTGTCTGAACAAATGACAGTGAGGATGGATTGGAAAGCAATCAGAATATACTGAGTTAGATTTCCACAAGCTCTCGTTAAAAAGAAAAATCAATTAAAAAAACTGCAAAAGATTATTCAACTTGTATATAAGAAGAGCTGCCTAGATGTTGCTTGTACGTGTGTATATACACACAGGTAGGAGTATAGGGCCATCTGAGAGCACACAAAAATAATGATAATACACAATGTATTGCTAACCTAATAATCCACCTAGAAGGCACTGCAGAGACTGAAGAGGTTACAAAGGTGGGCAGAAGCCAAATAAAACAGGGGAGAAAAGACAAAACTACATAAATCCAAAAAGTAGATGTTCACTTTAATATAAATGGAAAAGTGTGGGTTTATGGACTATGATAAATAAGATTAAACCATTTAAAAATACTTATGGCATCAAAAGTGACATGCGAATTACAAAAAGTGGAAGATAAAAAGCAGGAGATTCCTTTGGGGAAATCTATGAATGTCTGGAAAAAAATGCTGGCAAACATTAACCCAGAATTTTATGTTATCTCTGAGTATGGGGATTGCAAATTTTATAGGAAATTATTTAGCCTTTATTTTTTCTAGATAACCAGGGGACAAAGTAAACTTAACGGCTCCTTTCAATAAAGAATAGCAACAAAAAAAAACCTTTTCCCATTTCCAGTGGATATACAGTAGTTATGTATTATTTTTATAATCAGAATAAAGTGTTCCAGAAAAAGGATCCACTCTTGTCTAAAATCCAAATTATTAGTATCCATGACTTACTTTGCATTTATTTTAGCTTTAAAATCTAGATATTACTGTCTCCTCACTGCCATTCTCTGACAAAGTATTTGAAGTTAATGTTCTAAGAAATCTCAAAATTTCCCATTTACAGTGTAAATCTTCTGAAAAAAGAAATAACATAACATCGTGAGTTAACAATACTTTTCAGACATTGGTGTATTTAAGATCATGTTTTGGAAGAAACTCACATATGCACTTAAATTTTATGACTGTGCGCAAGAACTAGTTCTGCTATCACTGCTATGAATCACAGCATACAACAATATTCAGCACACAAACCCCAAAGCAAAAGAATGAGCATGGTTATTGAGCAGATTGCATGCATTTCTACATCCCAAATTAAAACCTGACATTACCTACATATTATAATGAATTAGTCACCAGAGCTATTGCACTAATTTTTATGTGACATGTACAGTGTATTTAGAAATAAACACAAAGGGGCGCCTGGGTGGCTCAGTCGTTAAGCGTCTGCCTTCGGCTCGGGTCATGATCCCAGGGTCCTGGGATCGAGCCCCACATTGGGCTCCCTGCTCAGCAGGAAGCCTGCTTCTCCCTCTCCCACTTCCCCTGCTTGTGTTCCCTCTCTCGCTGTGTCTCTTTCTGTCCTATAAATAAGTAAATAAAATCTTAAAAAAAAAAAAAAGAAATAAACACAAAGCCACACCTTATCAAGGTATTAAGCCAAAACAACAAACAAACCCCAAGAGTAATATTATGAAAACAAAATCTTTTAAACAACTATAACACAAACTGTAGAAGAAAAATGCCCTAAGAGCAACACTCGAGAATTTAAAGGAGAGAAATAATACATTTAAGGGGTGACCAGAAACAGTTTCATGGAGAAGGGCATGTTCGAGATAGACTTTGAAAAACAGATAATTTCAATAAGTAGAGAAGGAGAGAAAAAACCACTATGAATAACGGCCATGAGGAAGAGCAATCAGGACTGTGGAGGACCAGAGCCATGTATTCTGGTGTGGAAGTGGGTGAGTGGGGGTGGGGTCTAAATGTCAAATTAGGAACACATTTTAAAGCACTGTGAAATCCAGACAGAGAAGTTGTATTTAAATTCTTATATAGAGTGCATTAGCATACTGACTTTACTCATTCATTTATTCGGCACTGTTCCTTGAGCATTTCTCTGTACTGAACACCGTGATGGGGACTGAGGATACGGAAAGAAGTCAAATGAGGCATCACCTCTGCCCCAGAGATGCTTATGGACTGGCGGAGAATGTGGACACTAATCAAATGATCAAGTGATGTAAAATAACATCAGTGACATCAACTATGAAGAATGTGCCAAAGCTGCATTGTGTAGAGACAGCTTCCCTCAGAAAGCCACACTAGAGATGGCACTGTTAAGAGAAAGCGAGGAAGGAAAAGCCTTACAGGCGCATGCGAGAGAACACACAAAGACCACGGAATGAGGAAACACAAAACGTGAAGGAGCAGGGAGTGAAATAAGATTAGAATGGTAGGACAAGGCTGGAGAACCACAAAAAGAGCTCAGAAAGGATTTTCATCTTACTGATGAGAGAACTGAGGCCTCAGAAGTTGGGAAGCAGGAAGGGGGTGACAGTGGGCAACTTCCCAAAGTGACACAGTGGTCATTAGCAAAACACCTCTTGTAGCTCAATGTCAGGTTTCATTCGCTTTCCATTGAATAGTCCTGCTACCCGTGATCAGGGCTGAATACTGGGAAAATGATGGATGGATCCAGGGGCAGCATTTAGGGTGCACATGGAGGGAAGAGACACAGAACTGCAAGGCTCGTGATGAGGACAGTGCAGTAATCCAAGCACGATGCAATAATGGCCTGGGCCCTTAAACTTTCTCTTAATAAAGGATACCCACCTTCAAATTAAGTGATATATTTTATCTAAGACAAAGACTGAATAACCCCATACAGCTCTTTCACATCAGTGGACATATAAACCAGCACAGCCTCTTTGGAAAACAATAATCATATTGGGACACAGCTTGTCCTGGAAACATCTCTTCCAGGAATTTATGTTAAAAACACATAAGATAAATATATAAAACAATATAATTGCATATTATTATATAATTGTGTTATATTAATATTATATATCCAACTCTCAAAATATGTTTATATTAATATGATATATTTGTATATTTATATTTGTGTGCACAGATTTGTGGAAAAGGAAGTTTACTACAGTGTTATTTATGATTGCAAAAGTCAGTAATCAAATGTCAACCAATAAGGGAGCATTTAGATAAATGACAGCATGGATGTAAAATGAAATTCTGCACAGCTATTAAAAAGACTGAAGAGATAGGTTCTGACATTCATAGACATCCATGATAAAATAGCAAGTAAAGGCTAGCGGCGAAGAGAACAAGATGTACACACAGCATGCCACCATTGTGCAAAGAGATGCCGACTGTCACTAGAAGAATATACAAGAAACAGGTCATTAGGCATTGCATCTAAAGAGGAGACCTTGTTAGCTAAGGGCAGGATGAATGGAACTTTTTTTTTATAACCTAGATTTTTTTAAATAGTTTTAAAAAAGCAGGTGTAATTACTGTTTATTTTAAATAATAAATATTCTGGAACAAGGTGGTAGTGGGCTGAGAAGAAATCAGGGCATATTTCTGTCTTAGAAACACATTCTGGGCATGTTATGTTCTAGAAACAAAGGTTAACTCTACATGACTTGGCCAAGAATGCAAGAAGTGAGGAAAAATGGGAAGTCAAGATTCCAATTGGATTTTTGACTCCAAGGAGGATCAAGGGAGGAAAAGAGAGGAAGAAATGGCTTAGAGACATACTGGAAGACTGGCTTGGTTTGGAACATACGGAGTCTAAAGCAGTAGCAATACAGCCAGAATTATATGACATGTTTTTTCTTTTACATTAAGAGGAACCATTCTTTGGATAAAAGTCTGTTACATTTGGATATATCTTTAATAAAAGAACCTTTGAAAGGTCTAGTGGTTTTCTCTTTTTACAAGTAATTAAATACATTTATTTTGCTAATAGAGGAGGAAGACATGATGGCAACACACTGCTGCTCCCATGGTTCACTATAACTACTCGTGTAGGGGAGAAAGCACGGACAGACTTGGCCACTATGTAATTGCAGATTTGCTTCTGTGCTATCTTTTCCCCTTTCTCTGCCAGTATCCTGATCTTTCTGTCTCCTAAAGTTGCAGCATGCATATTAATGAATTTCACCAGTCATCCTTACTTTATATCCTCATCGTTGGCAAAAATCACGACGGCCCTGGAGTTGGGGGTGTCCAGGAGCTGTTTGATAATTCTATCAAAGTCAATGGTTCTGTCTTTGCGCTCTTGGGGGATTCTCACGGACTGCGCAATGCAGAGCCCACCTGTTTAAGAAAAGAAAGCAGAGTGTCAATAAAGTTCCCTCAGAGATACCAAAGGAACCAGGGTGAGTAGCTGGGGAGGAGGGAATTTTGAAGTCTGAGTGCACAGCACTTCCTTGGTGATATTGCTGAATGAGGAAGGCTTAAGACGTCATGCTAAGTCCTGACCTATTGTTCATAACTTGGTGCACCTTCCATGACATTGCACAGCCTGATTTTCTTAGTACTGCACTTATAAATGGCTAATGATGCCCAGGAACACCAATGATATCGAACCTGGGGAGGTAGATTTAGGTTGACAAACTGGGTGGGGGAAGGTCTTTAAAATGAATGCAATATACCACAAGAAAACTGCAATCAATATACTTCAGTAAAAAATGTACTGAAACACCTAAAACTCAGGTTAATTTCTGTGGCTTTTCTGGTGTTTGCGTTCCCAGGACTTTTTTCACCTTCATATCCATCCCAACTTTTAAAGGTCAGAGCCAATGGAATAATCTAAAAATAAAACAACAACAAGAACACCAATGACTGCAAATTATAGCAACAAACTTTTAGTGACCACATACTATGTGCCCAACCCTCAAATATGTGTTTTATGTATGTTATCCTATATATCCTAAAACTTTAAAAGATAGTTAATAACATGTATTTTTGTTAGAAGTTAAGGGGATTAAATAGAAAAAATAGATTCGTTGACTCCTGATTTCTCAGAGCTATGATGATATTAATTGTCATTATGAATTTCAAGACCGGGAAACATGCAGCAGTTTACTAGGCAATTGATACACTCCTCACTACCCCACCTCTTGCTTAGTAGTAGTTCCTGGATCTAGTAGTTTATAAAACACACTTTAAGAAAGGCTGGTATAGGTGAAGGCCATCCAATGGGCAGAAGACCTAGAAGCCAAGACAAGAGGGTAAACTTGGTTCTTGTGCTGGGGAGATAGCTATTTTCAAGCTTACACCTCGAGCATGGACAGCTGCGTAAATGGTACTAGGCTTCCACAAACAGAAAAATATGAACTCTAATCCGAAGTTGAGCTTCATTACACTTTTGTCGCAATCAGTGTTAGCTCTCTGTAAGTGGCTCTTAATTTTCAGTGTGTATAAAATCACTGATGGTCCTTTTTCAAAATGTAGAGTTTCAATAACACTATCAACCAACTTGACCTAATTGACATTTGTAGAACAATCCACAGGACAACAGAACAGTACACATTCTTTTCAAATGTAAATGGAACATTCATTAAGCCAGACCATACTCTGGACCATTAAAAAAAAAAAAAAAGTAACAACAAATTTAAAAGCATAGAAATTGTACAAACTATGTCATCAGGCCTAACAGAATCAAACTAGAAATCAATAACACTTGGAAATTTTGAAAACACACTTCTATATAACCTGTGGGTCAAAGAGGAAGTGTCAAGGGAAATTCTAAAATATTTGAAACTAAAGGAAAATGAAAGTGGAACATACAAAATGTATAGATTATAACTAAAGTGGTGTTTAGCAGGAAATATGTAATCATCAAATGCTTATGTTAGAAAAGAGGAGACAGTCAAAATAGCAACCTAAGCCTCTATTTAAGAAATAAGCAGGAAAGAGAGCTAACTAACCACCCTCCCAAAAAAAGCAGAGAGACATAAGAAAAGAGCAAAAATCAATGAAACTGAAATCAGAAAAAATAAGAGAGAAAAATCAGTAAAATCAAAAGCTGCTTCTTTGAAAAGATTAATAAAATTGATAAATCTCTAGTCAAAACTGACCAAAAAGAAAGAAGTCACAAATTATCATGTCAGGAATAAGAGGGGCTAACCTTACTGATGGATCCTACCGATAGCAAAAGGTAGTAAGGGAACATTACAAATAATTTTATGCCAATAAATTTAGCAACTTAAAGGAAATGGATGAATCTCTTGAAAGACACAAACTATCCAAACTGAGGGCAGAGTAGGTAATATTAATAGTTCCAAATATATAAAAGATACCAAATTCATACACACACACAAATACACACACATACTTCTAAAAAAAAAAAAAAAGATCCAAGCTCACATGGTTTCACTGATAAATTCCACCAAACAGTTAAGGAAGAAATAAAACATGATCTTACTGCATCTCTTATTGAAAATCTCTTACTGAAAATAGAAAAGGAGAGAAAATAACTAATTTCATAAGGTTAGTATTACCCTAATACCCAAATCAGATGAAGATGTTATTTAAAAAAGGCCAATATCATTTATGGACATACTTACAAAACTCCTAAAAAATACTAACAAAATAAATCCAGCAATCTATAAGAAATAGTAATACATCATACATAACCAAGTAGATTTCATCCAAGGAATGCAACGCTGATTTGTTATTTGAAAATCAATCAATATAATTTATATATGTTTAAATTAACAAGAAAAACCATATGATCATCTTAATACATGTGGAAAAAGCACTAAACAAAATTCAATATACATTCATGATAAAAACTAGGATTAGATGAGAACTTTCTAAGCCTAATATAATAGGCATTTACAAAAAGCCTACAACAAGCATCACACTTAATAGTAAGAAATGACAAGGCAATTTTGTCCTCTCTTAAAACTGTTATTCAACATTGTACTGGATGTCCTTGTCAGAAGAATAAGGAACAAACAAAGAAAAGAAACAATAGACAAACAGTTGGCAAAAGAAAAAATAAAATTGTCTCTATTTGCAGATGACATGATTGTGTAGAATCTTGTAGAATTAAAAGGTGAGTTAAGCAAAGTTTTGGGATATAGACTCAAAATACAAAGGTCAATGATATATCTACACATCAGCAATGAATAACTAGAATTTTAAATTGAAACAATGCCATTAACAATATCACAAAAAATGTGGTGCTTATGTATAAATCTAACAAAATATGAATAGGAGCTATATTCTGAAAACTATAAAATATGGCTGAAAGAAATTTTTAAAAATCATTTAAATAAACTCTCCCCAATTTCATCTACAGATTCAATGCAATCTCAATCAAAATCTCAGCAAGCTTTTTAAAATATACATCAATAGCTAATTCTAACATTTATACCGAAAATCAAAGGAATGAGAGCAGTCAAAACAATTGAAAAAGAGCAAAAAAATTGGTGAACTTGAACTATGTAAATTCAAGATTTACTATCAATCCCAAGCTGCAGTAATCAAGACACTGTGGGACTGGAAAAAGGATAGACATGTAGATCAATGGAACAGAAAAGAGGTCCGGAAATAGACCAACACAAATATAGTCAACTGATTGTTGGCAAAGGTGCAAAAGGCAATCAGTGGAGAAGGGATAGTCTTTTCAACAAATGATGCTGAAACAAAGGGATATTCATATATAGAAATAATCTTGGCATATACCTCATGCAGCATGTAAAAACTAACTTCAAATGGACTGATAGACCTAAGTCTAAAATATGAAACTGGGGCACCTGGGTGGCTCATTCATTAAGCATTGCCTTCGGCTCAGGTCATGATCCCAGGGTCCTGGGATCGAGCCCCGCCATCGGGCTCCCTGCTCCGTGGGACGCCTGCTTCTCCCTCTCCCACTCTCCCTGCTTGTGTTCCCTCTCTCGCTGTGTCTCTCTCTGTCAAATAAATAAATAAAATCTTAAAAAAAAATAAAATACAATATGAAACTCAAAACATTTAGAAGGGGACAAAGGGAAATCTGCCCATTGCCCAAAGGGAAATGGTCTTAGGTTTTGCAAAGAGTTTTTGGATATGAGATCAAAAGCCCAAACCATAAAGAAAAAAAAAAATTGATAAATCAAATTTTATGCAAGTTTAAAACTTTTGTTCTATGAAAGATAGTATGAAGAAAATGAAAGCACAAGCCAGAGACTGGGAGATAATCATATGCCTAATAAAAGACTTGTCTCTACAATTTATAAAGAATCAAAACTCAGCAACAGAAGAAAAGAAAAATTGGGCAAAACATCTGAATAGACATACACAAAAAAATAGATGGCAAATAAGCATAGGAAAAAAAAACACAAATATATACTGCCACAACACCTATTAAAACAGCTTTAAAAAACAGCAATATCAAATTCTGGAGAAGATGCAGAGCAATAGGAATGTTTGTTCATTGCTGGAAGGAATGTACAATGGCAGGGCCACTGTGGAAACCAGTTTGGCATTCCCAAAATGTTAAATATAGAGATAACATAACAAGCAGCAGTCAGTTCCAATCCTACATATTTATCCAGATGAATTGAAAGCTTGTGCTCACAGAAATGTGCACACAAATGTTTATAGCAACTTTATTCATAATCACTAAAACTGGAAACAACTAAGACATCTGTCAACAGGTGAAGAGATAAACAAACTGGTACATGCATACAACTGAATCCTACTCAGCAACAAAAAGGACCTGCTGATTCGTGGATGAACACGAATACATTTTAAAAGCATTTTGTTAAATGAAAGAAGCCCAACCAAAAAGACTACATATTGTATAATTCTGTTCATACGACATTCTAGAGAAAGCAGAACTATAGGGGTGGAAAATAGATTCGTGGATGCCAAGATTTGAGAAGAAGGGTTGAGTACAAAGGGACCCCACAAGGGAATTTGGGGGTAATGGAAATGTTCCATATGGTCCTGTGGTGGTAGATGAATGACTCCACAAAACCTTAAAAACAACACACCACGATAACTGGACTTACTACATGCAAAATTTAAAAAATCAACCAGGATGTCAGGAGACCCTAGAATGGAATGTGGACTGTGACAAATGAATCTAACTGTATTACTAATGTATGAAGAAATTTTACTGACAGAGATGAGTAGAAAATAAGTCGACCTAAGTAACTTTTAAAAATTGTGTTTTGACTGGAAACTCTAAAGCTAGAGAGTAAAAGGAGTGAACATAAAATGGTACTCCCTGATTTGTATATTGTTCACAGGGATATGAGTTAGCAATTCTGGAACTGCCTTCCACGCTTGAATTGAACAAAACAGTAAATAAATTGTAGATAATGGGAGCCAGGATTCTCACTGTTAAAGAATTTATGCACAAGCAGAAAAGTAAGGCTAGAATGAACCATGTGGTGCCAGAAAGCATCCGAAGTATCCGTGTAAACTTACGTTTTAGAGGGATGCTTCTATATGGGTTACTACACACTGTCCAATGAGAGAGCCTAGAAGCAATGACATCCCAGAGCAACCAGCCCTCCTAGGACCCCGGTGGGTTTCGAAATACCATCTTTCAACAAAAAGATGGTTCTTTCTCTTTGAAGAAATGGCTGATTCTAAGGCCAGGGCAGGGCAGATACAAGATGAGCCTGCAGTAACAGGAAGTAAGAAGTACACAAAGGAAAGAAAAAGTTATGGGCACAACAGGACACAGGAGCCACCTAAAAGTGTTTCCAGTAAACAAAGCTAGAAAAATATGAACAACAAAATAAGTAACAATGATATTAAATGATTATCCAAAGAATACAATATACACCTATGAGCCCATATTGAAAAAAAAAGGATTAAATAAATAGAAGGAATTAATAGAGCAATTCCAAATAATAAATGTATAAAGAATGAGAGAAATGCAATATCACCATGAGAACATGATAGTAATAATTGCTGCACATAAGAGCCACTGAGAGATGCTCAAGTTAGTGTGGGAAACTGTAAGGAGACACTGAACATTTATATAGCTTAAAAGTTATAAGAGAAAGAGAAGAAATGGCTACTTTACCCACCTTCTCGGCAGGAGAAGGGGAATCATTCTGGATGGAAACCCAGCTTCCCATCAGGATTCAATTACAGCTGAGTGATTAAGCAAATTAGAGCAAACTCCATTTGGCGACGTGATTAGTGGAGGGGCGGTCTGCACTCACAGATTTAGGGCCCACCCAGTGCACACTGGAGGAATCCATGCATGGAGCTTTGTGATTGCAGAAATGAGCTGCTTGCCCCCTCTCACAGAGAACTGCCCACAGGTGTGCAAAATCAAACTCAACAGAAGAGAGAAATTGGCTATTAACATGTTAATGCGAATGAACATCTTCATGAAGCTAAAATCTTAAAAAAGACAGGAGATTAGAAAACAAAGGATGAGAGATAAACAAGCTGTTTTGATCTTCTGTTCTTAGAAGGCTTGAGCGGTGCTTCCTGGAAAGATGGTCACTTCATTTGCTTCAGGTCTATAAGAGAATGTGGTAGGTTGAAAAATTTATGTATATTGTACATAGATAACTTTGCCTCAAGCATTCAATCCAAAGCATATCATGCTAGAAATGTGTCATTGTGAAAAAGTAACACAAGTCTTATTCCAAGGAATGGAATGGTCCACACAGATGCATGTACACGCCCACATACTTGAGGTGTCCTGATACCAGTTAGCTTATTTTTCAACAATGGGGGTAACTCAGCACACTACATTTTTCTCTGACCTGTGACCATCTTTTCATTCTAAACTTGAATGCTAACTTTCTCTCTCTTTTTCCACTGTGAGGGTTTGAGCTTAGACCCTCACAGTGGATTCAGCTTGCCTGCTGTTACATCTCTGATGTAATTTGGTCACCAAAGTACATGAGCAACCTATATCTAGAAAAGTATTTGTTCAGGGTGCCTGGGTGGCTCAGATGGTTAAGCGTCTGCTTTCGGCTCAGGTCATGATCCCAGGGTCCTGGGATCAAGTCCCTCATCGGGCTCCCTGCTCAGCAGGGAGCCTGCTTCTGCCTCTCTCTCTCTCTCTCTCTCCCTGTCTCTCCTGAATAAATAAATAAAATCTAAAAAAAATAAAAAAATTAAAAAAAAAGAAAAATATTTGTTCAACATCAAGAGCCTAAGAATCTCACTTTTGAGGGGCATTTCATATGCACACAAAAACTAACTGGAGTTTTATGGTGCAGGTTAGCACTGCAACTGCCAAATTAATTTTCACTTCTGTGGGGAGTAAACATACAGGAAAAATTGAACAGTTTCATCATAAATGGTGCAAATGAAGAGGCATGTCACAGACAGGATAACGCCATTCATGACATGTCAGCTTTATCTAAGAAAGCCCACTCTCAGTGGCTTGAGGGGGGATACAAGCCACTGAGGTAATGGAAAGAATTTCAGAGTCCCAGAAATCAATCTGCTTCTCAATCTGAAGCTGAACTGGTCAGTTTTCTGTCTGCCCATGGTAGCTAGCAATCTGTAACAGCAAGAAGAACGTCAGGAGTTAGACCACAAATGGTTTCCATTAAAAATACTTTTCTCTCTCAAATGAGAATGGATACTTTTCCATCTAATAAGCAGAAGCAATAGGAAATCATTTAACATTTGCAGCTCAACCTGTCAGAGGTTATACATGATACACTTCTACTTATGATTTGCTCTATTATTTCGACCTGCCAACTCAATTGAAAATATTTATTGAGACTCTTGTGTGAAAGGCTCCCTAGGATTTTTTAGAGGAATAATATATGAAAGCAGAAGGAGCCTGAGAAATAACCTCATCTAATTCCCCATTACGAGGGGGGAAACTGAGGTCCAGAGTGTTCAGCAGTGATAACATTAATCATAGTTGAAGGATTGGAAACCACTGAATTCTATGTATCAGATACCATTCTAAGTGCTTTACATCACTGACAGAGTCCATGGTCATACAACCCTATGAGGCAGGTGTGCTAACATCCCCATTTAGACAGGAGGAAATGGAGGTATTCTGAAGTGAAGTAACTCACCCTAGATCATAAATTTAATGGCAGAGAAGTACCAGGATTTTCATCTTCCTATCCTTCATGCTAAGTCATAAAACAACGTTCTTGTCCAAAGCAAGAGGAGAGGAGGACAAATGTTATATAAGCAAAAAAAAAAGGGGGGGGGGGGGGCTGTGGATATCTTGTTACAGGAATCACCAAAGGCTCTATGGGAGAACTGTAGTCTCACATGGGTTGTTTCATATCTGGTGGGTGGAAGAGGGCATCAGTGGAAGAATATGTAATGAAGGGAAGAGAGAGATCAACTGGAAAGGTCATTTTGGATAAAACTGTCCAACTTTCCACTCCCCTTCTTTCTTTGCTGACAGATACCTGGTGCTAAGGGAAGTCAGCTGGCCATTCCCAGGCAACAACCCATCATTGATCACCATCAAAGGGGCCAATTCTGTTTTCAAATCTCCAGCCTCTTTTCCAAGTAGGAATGACCTTGTTACTCATGAAACAGAACTTTTCTGGGGACAGTTCTGAAAAACTAAAACCGGGGGGGGGGTGCTGTGGGGATAGATGGGATGAGAAAGAGAGAGAGACCCTGTGCTTCCTCCAGCATTTTGGATGTCATGTCTGGAGCGTTTATTGTCCTTTTGGCATCAGTGGGACACACAAAAAATGATGAAAACCAACACGCTAAAAATGGTAAAACAGAAAGCTAGAACCAGAGTCCCTGAAGTCATGCATCCTTGAGCAGAAGAAATAGTGTCAGTAACCAATGACTTATGGACTTCCTGATATGTGAGAAAACAAACCATCTTTTTATTTAAATTGCCAGGAGTAGGTTTATGTTATGTGCAATTGAATACATTCCTACTTTATCCTTGCCTTCCAAGAATTCTCATCCTGATACAGAAGGAGGAGAAAATTCCTGAGAGTGAAAGAATTTCAAGGAAACATATCAAACAGAAGAGAGACCAGGGCTCACCATGACAGTAAAGAAGCTGGGGGAAAGGGATTGATTGGTACCTGCACAGATTTGTGGACAAAATAGTTGGGTAGGAGAGGGACACAAAGGGAAAGAGTAAGGAGTCCCATGGAAATTGGAAACAGTACCCAGGATTGGAGGAGGGTTGAACAAAGATTTTGGTGATGGAGGCATATGTGGTAGAAGCCTGGGAGTTAGGACTTCAGGGTTCTTGTTTTCCTTAGCCACCAACTCTCTATTTAATCTTTGTTTCCCTATTTAATATTTGAGATATCTTTGTCCTTTTCAGGATTGAAAAGGGAGAGGAAGGAAAGAAGGAAGGCAGGAAACAAGGACAGATGAACACCCCAAGAAAATGCTCAGCTGCCAGAGTATAAAAAGCATTTTGGGAAGCATAAAGAGATGAACTTGCCTGCAGCAAACTAGGATAAAATGCAGTAGTTAGACGGATGGGGTTCTATGGCGTAAGACTTTTTAACAAGAAACTTGAGGCTTGGGCAAGAAATGTTCTGTTTATGCCCTGCCAGTGAGGAGAGAGCAGAACCTATGCACTACCCACACACACTAATTCGAGGTCATTCCACCACATCTTTCAGCCAAGCGATGTCGGACAGCAAGTCTCAGTTAAATATGTTCAGGAATTTCAGTGGCTTCCTTTTGACTGAGAAGAACTTGCATCTTACTTTGGGAGATATGGAGGCTTGAAGCAATCTTGAACAGAATCATGTATATTCTAGCTGACTTGATCTTAGAACAACCCTCCCATTGTAAAGATGGTGAAAACGGTGAAGAAATGGGAAGTGACCAACCAACTTGGCCCCAGAGCTGATGCTCTGCAATTAAGCCTTTTGATTCCTGATTTGATACTCTTCTGGCTGGTGATGTTACTCTGTGGGTTGCTTTTTGCCATTTTCATAGCCAAGCATTCATTTACTCTATTAAACAAAATATTTGCTAAGCATCTGCCACGTCTCAAGCACTCTCTTAGTTGCTGGTGATATAGAAATCAAAACAAAAGAATCCTCATTCACATGGGGATACAGACTAATAAGACAACTTTTCTTTCTAATTCTCTTTCAGAACTGAGCTGGCCTCTGAGAATGCTCTGAGTTTAGCTTACAACCAAAATCCCGATATGGAACATCAAGTTTTTCTCAACAGCTGGTGTCTTGGCAGGTCATGAGTGGCTTAATCGAGAAAGTGCTCTGATTCAGGAAGCCTTTAGAAGGCAAGCTGTTCCTTTCCCGGAACAAGAACTAAGAAATTGGCTGATTTTTTACAGTGACTGCTTTTCCCTGTGGCTTGAGCAGCCTTGGCAGTCGGAATCAATTGTCACTTGTCTCCAAGCAGCGACTCTGTAAGGATGTCCCACTACGCATTCCTGGACAATAACAAAGGAGGTCAACTCATGAGTCCAAAACATGACTGATATTTCTGAACTACTGTTTGCATTTATTCAGCTCTCACTTGGATGTGTGTGGTCAAAATGGAGCAATGGAACAGGCCAATTTTATGATTCATTTTAAATCTTGAAAATAAGGAGGTAATAGGATATCATGTCTGTGTGGGAATCCATCCAGAGATTTCAAATTTAATGGCAATTTAGGGCAAGCATATACACATGCACACACACACACACACATACACACAAACTATTTCATATTCTTAGGACAGTGGTTCTAAAGATATGCTCTTAGCTTTGTGAATTCTTCAGTAATCTTTGTGTGTATTTCTTGCAGTACTATACTATAGTAATTTAAAAAATCATTTCTATACTATTATCTTCCATGAATAAAATAAGTGATTTCTGTAATTCTTCATTGGTCATTTCACTAATTGGTTATTGTTTTTTCCCCCAGAATGATCCTTTTTGTGGGTCCAAAGCTTTTTTAATTCATCCATTCTTATTTGAATACCACCAAGTACTACAAGACATAGAGAGAGGTGGGAGTACTGATCACTTTTATAGATGAGGGGACAAGAGCTTGGATATTAAGCCTATTTGCACAACACCATATAGCTAAATACACTACCAGGAAAAAAACCTGAGAATTCCTGACCCTTACTTAATCCAGAGCTATTTCCCTACTTGCTCTCAGGAATTCTGATGAGATTTCCTCCACCTCTGGTCCCTTACTCTCTCCTCTATCACATCTCTCTCAATGAATCGATCAAATAGAAGAACTGGGTTGTGTGTAGCCCCCCATGATCTTCTAGTCTATCAAACTCTCCTGAATAATAAACATTTTTGTTAATTCTTTTTTAATAGTGTCTCTTCATTTAATGAATCAGTGCTGATGTAGGAAAGACATTAGGGTTCGAAGCTGATGGCCAAGAAAGAATTCTTGAGATGTCTTTGGTGCAAAAAGGTGATTTTTTTTTTTTTTTTTGAGCCACCCAGGCGCCCTGCAAAAAGGTGATTTTATTAAAGCACAGGGGACAGGACCCATGGGCACAGATAGCTGCACCGGGATCATGAGGAGTGGCCCATTATATACTTTCAAGTTGGGAGGGGGTTAGGGATAGCATTAAGTCTCTAAGGAATTTTGGAAGTAAGATTTCCAGGACCCTGAGGGGGCTAGTATTGTTGGGAAAAAGTCATTTATTACCATCTAATAAAACCTTAGTTATGAGACCCTTCAGATGTATATCAGTGGTCCATATGCTTTGGGGATGACTGCCAACACATATCTTGGGGGCTTTAGAGATGAAGGAAATTTCTAAATGAATTTTTATATGTTAAAGTAGATTTACAGGGTCCTGAGGAGGGTGGGGGTTGGGCTAGGATTACCTTTTGCCCTTAGCAAAGTATCAACATCGAGGCAGTTGAGTCCCTAGAGGAATGTCACTCTGCTTGTTTCAAGGACCTAACATTGGGCTGTAGGTAGTAAGGAAATTAAATAATTTTTTCTTCTGTCTTTGTTTCCCACATCAAGTGCAAGATATTTTAACTCAACATCTTCAAACAAACCAATATATCTCTTTTGGTATATCCTTACAGGATTAAAAAAAAATGAGTCTTCATCCTGTCAATAGGAAAAGAATAATTTGTACTCAGATCTCTAGGCTTGTTCTTCATGGTTGATGAAATGTTTAAATACACATAATTCAACTTTGTAAAGAAATATAAAGAAAGCATTACTTTTATGTGAGTAACCCCATCAATTTGGATAACAGTTTGCCACACTGGATGACAAAATTACAATTATATGATATGATTAGCTGTCATTGAAATAGTGACCTCTACATGCTAAATGATAATTGAACTTTAAAAATTGTGCTATTTCTCACATCTTTTTCTGCAGCTCTGTTCCCTCTTCCCCTTAATGTCTCTGCTAAGATATATCAGTACTGCAGCAAACTGTTATTCTTTTAAGACCTGGAAGAGTACACTTATCAATAAAATACATTTTTAAAGAATTTGAGCATCTATCACTGTTAAATAATTCTTGTTACTTATTAATATTTATGTCCAAACCAAAGAAGTGGAAACACACCCAATCTGACATTTAATGGCTTTAGAGGTGTGTCACCCTCACGATTTTTCACAAAGCCCCGAAAAAATTATTTTCCCTCCTCACTGAAAAGTGTAGTATTTAAAGCTTTATGCCAGTTGACACTTCTTTAATCACAAGAGGTAGATGAAGATGCTGGTTAACAGCACAGTCTTCACTTATGTGACCAAAGCAGGTAGCTTTGTATAAATGCTTCCCAAGGCCCAGGAGATCAACTGAGCTATTGACAGTAAGGAGCAATGAGTTCAATGAGTTTTTCAAGGGTCTTGGATAGTAAAGCATTTGAAGTAGATTCCTTCAACTTTCAACTGGTCTGCCTTTGGAAAAGTCTTGTTCCCTTGCTTTATGTTTTCTCTAGAGAATTTCTACCAGAAGTCATACTACAAAATGGGCCATCAAGTTTGAAAATTCAATACTTTCTGAGTTCTTAGGTCATTTAAGAGTTTGAAGAATTTATCCCCCAGAAATGCTCGTTTATCATTTGCAAATGAGATAAGAGCTTACTGACAGGTTTTTTCTGAAAATCGACCTTACTTGTCTCCTTCCACAACATCAACCATGCTGGCTCTAGAAGGTGTGTAAGTCCTCTATTTAGAAATAAGGAAACAGATTCCTCTACAATCATCTCCCAAGTGATTTACTCAAAGCCACACCTGATAAAGACAAGGTTCTATTCTGGGAAGGTGCTGTTAGTATTAAACCAAAATGACAAGTTTTTTTCCTCACCATATTTGCAAATATATTTGTCTTTTGTGACATAGTCATTTTTATTGTGATTTGATAATAGCAATGAAAATTTTTCCATTCTCAAACACAGAGCATATTCAAAACAGAAATAAAATCACACCTTTAATGATCTCAATATAAATTTGATCAACCATTTGTACGTCTTGAAAGAAGAGAAGGCATGTATGCAGATATCCTCAATCCTAAAAAGAGACAGGAATGATTAAATAAAACATGACCAGTTTCTAAGGCTTATGTTTTGGGTCACCAAAAAAAAGGTATCATTTTCACCTTTGTCCATGCATATTCAAAGGGTGATTGAGATAGAGTAAATTAAATAAAAATTAACAAGAGGGTTATGTTCCATGCATGAAAATAGAACCAATGCTTTTGAAGAGCTGGGCCTATAAATTAACTGCTTCTGATAAACTGAGTTTCAGGCTGGTATGAGAGCAATGCCCATAAGAAAAGATGTTGCAGAATGAATATTTGTAGACATCACATGATTTCTACCCAAAGTGAGAAGTCTGCAATGGCATGATCCTCAGGATTATCAACTGGCCCAACAAATGCCAAATGACATCTTGAAATGTGATTACACAAAATACAGTCTAATAAACCAAATGTTAGATGTTTAGTGTAAAGTATTAAGAAAACGCACATAATCTTACAACAGTGACTATGGGTCTTAATTTAGGTTGAAACAAGCAGTCACCTTTGTGATTATGTGAGCTCTGAGCATTAAGCTAGCTCTGGCAAATTACCTTCCCTAGAGGGAAAGGTACACATTTTGTCTCATTCAAATATCTTAATTAGAGGTTAGGCTCAGATCTGGGTTGCTTACCTTTTTGACAATGTTGTGACTTAAAGGAACCAAAGGAACACACATCTAGAGGATATGCTATATTCACACATGGTGTGGATTCAACCAATGTTACCTGCAAAAGACGTCATATGGACTTAGGCTCCAAAGCTGTTATCCACACTAAAATCACCCTCGGGCTTCAGGAATTACTTTAAGAGGTAAATGGGAAGAGGAAAAATCCATAAGGAAAGATGCTAGCTAGAAAGGTGGTCATATATAAAGAATCAATAATTCTTTTCCTCCCAGCCAAAGTTAGTGTTGGCTTACCAAGAGGGGATGGATAGCACACCGCAATCAAAAAAGGCAAAGTACTATCTGAAAGTAGAGGCATCTATAATTTCAGCAGGCCCTCAGATATATATCCAACCTAGTCTGGCCCTCTGGGATAGAGGAGTTTATATGGATACTGTGAGTATATGCACACTGTGTCACACAACATTTTATCCCCAGTTCTACTACCTGTATATTTTTTGGATCACCTCCCCTTAGAAATTACAGTGATGTGCTCTTGAAAGGGAAAGCACGCTGATAAGCATGGAAGGTTTATGGTATATTAGACTCTATTTGGTATTCGTGTATAATCTTTACTCAGTAAGATGACATGAAAACACTACAGGTTGAAACCGAGATAAACCAAGATGGTATAGTGGGACTAGTCAGGCAATAAGATATGTGTCTGAGACACATAGTGTCTGTAGTGGGAATTTAAAAAAGAAACAACTAAAAGTCATCTGCTTTTTATTACAACCATATGGTAGCTATTCTAAAAAATGGCAGGTAAAAAAAATTACTTTTCTCCCCAAAATCTTTGGTGGATCTATGCCAGGAGTCAGCAAACTTTTTCTTAAAGGGCCAGATGGTAAATATTTTAGACTTTGCAAGCTGCAAGTTCTCTGTCATAGCTACTCAACTCTGTTGTAGCAGGAAAGCAGCCACCTTCCCTAGACAATACATTTTTAAAAATGGTCATTTAAAACAATATATTTATAAAAACAGGCAGCTGAACAAATTTGGCCTGAAGGTCAAAGCTTACTGAATTCCGGTCCAAGTTCTAAACAATTGCTATAGTTACTATTGACTTTTAGTTTTATATACGTGTGTGTATGTGTGTGTGTGTTCTAAATTCTAAATTACCACCATTTTTATGATGTATCCTTTAACAAACATTGTATTCAACATGTAAGTGAACTCAGAGACTGAAATTATGCATTGGCCTCTGACACGTGCAGATATAGTACACCCTCTCATTTCAAGAGTAGGTCATAACGCCTAGAAGTCACTCAAGCTCATGTCAGGCATAGTTCATCCCTCCAACTCCTATAGTATTGTATATTCTTGCATTTAAACAGTGCATTTGCAGTAATCAATGATAGCACAGTGATTGCAAAGATGAAGAAACAACACTGAATACTTCGATTCTGTTAATTGTTCTAAAGCAGTGGATTAGTGTCAATAATCGGCATCAGTCACCATTTTATCCAATTTTGCAGAAAAAGATGTTACAAAATATAATAGGCATTTAAGGTGAAGTTGTTGACAAAGAAGGGGAATTTTTTCCAAATGTGGAAACATTTGAAAAATCATTTCCAAAGAAATAAGGGCATGGATGCTATGACAATTTCTGAAATTTATAATGAAACAGGAATTTCATGAATTTTGCCCAAACTTATGCTTATCTTCAAGAATTTTCCAAATTGTGTATCTGTTGCTTCTTGTAAAAAAGAAATTTTTAAAATAAAATTAATTAAAAAAATGTTCTTTGATCAACTCCGAACAAATATAGATTGACAAATCTGGCTAAGTTGTCCATTGAACATGCAATATGCAAAGATCAATTTCTACAAAGTAGTTGACAAATTTACAGAAGTCAAAGCCTACAAACAAAAACTGTGATATTGTTACTGCAACAGGCCAACCAATATGGAGGTATAATATTTTTCCCCCCTTTTTTTTTAAAGATTTCATTTATTTGACAGAGACACAGCGAGAGAGGGAACACAAGCAGGGGGAGTGGGAGAGGTAGAAGCAGGCTTCCCATGAAGCAGGGAGCCCGATGCGGGTCTCGATCCCAGGACCCTGGGACCATGACCTGAGCCAAAGGCAGATGCTTAATGACTGAGCCACCCAGGCACCCCTATTTTTTCCCTTTTTAAAAAAGATATGTATTGGGGCACCTGAGTGCCCCAGTTATATTTGAACTGTCACTGTAGAAAGGTAGAGACAGCACTTTTAATTACAAGACCTAATCTTCTGAATTGATTTGATTAATATGTTGCTGGAATCAGCTTTCAAATAAATGGGTTTTTTAAGAATTTTAAAATAAAATACAGGTCAGGAACCCCATTTATTTCTTTAAAAAATCCCTGCTGAAGTGTTTTATGTATGTCAATAATTCTTTGTGAAATTTTTAACTGTCAGCACAAATCCATGTATAGAACTTGAAAGACTCTGATTTGGCTCAAGTAGGCTAGATTTGTATAGATATTCAACTGAAATGGTACTCATGGTAAAAGTATTTCTGCCATATAATGTACCAAATCCTTTATTTTTTTTAAGATTTTATTTATTTATTTGTTAGAGAGGGAGAAAGAGCACAAGCAGGGGGAACGGCAGGCAGAGGGAAAAGCAGGCTCCTCACTGAGCAAGGAGCCTGATGAGGGACTTGATCCCAGGACCACAAGATCACGATCCGAGCCAAAGGCAGATGCTTAACCGACTCAGCCACCCAGGCGTCCCTGTACCAAAGCTTTCAAACTTAAATCTTACTTACTCAACCAAATGCCACTCTAAACTCTCTTCTCTGGTTTGCATTTCACAGTAAATCTTAGAATTTCCCTGTTTTTTTTAGAGTCAAAAGTTCTCTTTCATACCCATTAAACCAACATCCCCAATGAAGAACAGGGCTTATCCTCCTTATACTATTTATTTATTTGCATAGGACCTTAGTGTTTATATTTATTTTCTATTGATAATAATAATGATGATAATAGTAATAACCAAAAAATAAAACCCTCATCAAAACTTTTACTGAGAACTTAATGTGTGCTAGGCTTTGTGTCAAGTATCTTATGTGTATTATCTAATTTAAATTCACAATTTTATGAGGCTGACCCTACTCTTGCCTAACAGATGTGAAAGCTAAAGCACAAAGAGGTCAAATACCTTTTTCTGGGTCACATGGCTATAGCATCAGCAGTCTAACCCAGGCTATCTGACTCTAGAATCCATGTTGCTAATATTTCCCAAAACTCAGAACCTGGAATTAGAGAGATTAAAATCAAGGCCACATAAAAAGTAAGTGGTTGGTCCAAGATGGGAATGTAAGTCTCTCAATATACCAATCAGAATTAAAACAGAAGAATAAAGTAATCTGCCTACAATTACAGTAATTTGGTATTAGGTCCAATAAGGAAAACCTAGTCCTAAATCTCCAAGCCCAGGGCTCTCTTATATGTAGGTTAAGCCTTGGAAAGAATGGAAAGAAGGATATACCTTCCTCTGGCCCATATTTCCCACAGTCCCCTCTTCTAGGAGATATCATTAAAAGAGTAATGGGGCCATATACATTTGGGGATTATTACACAGTATATCTCATTCTCAGGGCTTCATAATGGGACTTTAATATATTAAAGATTTTGAGAAGTCCTGCAGAAAAGACATTTTCTAAATTATATTTAATCAATGTTGCCCAAATTTACTGTCAAAGATCCTATTAGTGAAAGCAGAATAATGACACCCCAAAGATGTCCTATTTTTAATTCCGAAGACCTTTGATTAGGTTATGTTTTATGACAAGGGAAAATTAAGTTGCAAATGGAATTAAGGTTGCTAACCAACTGATCTTGAGATATGGACATTATCTTGGGCTGTCTAGTGGGACTACAGTATGCACAAGGGTCATTATAAGTGAAAGAGGGAAGCAGAGTTATCAGAGTCAGACAGAGATGTGAAGATGCTACACTACTAGGTTTGAAGATGTAAAGTGGCCATAAGCCAAGAAATGGGGTCAGCCTCTAGAATCTGGAATATGTAGGAATGGATTCTTCTTGAGCGTTCAGAAGGAATATAGCTTTTTTGACACCTTGATTTTAGATCACTGAGACCCATTTTGAGCTTCAGACCTCCAGTACTATAAGATAATGTATCTTGTGTTGTATTATAAGCCAATAATTTTAAGGTAATTTGTTATAGCAGCAAATATGAAACTAATACACCATTTTTTCTTCTAACATCTATTGTCATTTTGGAAATACTGATCTAGTCCA
This sequence comes from Mirounga leonina, assembly GCF_011800145.1. NCBI lineage: Eukaryota > Metazoa > Chordata > Mammalia > Carnivora > Phocidae > Mirounga > Mirounga leonina. Next base: position 10,707,350 of record NW_023270855.1, read on the forward strand.
TCACCCTGGCTTGAAGAGACACATCTTGGAAGCATGAGGATCACGAAATTATGATGTTTTAGTGTAGCACTTCTCAAATTATAATACGCATAGGAATTATGTAGGTACATTTTTAAAACACAGATTCTGATTCAGTATGTCTTGGGTGGGACCCCAAATTCTGTATTTCCAAGGTGATCCTGACACTTATACTGGTCAGATGTTCACATTTAGAGTAGTAAAGTTTAAAGAATACCTGAAAAAAAAAGTCTCCAGCCTTCTTAGGATAACCTTAGTAAAAAGAATTCCATGAAGTTTCACAAAGAAAATGTGTGGTTGCGAATAAATGATCAAGGAAATGGGGCACCTGGGTGGCTCAGTGGGTTAAGTGTCTGACTTTGGCTCAGGTCATGATCTCAGGGTCCTGGGATCAAGTCCCGTGTCAGGCTCCTTGCTCAGCGGGGAGTCTGCTTCTCTCTCTCTCTCTGCACTTCCCCCCCACTCCTGCTCTCTCCCTCTCAAATAAAGAAAATCTTTAAAAAAAAATGATCTTGGAAAAAGATTTGTAAGTATTGCCCCATCCATCAGTATTTATGAAAAAGAAAAATTTCTAAGGAAAGGGGGATTGAGGAGAAAAGTCACAATTCATTGAGGTCTCCCCTCTGTGACAGCTTAGAGACAGAAGAAGTACAGGGCATAATAGGAGTTTTTATAAAACATTCTTGATTTGATAACAAAGTCATATAAAATACCTGGTGTAGCACTATAAAAAGAACTAAATTTATGGAATAAAATGATAAATTGAAAAAAAATCTGGAGAGCTACTATATTCTAAAACAAATTTTTTCCCCAATGTTTCATACTTGCTCTAGAAGCACCTGAGTGCATGGAACCAGAAAGCATCATCAATTATCTTACCTCTTACCTGCCTGGAGGGAGGAAAATAGAGCTTAAGTAAATTTGAGGGTGCCAAAGAGAACCATTCTCCACTACCTCTGCCAGCACAAAAAGAACAGATGCTTTTTCTTTTTTCTTTTCAGAGTAAATTTAGTGTCCATGAAAGGTGCCACATTGAAGTCCCTAGAAACAAAGTGCATTCTCTGTACCTGCAAATCTGGCAATGATGATAAAAGCATTTTCATATACCTGCTCAGTCCTGCAGGAGAGCTCATTTCTAGACCATTTCTACATAAGTGGTCTTTATACAAGGAGATAGAAGTTACAGACTATCCTATTAGCAAGCTGCCAGTTGTAGGTGTTTTGAAGATTAATCCAAAATAAATCATTTTGTACCTCAAGAAGCTTTTGTTTAAAAATCACCACATTATGTACAGTGCTGCAGAATTTATAAAGCACTTTATAATGGTAAACACTTAACTATAAACACTTCTCTGAGCTCTTAGTATGTGCTGGGCACCACCAGGCTTTGTGTCAGCGCTTTATATGCTTTACTGTATTTACATCTCACAACAGCCTATAAATAGGTACCATTGTTATTTCAATTCTGCAGATGCCCTAGGTGAAGCACAAATCTTCCCATACATCACGTATGTTGCCTGTGGTCACATAGCTAATCAGTAGAGAGGCCAGGATTTGAATCTAGGAGACTGGTTCCAGAGCTCACTCATTTAATAATTATAGGACATAACTATCACAATTCCAAGAAATAGAAAATTGTACTTAGCAGATGATAAAACCAACACCGGGGGGGGGGGGGCATGATATACCAACTGTCACACAGAAAGTATGACAAGTCATATTTGAATGCAGCACTGCTTTCAGAGACCAAGGACTTTCCATCTTGTCCTGATATATTGGCTCAAAGTGCTACCTTTCAATAAATTTTGCTAGTGTAGATTCAATTTTGCCCATAAGAATAAAGAGCAGGTAAACCTTTTTATGATTAATGAGGATATAAAATGATAAATATTTTTGGCTTTCAAATTAAACAATAAGTTAGCTTTTCTTTTAACAAAGCAAGTATACCCATTTCTGATGGAAATATGTCCTAGGCCTTGGAAGAAACTCAGGCTGGCGAGGTTTCCTTGTGGTCACCAGCCTCCCTTCCTGACATCCAGCCTACAGTGAGGTTTTATAGGGAAGGGCATGGGACACTGTTCTCAGAAGCAAAAGAAGTAGTCCAAATACGGCCACGTACTTGGCAAAACCGTCTTCCAGCAGGAAAAATCATAACCACAACCTGAGTTGCGCTACAGAATAGCAGTTATTTTGGTTTCAAGGACTACAAATCAGCTCAAGTTTTCTTTCTAACACACACAGACATACATACAGAGGCACACACCAGAATGGGGTTCTAGAGAAGCATGTGCACCAGTGAAACTGTTCAGCTGGGTCTCATGAAAGTGGAGCTGAAAGGCATGAAGGTCTCCGCTATTCCTCGTCTACTCTTTCATTTTAGGGCTTCTTGAGTTCTTCTTACCTCCATTCATCTGTTGTGCCCTCCTTTCCACAGAGAACTTCCTCTGCCTCCTCATGGTTTCCACCCCCTCCAAACTTTAGCTGGCACACAGCTACTGGTGGCTGCGGTGCCAACTCTCAGAGCCACACCAAAGCTCACTGGCCCCATCTCTCGGTACTGCACCATATGGTTTGGTCAAATGCCCATTTCTCACACAACCAGTTGTGCAGAGAAGGAAAAGAAGATAATTCTTTGCAACATACTATATATATTTTAGACATACATATATACATACATACATACATATGTGCATATGCGTATATTTTTTTCAGACTTTCTCCAGTTGGGACAATGGTTGAAGCAAGAAGAGATGTTGGCAGTATGGTCAAGCCAAAATTTGCCTATTCCCATCATGTTAAAACTGATTCAGGTATGGGGTGCCTGGGTGGCTCAGTTGGTTAAGCGACTGCTTTCGGCTCAGGTCATGATCCCGGAGTCCTGGGATCGAGTCCCACATCGGGCTCCCGGCTCGGCGGGGAGCCTGCTTCTCCCTCTGACCCTCTCCCCTCTCATGCTGTTTCTCTCTCACTCGCTCTCTAATAAATAAATAAATAAAATCTTAAAAAAAAAAAAACCTGATTCAGGTATGCCTCACCTTTGTTATTTAGAATAAGTGGAGATTTGCTTACAACATAGAGCTTATTTAACCTTATTTAACAAATCATTACTCCAATATTTGATGAACCTCAACAAATCCATGATCTCAACTCAGTTGTGAGTAAACCTGTAACAAAATTTTTTCCTATCTATGTTGAAAAACTAAAGCATTATCATGCAGTATTTAATATTTGCACCAAAGTAGATATTAGAATTATACATTTCAGGTTTGAAAAGGAACTACACAAATCATCTATATTGGGTGTGACAATTTTCACAGTGAGGTTTCAATAATGTTGAAATTTCTAATCTTAGGCCTACCAAAAAGCTAAATGATAATTGTGTTTGATATTTATTTCTTTGAAAAGATTTAAGTTTATACCTAGCCCATTCAGCAAAGACCTGAGAAGTCTCTGTGTTCTAATTATACCTCAGTCCTTTTATCTTAATGCTCTTGCAGATTCAATTCTATACTTTATCATGGCTGTTGTCACACTTTCTGCTATTTGCTTGTTTCTATAGTTGTTTTACCAACTAGATAGTGAGTAGCTAACATCAGCAATCACATCTGACTCATCATTATGTCCTTAACACTAATACCTATGTAAACAGGTGCTCAATAAATATTTGTCAAATCAAATAAATGCATCAAAAATGTATATATTAAATGATCAGTGAATAAGTGAAGAAGAAAGAAGAATAGAAGAAAGGAAACCAGATGTTCTTTTCTCTTAAGAAACTTAACAAGTGAATTAAAACAATGACATTACTTCTTTAAAATATGGACATATTATGCAGTTATTAATTAAATACATGTTTCATTTACCTGAATACTGATTTGCTCATATATTACAAATCACAGAATTTGGGCCTTATCACATTTTTATTTTTACCCTAGATTTAGCTAAGCCATGATAAAATTAAAGTCAAAGACAAAATAAAACTAAGAGCCCCAATACTAATCCTTAGTAAATTAAGATTTTGTGTCCAGAAATTGCTTTTAAGGTATCTTCTATTAAACATGGTCTTATAGTTTTGAGTGTATCTTAAATATGGTTTTCATGCATTTTACAGCTGCTAAGAATATTTTATTATGTCAACTAAATCAAACTCCCTATGATATAGAAATGTTACTGTAAACTTAATTTAAAAATCAAAATGATATGGCAATTGAAAGGCAAATATTGAAAAGACAAAATATCAAAACCAGAACTATTTGTTCTCAGCAATAAAATATGCCTTAGAATTCTTTACATCTTGAAAAATTACCAATTATTACTTAGTCTTATAGTGGCCTAAGGAAGAAATAGATTCAAAATACAATACATAGGTACCACAACGATCTTTCTTAGCTAATAGCTATGAAAAATGGAAAATGTGTCAAAAGTACACCTTCCTGTCCATTTTCATTTGTCTCTATCTTTTCTCTATAATTCTCTTTTTTAACACGTCATTAAAAAAAAAAAAAAACTATGAGTACAGATGACACAATATTTCAAATGTATACGAACAACCATTTCTTCTTAATGTAGGTCTAGACAGCTAGATTGGTACCATATGTACCTGTACCCCAGGCCACTAGTGATTGGTTCAGGATGGTAATGTTGATCAAGTGTAGCCAATAAGAGACACTCATATTTTATAAAATAATGTGGATAGTAGATAGAAATGGATTTTGTTTCAAGTGGTCTTACTTGGCAAGTAAAGTATTGGTAATCTTATATTAGCCCACAGATTTTTGTTCTCTTAGAAAATTGTCTGGTCTATGAAATCCAACATTACAGAAATTACCTATCCAGTTTAGTGTGGAGGGACAAAGTCTTTATGAGAGAGAAAATAAGAGGTTAAAACCGGACCTAGGGTTGTGATGGTTACTTTTATGTATCAATTTGACTGGGCCCCAGCAGTGCCCAGATTAAACATTCTTTCTGGGAGTGTCTCTGGATGAGATTAACATTTGAACCAATAGACTAAGTAAAGCAGACTGCTTTCCCCAAAGCATCCCATATGGGTGGGGCTCATCCAATCCCCTGAGGGCTTGAATAGAATAAAAAGGCAGAGAAACGGAGATTCACTCTCTCTGCTTGATTATGGCGCTCCGACATTGTTCCTCTCATACCCTTACACTCAGACTAGACTTTACACCATCAGTTCCTTATGTTCTCAGGTTCTTAGGCCTTTGGATTTAGACTGGAACTATGCCATCAGCTTTTCTACGCCTTCAGCTTCCAGAGGGTAGATCGTGGGCCTTCTCAGCCCCTCCATAATTTCATGAGCCAATTCCTTATAATAAATTTCTATATGTAAATAAATATATGTACATACATATATGTGTGCGTATATATATATATAATTTATATTTGAATTTGTTCTATTTCAGTGGAAAACGTTGACTAACACAAGGGTAAAGTGGGTAACAAGCTATCAGTGACAAGTTTGGTCATGTGATAGATCAAGTGCCCTTTCTTTGACTGGACTGATTACCAATTATAATACAGCTCTTAATTATTTCAAGTTGAAAATAAGCAACTCTTACAACAAACCTAACTAAGTTGGGAAGTAATTGGACTTTCACAATAAGTCATCACTGAGCAGAATAATGACAGTAATAATAGGGGAGACTGCCATGCAATGCTTCTCTGAGCAACCACTGTGTACCTTGGCAGGTTATCAAGAGAGAAATTAAATGAATTATACTTTTGCTATTAACTGGGTTGGGGATGGAAGTCACGATTTTGGAAGGAAAATACTAAAATTTAGAGATTATTCATTTTCTCTTAGATCGAGGCAATGTTTTCACAATGAAGAGACAATTTTATACATATATTTCATTACAGAAGTAGTGGTTATAATGAGAAACATTTCACATACAGTGTGGTGATGTGTAATCTTCTGCAATCACCTACAACATACACCCCTACACAGTCCTATTTCATGGGGACACATGCTGAGCAGTGATTAGGTTATGTCAAACTCTATTTATAGAGGAAAGATCACTGGATTGGGCATCAGAAGTCTGCATTATTCTATCCTCATTTACTCATGAGGAAAATGAGAGTGCATGTTCTTTGGCCTGAACTTTATGGAAGTTGAGACTCCGAATGCAATGGTTTACATTATAAAATGATGTTATACAAATGTCTAATAATATGAGAGGAAAAGGAGAAAGGGTCATGGAAGGAAAGAAGGAAAGAGATGGGGATGAACGACCAAAAATACGACAATGGAGAAATAATATGAAGATGGGATGTGAGAATATGTGATGGAATCCTAACTACATAGAAATGGATTTCTTCCATAAAACATGTGTATGATTTAAAGCTCCTTCATAGGTCTTTCTCCTCCACAAACCTGTCACAATATTTATGATTTCTGTTTCCTTCATTCTTTCAGATGGGACTGGGAAAGACCCTGTTAAAACAGAATCACTGATCTCTGAGGAAGGGTACACGAAGCAGTTACCAGCTGCCAAAAGTGCAACACAAATGTGTTGACAAGATTCGACAGGCACTCTGCTAAGAAGGCCCTGAGAAAACAGGAAGCAGCTATCTCAACCAGCAGATTTTTTTTTTTTAAACAAAGATGGGACAGGCTGAGGATGCACTTAGGCTGATGGAGAGAAGAGTGTTTCTTGAACTTTAAAATGCAGAGGCATCAGCTAGGGACCTTGTTAAAATGTGATTCTGATTCAGTGAGTCCAGGGAGGGGCCTGAAATTCTGCATTTCTAATAAGCTCTGAGTGATGCTGAAGCTATTGGTTCTCAAATCATATTTTGAAGATAAAGAATATGCCATTTGGGGAAGAATCCATTCTTTTTTTTTTAAGATTTTATTCATTTATTTGAGAGAGAGAGAATGAGAGAGAGAGAGCACAAGAGGGAGGAGGGTCAGAGGGAGAAGTAGACTCCCCACTGAGTAGGGAGCCCAATTCGGGACTCGATCCTGGGAGTCCAGGATCATGACCTGAGCTGAAGGCAGACGCTTAACCATCTGAACCACCCAGGCACCTGAAGAAGGATCCATTCTTAAGCCAAGCTGAAGTGTCACAGAGAAGACCCCCAAATGGCTGGAAAGTATCATAATACATTAAGAACTGAGAAAAAAAATATAACTCAAAGAAAAGGGGGGTGTACTGAGAAAAATTACATTTTAAGCTGAATGCTTAAGAAGAAAAACTTTATCCACCATTCAATACTTAATTGCCCATCATGCAATACAAATGCTAAAGATACTATGGTGCACACAGGCACAAAAGATTTATCCTCAGTGAAGTGCAGCCTAGCTAGAGCCTAGTGGAGAGCTAATCAGTTATCAAAACCACCAGAGAAGAAATGACAGCAAGCTACGATTTAAAGCAGTGGTTCTCAAAGTGTGGTCCCAGGTGAGCAACATCAGCATCACATGAGAATTTGTCAGAAATATAAATTCTCTGGCCTTATACCACATCAACTAGATCCTAAAGTCTAGGGGTGGGATCCACCACTGGGTACATTAACAAGCCCTCCATTTGATCTGAATGCACACTAAAGTTTGAGAAACAGTAATCTAAAGGAAGTGTAGAAGTTACCACACAGAAGATAGAGGGTAGGGAGGGTTAGCTTGAGAAAGGTGAGCAGGTGTACTTAGTTCAAGAGACAGAAAGAGGTGGTGGGTGGGTCATGAAATGGCAGCCCAGAGAATGAATTTCTTCACAGTCCTATCTTCCTTAGCTAGCAGAAAAAAATCAAGTTTAATTTGAATGAATAAGAGGAACAGGATCTTCCTGCATTTACACCATTAGCTTGGCCCCCAAAGGCCCTCGGTTTTGCAACCTTGGCTAAATCATCACAGAAGTAGTTGCGAAGTCATACCCAGCTCTTCAGTGCAGTAGTTCTTAGCATGGCTACCTATTAGAATGACGCAAGGAGCTCAACAATATAAGACGCAGGCGGTAAACCCAGAACAATTAAACTGGATCTCTGGGGTTGGGTCCAGGCATCAGATTTTTTAAAGTTCCCCAGGCTGTTCTAATGTGCAGCAAGAGTTGATTGAGCACCACTCAGTTTGAGGAAAGAAAAAAAAAAAAGTCAGCAAAATCATGGTTCTGGTAGATTTTCTCTGATGATGCTTAAAGCAGCAAAGAGTGAATGACCATTTTGGTTTTCTTGTTCAAGCCCCTTTTGTTCCCATTGGAAGGTTTTCTGTTAAACTGTAGATTCATTTTCATGAGCAGAATGAATTATGGATCTCTACAAATAACAGTAATGCAAACTCTGTGCTTTCATGGAAAACTATGCCTTGTTTGGAGAACACCCTTCCTTCTAGGTTATCTGATTCTGGTTTTGTGGAGACCTTGTCCCTTCATTGCCTCTGAGCTATATTACAACTCTTGAGTTGTAGATAACAGATAGCAGTGGGAAGTAATTCTTGGCTAAAGACATGCAAATATATTCTGTCTGTCGGAGGTTCAACTGACTATCCTTCCCTGGAGCCAATTTTGCATCCATTTAAAGTACATTTCAATATTCCTGATCTACAAATGTGTCTGTTTGGATTTTCTTCTGATCTGGTTATATAACATTTATTTGGTTCCTTCATTAATAATTAGTTAAATAAAAATTTTAATGGGTTCATTTTATATCTGTATGAGAGTCATAACTTTACCTTTCTTGAAAAATTATATTTTGACACAACCTTGACTCTAAATTAGCACTGAAGACACTTGAGAAATGTGGAAGTATGGTAGGGTTTCTCTATTAGGGCTAATGGAAAGCAGCAAGGGGTATTTATAATAGTCACTAACTGGACATTTACTCCATTCTTCCCCTGGGTCTGCAAAAATTAAACTTTCACGAAAGTACAATTCTAACCCCCTGCCTCCCAACTTCTCATTAGAATACCAATTGATACAATTTTATCATTAACCCATTCCAGTAAATTAAATCAACAACATTTCTAGAAGAAGGTCCTGTGGTAACAGCATGCTTTCATTAGGGGACATGGAATACTCTTCCTCTTATTGAACATTTTTTTTGCTAATAGGGGGGAAAAAAATCAAAAAACAAAAACACAAACGGAAGAAAAACCAACTGCCAAGCCCCAGCTTTCTTTTCTCCGTCCCAACCAAAGATAGTGGATTGGGTCTAATGAAGAGTTGCCAAAATATATAACACCTACAACTTAGAGCTTTTAAGTATCTGTAGTCAGTATCAATCAGTACATTTCAATTTTCCCCAAAGAAGCAATTTCCACCTTTTTTTTAACAAATAAATAAATAAATAATAAAGACAGTCAACCACAAATTCCAAGTGCATAATAATGGTTATGGTGAGTTTCCCTGAAACAACAGAAAACAGCACCACAGAATCATATCAGCAAATATCCCCACTCTTTATGGAAAACTACCAAATGCTGTTACAAAATCAAATAAATGGCCTACGAAAACCTTGATAGGGCCTCCAGGCAATCTCAAAGTCAAAGGGCCAGTTGAGTGGATATAAAATAAGTTAAAGTCACATCTAAATACAGAATAAAACTTATTTTAGGATACATGGTTAGCTACCTTTGTTGAAAAAAAAAATGAATTATCCAAGTTCAAAAAGTGAATGTGATTTTATAATTGCAGGTACAGGTACGTTCAGCAAGTTGAAATGTGATACAATGCACAGTTTCTATTTAGATTGTCATAAAATAAATACTTTTTTTTCTAGGTTATATTGGATTTACACCAAAAACCCTGAGCTAGATGTTTTTTACTAGGTTGAGAAATAAAATATAAATCATTTTGTTTGGTAAAAAAATAAAAAATAAAAAAGGCAAGTAGGCACATTGTTTTGTTTTCCCCATTTAAGGTTTTAAAGGGTGAGTAAGTATCAGAGTTTAAGTACTGCTAACTCACAGATATTTGTTGTCTGCATGTAATTTCTGGGTACAACTCTAGCCACATACACACAATCCTTTCTGATGTCACTTGGGCTACCTTACAAAGAGCAATCTCGAGCAACCTCCACCTACACTGAAAAACTCCACATTTCATGACGTGATTTTATTTTCCAAGACCATTTCTTATAATTTCATGCAGTAATTTAGGTGATTGCCAAGCACATATATTAAACCTAAATGCTTTCTTTTGAAAAGTAACATTTTGCTGTACTGAATCCTTCCATTTCTAGCCAGAAAAACTGAGTTTTAATCGCATCTGCTTTAAACTATAGTTTGGATTTCCTTTTTCCTTTCTAATACAACAGACTAGTATTTTTTTTTCTCCTAGTGTATTTTTAGACCTATCATACCTTCATTTGGTCATTTCATCATGGTGACAATTATTAGAACTTTCTCTTTTTTTTTTTTTTAAGCCATTTCTCTCAACACTGTTGTGGAGACTGAGGACCTCTGGGGCTCAGATTATCACACAGCTCCCCTGGAGTCAGGATGAAGACATTGTCACATGCCCAGCAATGACCACTGTCTTGCTGAGCTGTCCCAAAGAAGCATCAGATGGCCAGGTACTCTTTCCTCCAACCCTGCCTCGCCTCCCAGAGCATTTAGAAGGATTAAGAAGATAATGCCATCAAAAGACTTGCACCTTCTCAGCAGAGCCATCTTTAGAAAATGAAAAAAGAAAATTCAGGCAGCTAAGAAAGGAAGAAAGAGAGGTAGCCTGGTATGCTTTGAACTGAGGCAGACAGAAAACAAAGCACAGTTCCAACAGGACTTCAGGAAACAAGAGGACAAGCTCCCCTTACCCTCCTTAAGCTCTTCCTACCCTCCCCATGTCCAGAAAACATTTTGTACAGTACCCGACGTGAAGAAATCCGGGCTTGAAATGTTTTCTGTCTCCAGTGCCTTTTTTTTTTTTAATTCTTATGTTAATCCCCATACATTACATCATTAGTTCTAGATGAAGTGTTCCATGATTCATTGTTTGTGCATAACACCCAGTGCTCCATGCAGAATGTGCCCTCCTCAATACCCACCACCAGGCTAACCCATCCTCCCACCCCCCTCCCCTCTAGAACCCTCAGTTTTTTTTTCAGAGTCCATTGTCTCTCATGGTTCGTCCACCCCTCCGATTTCCCCCGCTTCATTCTTCCCCTCCCGCTACCTTCTTCTTCTTCTTTTTTTTTTTTTTAACATATATTGCATTATTTGTTTCAGAGGTACAGATCTGAGATTCAACAGTCTTGCACAATTCACAGCGCTTACCAGAGCACATACCCTCCCCAGTGTCTATCACCCAGTCACCCCATCCCTCCCACCCCACCCCCCACTCCAACAACACTGTTTGTTTCCTGAGATTAAGAATTCCTCATATCAGTGAGATCATATGATACATGTCTTTCTCTGTTTGACTTATTTCACTCAACATAACACCCTCCAGTTCCATCCATGTCGTTGCAAAGGGCAAGATCTCATTCCTTTTGATGGCTGCATAATATTCCATTGTATATATATATACCACCTCTTCTTTATCCATTCATCTGTCGATGGACATCTTGGCTCTTTCCACAGTTTGGCTATTGTGGACATTCCTGCTATAAACATTGGGGTGCACGTACCCCTTCGGATCCCTACTTTTGTATCTTTGGGGTAAATACCCAGTAGTGCAATTGCTGGATCATATGGTAGCTCTATTTCAACTTTTTGAGGAACCTCCATACAGTTTTCCAGAGTGGCTGCACCAGCTTGCATTCCCACCAACAGTGTAGGAGGGTTCCCCTTTCTCAGCATCCCCGCCAACATCTGTCCTTTCCTGACTTGTTAATTTTAGCCATTCTGACTGGTGTGAGGTGGTATCTCATTGAGGTTTTGATTTGGATTTCCCTGATGCTGAGCGATATTGAGCACTTTTTCATGTGTCTGTTGGCCATTTGTCTCCAGTGCCTTTATCTGTGTTCTCGTGGATGTAATTTTTAAGTTACATATTGTTTGATGGTCTTTGGATCAAATACCTCTAGAAAGGAGAATTGTGACCTCCATCCAAAACTCTCTCTCAAGGTCACAAAACTGCTTTCCTCTATCACACATATACACACATACACACACACAAACACATTACTTAAGCTTTTTTTTGCCATTGATGTTAATTAGTAAAATGTGAATAATAATAATATTTATCTCATCATCTCATAGGATTGTTACGAGTTATGATCTGTAAAGCTCTTAGAAAAAGAATCTGGTGCATGGTAAGCACTGTACCTATTTTTTAAATAAGTAAATTACATAAATAGGTATTTTTTCCAAATGTCTGCTCTTAAAGTTAAATGATATCAAAATTCTAAGCTGAAAAAGTTTCTATTCAAAATATGTTCATAGATAGTTAGAATGTTAGCTGCTAACAGAGAGGGAGCTGGGCTGTATCATCTTTGATATTCTTTATAAAATAGGGTAAATTTGAATGTGGCCCCAGTCCTTGGGAAAGAATTTACAAATATCCAGCTGTCCACTCAACCAGAAAAGGTATCCATTAAGAAGTGTACCAGTGATTGGGCGCCTGGGTGGCTCAGTTGGTTAAGCGACTGCCTTTGGCTCAGGTCATGATCCTGGAGTCCCGGGATCGAGTCCCTCATCGGGCTCCCTGCTCCGCAGGGAGTCTGCTTCTCCCTCTGACCCTCCTCCCTCCCATGCTCTCTGTCTCTCATTCTCTCTGTCTCAAATAAATAAATAAAATCTTAAAAAAAAAAAAAAAGAAGTGTACCAGTGATTAAAAAGTTAAATATAAATATTTGCTTCTCCACTAACCACTAAACATAGATCCTCATCAAGAAAGGTGCATAGAAATCCAAAGAAAATAAACTTATTAAAAGTTAACTCAAAATCAATTAATTATTCACTATCAACTTGTGGCAACTTTAATGCAAGCTGCTTTAAATACATTTGCTCATTTGGTCCACCTTCATTTCAAAGGTGAGGAAACTGAAACCACAGGAGTGAGCTTAATATATTTTGACACACCCCTGATGTTAAGTGCTTTTCACTTATTTACAAACTTGGTCTTCACAGCAACCCTTAGCTACAGAACAGTGCACTCTTTTAACTCCAAGAAGTCACTTAGCTAGTAACTGGTAGAGTCCACATTTTAGTCTCCGAGACTCCAATGATTATGATATTTATAACCACAACATATACTTGACCACAGCCCTAGGAATGCAAAGAACCAGATTCAGCCTTCACTCATAGCAACTCAGTTAATCCCTTAGAGTCTCAGCTCTTCATCAGCAAAATGAGATTAACATAACCCAGGACCTCAAGGGGCCTTTGTGGCACTAGCGTTCTGTAACTGTTAGAAATCAAAATCTCTGACCAGAACCCTTCCTGAGTAAAACAGTGAAGCAGTGAGCAGTGCTACTGAGTACCTTTTCCACCAATTTCCCTACAGATTCCTGGCCCACATTTCTCCACAATATCCACTTTGTTTATAACCATTTTATGAGGCATTGGGCTCTTCCATGCGGCTTGAGTGTGTTCAAGACCTCTACTTTACATATTAAGAAACATTCTTGAAAAATTTCAAATTTATCAGGCAGCCAATACGGGCTTTAGAATTCCAATTAACCAGTGTTGGCTTGCTCACCAAATGATGTAGCAGAAAAGAGATAGGAAAGAGATTTCACATGAGTGTATGAAAGGCTGTGACCACAAATGGATCATTTACATTGTCAGCTTTGACTGCTCCATCTGGCTCCAACCTAGCAATAGACCAATGCCAATGCATTCATCTGGAACATCCTGCAGCGTGCACACATACCTTATGTGACTCTAGTAAAGTAGTTTTACCATATTCTTGGACTTTTCCGTACTCACTTTGGATTGCCACATTTACATAGCCTTTCCTTTCTGCTCCTTCAGTACCTGTGCGTATGCTCAAGACCACCACCTTCCTCCAACTACTCTTTTGTCATTTTCTTTTCTTTCTGATTCTTCACAAGCTATTGGGATGGCAACAATGCACTGAGAATTTACAGCACAGATGTCCTTGAAATAAATCAGAAGGATATAATGGATTGTGGCAAGCATTCATAGGGCTACAGTTTAAAAGAGGATAAACTTGTGGCACCTGGTCCAAACACCTGCAGGAATCTTTTGTTTACACACTGTTTTTAAAAGATTCAAATTAGTGGCCACCATTTCAAAGCCTGGAACTTTCTTATTAGGATTTGCATTTCTAGCTTTCCATGGAGAATCAGAGGATTTAGCCACAATGGGCCCATGTGCCCAGGGCTAACTAATAACTTCCTTTTTCACAAGGATGTGTACTCTCCTGTTGCCTTTGATCATACTACCCTCTATTGCTTTCATACCTCACCCGCTTTTTTGGTAATGGTACCTACTTATATCCTAGGCCTTTGAGTTTTGAATCTAGACATAAAGCCTACTTTCTCAACCCAATCACCCATTCCACAGTCCCCTGTAATCTAGATTTAAGCATGCTTCTGTCCAACCTCCATTGACCCTAGAAGACCTCATGCAAGTCGAGTGAGAGGAAAAAAAGCTAGTCAAGAAATAGGGCGATAAGAAGGCAGGGAGAGAATAAGGTTTAAACTTAGAGAAGGATGTTGGCACAGGAACACTATAGCATAATGGTTAAAGAACAGAATTCAAATCAGGCGATTGTCACTTGCTGGATGGCATTTGTGAACTATTTGTAATTTGTACTTTTCTGGGTCCAAGTACTCTCAATGGGAAAAAAAAATGTTGCAAATACTACCTCACTTTTAGGGTTAGAGTATAAGGATTGACGGAAATGCTTAGCACAGCGCCCAACACATGGATGGTTTAGTCACTGGAAACTCCTAAATGTATGTGAGACGGTAACTGGAAAATAGTCCTCACAATTCCTTATGGCCAGTTAGCAAATTAGGAAAAAAGGGGAAACAGAGCATGAGCATGATACAGATGTTAACCATTCACTATGGGAATCTTTTAAGAGAGTCAATGAATGAACATATAATAGATATAAGCAAGCTATACATGTGCTCAATCTTTATGATACCTTTGTGGGAGAAAGAGAAAGGAACCGAAGCTAAATTAGAGCTCTCTAGATACCTCCACCCCCAGGCACTGAGTTTCCTAAGTTAATTGGCATGGGGTAAGCAGATTTTAATGGCCATTCAGAGAGATTCACTCTGCTACTTAAAATGCTAGGTTGCTCTTTATCAAAAAGACTCTTTTGATCTTGAGTGATCAAGATATTCCCAGAGAATGCCTTTGTGGGTGGGATTGGGGGATATAATGACCAACATGGAGACAATGATGTAAAAAAAAAAAAAAAAGGATATGGCTTTCTCGAGTCATTTACTTACTGGTAGGGTTGCCCTCCACAGAAAATTTTACAAGGTCTCTCACCTACCATGAGCCTACCTCAAAACCCTCCCTCATTTAGGACTCCCCAAAAGGCAGAAATCTGAGGATTAATTAAGGGGCAACCTACACCATTCAGGATGGAAAAGAAAATGCCCTGTCCACCCCACTTTCATACCTTTGCTTAAACAGACCCCTCAGCTAAAATGGCATTCTCTTCCCTGCTTGGCAAATTCTTTGCCTTTGCAGAACTAGCTACCTAATCAAGACTTCTCAAACACCTGTGAGAAACTTAATCACTCTATCTTAAGTCTTCTCAGCAATTTTTAATAGTTTCTACTAAAACATTTATTGAACTATCTTTATCCTCTACTAGATGATAAATTCCTCAAGGATAAGTGCCACACTTAATCATTCTTTCATTTCCAGTGCCTAGAATATTCCTTAGGATATAGTAGGTACTCAGTTAATGGAACCGGAGCACCTTCCTTTAGAGACCTGTCATTACTTATATTGTGTGTATGTGGGGGGAGGGCTATAGTTTCACAGATAAAATAACCAGCACTTCAAAGGAGTCACCTAACTATAAAAACTCTGCGAGTAACAACAGAAAGCCATAGAGACACACCAATAACCATCCAGCATTTTCTCTGACATTGAAATGATAAAATGGTGAGCAGGAAAGCTATTCTGCTTATTGAAATATGTTCAAACAAACTATAAACAGAAATCATTCTTATTCAACCATTCATTTATTCATTCAATAAATACTTCTTTAGTGAATACCTAACAGCATCAGGCAGTGTTCTAGGGACTGAACAGAACGTGACAATCCCCTATTTCAAAGTGATTTTCTTCTGGCAGGGGAAACCATAAACTAATAAATAAAAGAAATAATTTCCTAGTGTAATAAGTGTTATCTGATGTTTGAGCTGATCCCTGGAGAATAGCAAGCAGACAAGCATGCAAAATTCTGGAGAAGTGTTGCTCTAGATGGAGGACATGGCCGAGCAGGGCCTCTCAATGCAAATTAAACATGGCATGTTGGAGAAATAGAGAAAAGGCCTGCATCATGAATGAGGGGCAGAGTGGAGTAGGAGGGAACATCTGCATCACACCCATGACCAGTGGAAAGATGTGCATTTTCTCCAAGTGCTAATGGAGCAATGTGAAGTGGGGAGTAGCAGGGTTTGGTTTCTAGTTTTGTACATTTCTTGTACAAAAGTTTTATTGGTTTCTTGTGCATCTCTGTGGGGAAACAGACTGCAGGGGAGCAAGAGTGGAAACACATAGTCCCTTGGGAGGCTATTGTGGTAATCCACTTGGGGATGACATTTTATTGCTGGTTGGTGTGCTCTGTGGAACCCAGATAGAATCTGTGTTAATTACAAGAAAGTCACACAGTTCTCATCAACAGTGTCTTCAAGGGAGAACACAAACTATTATGGCTAGGAATTTCACCAAACCACCTCCCTTAACCATCCCTTATATAAAAAAGGTATATGGCTTAAACACCTTGAATGAGTAGAATGATTGTTTTTAGGCCACTTTGGTTTTTACTCTTATCTAAAAAATACTGAAGCAAATATATGGTGTTGCCAAAGCATCTAATTAAAATGGGAACATTTCTGAGTGCACTTTTGTAATGCATCAGCTTTAATTCAGAGTCAGGTTTGGATTCACAAGAAAATGTGTTGATTCCTTATTTTATGCATGAAGAGGCTGGCAACTAAGAAGAAAGTGGGTAGACCATTTACTCTGGGAGCTGGAAAAGCAGTGGCCCCTATGAGACTCAACGGTAAGCTAGAGACTAGTGGAGACGGGCGTTAAAGCCAAATGCAGTTCCAGAGTTTGATTACTTACATAATGGGACCTCTCCAATTTAAAAAGGGCATAGGGCATGATTCTAGTGCAGACCCTTCATTTCATAGATTGGAAAGAAGGTGTGAAGATGGTAGTTCCCTTGAAAGAATAAACTGGGGGGCGTCTGGGTGGCTCAGCCGTTAAGCATCTGTCTTCGGCTCAGGTCATGATCTCAAGGTCCTGGGATCAAGCCCCGCATTGGGCTCCCTGGTCAGCGGGAAGCCTGCTTCTCCCTTTTCCACTCCCCCTACTTGTGTTCCTTCTCTCGCTGTGTCTCTCTCTGTCAAATAAATAAATAAAATCTTTAAAAAAATAATAATAAACTGGGCCTTTGCCTCTTAGTTGATTAGTTCCAGTGAACATAGAGCCTTTATGAACACCAAATCATTGCTTCTGTACCATGAAGACATGCAAAGGAAGGTAGAGAAAGACTGTTTAATTGAGATATTTAAGAGAATGTATGCTTTTTTGTCAAGACTGATCCAGCAAAGGATTTGATGAAATTGTCTCTTATGTGTTTATTATCTGCAGAATACATAGAGCTCTGAAAGCCAAGCAGTTAATAGCAATGATTATAAAAGTAGTATATGTAGTAGTTCAAGGAGTTATCACATGTTTAACTGTGGTAGGGGTCTTTTATGCTTTGACTCATTTAGTACTCATAACCACCCCATGAACAAAGCACTTGTATTATCCCAGTTTTACAGAATAATAAACTGAAGCTCAGAGATGGTAAGCAACTTGCCTAAAGTCACAGAGTAAATGGTATAGTCAGGGTTTGAATCCGAGCCCTCTGACTCTAAGCAAGGATCAGTAAACTGCAGCCTATTGGTCAAATCAAGCCCACTATTTAACTATAGAAAGTTTTTTTTTTTTTTTTAAGATTTATTTATTTGCAAGAAAGAGAGAGAGCAAGCAGGAAGAGGGGCCGAGGGAGAGGGAGAGAGAGAATCCCTAGCAGATTCTCTGGGGGGCTCCATCTGAGATCAGGACCTGAGCCAAAAATCAAGAGTCTGACACTCAACCCACTGAGCTACCCAGGCATCCCATTTATAGATAAAGTTTTATTGGAACACAGCCACACTCATTTTGCCCTCTAATGCCATGGCTGCTTCCATACTAAAGTGGCAGAGTTAAGTAACTGCAATAGGGATCAGACTGTAGGCAAAGCCAAAAATATTTACTATCTGGCCCTTAAATAAAAAGTATACTGACCTAAATCCTGTACCCTTAACATTCTTCAGGAATGTTTACTGAGTGGAGCACCTGGGTGGCTCAGTCAGTTAAGCCTCTTCCTTCAGCTCAGGTCATGATCCCAGGGTCCTAGGATCAAGCCCTGCATTGGGCTCCCTGCTCAGTAGGGAGTCTGCTTCCTCTCCCCAAACCCCTCCTGTGTTCTCTCTCTCTCTCTCTTGCTCACTCTCTCGCAAATAAGTAAAATCTTTTTTAAAAAAAGAATGTTTACTGAGTGCTTACAATGTCAGGGGCACTGTTCTGGGTGTTCTGAAGGTCTAATAAAGAGAACAGATAAAGATCCTTGCACTTGTGGAGCTCTACCCTAAAATATGCTGGGGCTCAGTGAAAAATGGGTAACTTCATTAAGACATAATTAGAAGAAGAATACTTTCTGGATGGCAACAGCAGAGCATTACACCACACAAAGGGCCTTTTCTAGGCATGGGGTCCCGTGGGAGTGTATAGTTTGCATGTCCACGAAGCTAGCCCTGTTCCTTATATAGCCTTGCTGCCATGGGCTATGATGCAACTGTGCTCAAGAGAGCCTGACAAAGTAATCTTGATGCATAAGGAAGGAACACTTCTTGCACCTAGTTGACCCCCTGGGATGGGGGGCGGGGCTGTGTAGCTACCTAAATGGGTCACTTCCCACAGGGGTTAACAGTACGCAAAGCTGTGTTCCTTACACTTAGCACAAACTCAGTGTTCATCCTCCTTTTTAAGCAATACTTATGCAGCCATTGTTTGTAAGAGTGCATAAACACCAAACAATTTCAGTTTTCATGTTCTGATTTAATCAATCATCGTACAATAGGACAATGAAACAACTCAATTTTTAGTTTCCATAAATATCTATTTCATGATGAACTTGAAGTGAGCATTTATAAAGCATTCTCTGAGAGGGCCGTAACCCAGTGGCCAAGAAATCTTTATGGAATCCCTTAAAGAGGCGCAGTTCATCAATATAGTCTGTAATGGTGGGCGAATCCATGAATGCGTGTTTGAGAGGTCATTCAGGACAGTTTAAAAGCCCCACTTCCAGAATCTGAATGCCTGCACCTGAATCCTTACTCCACCACATCCTAGCACTGTGACCTGGAACAAGTTCCCTAACTGCTCTGTGACTCAGTTTCCTCAGCTATAAAGTGGGAATAGAAATGGGATGCTGTGCAGATGAAATAAGTCAAAATGTATAAAATGCTAAGAACAACATCTGGCAATGCTAAATGCTATATAAGTTTGAATATTATTATTATTATTATCATTTCCTTTGGGTGGGGCTATAAGCACGAGGTCATAAATTAAAATATCTACCAAGGCCAGTGTGAGTTAACAAGGGATTCATGTAAATGAATGAAGTTGGCATTTTAAAACAGTGTTGGGCAACATCTGAAATGAGGAATGCATGCCTATGGGAAGGGCTCTCTACCACTCAGCTTAAGCCAGTTGCTGCCACGTTCAGCACTGTTCCAGTGCAGCTGACTTTTTTTTTTCTAAGAAAGAAAAGCAAATAGAAATTTGAATATTTGCAAGAAATTTCCCAAATTTTCAATGTTGACAATGACTTCAGTTTCATTTAAATGCCCTGAGTAGCTTGAACCACATCTAAGTTCATCTTCCAGCCAAATGTTTTGCACACTTGGCCCTGTAGCATCCATCAGATTCTCACAGAAGTGTGAGCCTCCCCAAAAGGGTAAGAACTCCCATTCTAGAGCATCTGTGGACCATCCACATAGCTCAGCCCAGGGCAGACCATTCTATTTAGGAAGGTCTTCTGAGAAGTGGAGGAGCTGTGAGTCCAAAAGGACTCAAGGGCAAGGGAAAGAACAGGTGAGCAGGGAAATAAAAGTTGTCCTCTTTGACACAGCCATTTCTACTGCCGACACCTGAACCATCTCAGACTAGCCTTACCACACAGAGGAGCTTGGGGTTCATGCACCTGTCTTTCTAGAATGAATTCTATTCTCCCTTTCTGGTTTCCTACCTACGATCTTTCTTCCCTTTTTCACTATCAAAAGTCAACCCAGGGAGGAGTTATAATTTAATGTGAATGGAAGTCAGAGATCTTCTATTTCCCATGGATTTTTTGAGGGGCATAGGGGGCTTCACGTAGAGTGGATTCCCTGTGTTCCCACCAGTTTAACCATATTATTTCTGGTAGCTGAAAAAAAAAAAAAAAGAGGGGGCCTTTGTCCTCTGGCTAACGGAGTTTATTCATCCATTCTGGGCCTCTCACTTCAAGCAGCAGAAACAGAAGAGTTAATAACTTTGATCATTTGCACTTGACTGAAGGTTATCCATATGACTTTAA
Source organism: Mirounga leonina (assembly GCF_011800145.1). Lineage (NCBI taxonomy): Eukaryota > Metazoa > Chordata > Mammalia > Carnivora > Phocidae > Mirounga > Mirounga leonina. The sequence goes on from NW_023270855.1 coordinate 10,728,094, forward strand.
ATGCATATGAGGGATGTAAAAGCCTTAAATCCTAGTTGCCAGGGAATATTTTGAGGAGTCACTATATTTGCAGTTTGTCTTATAGTGATTGGGTATACAGACTGAGTTCACTGGCAGGACTGACTGTTTTGGAACTGAACTGCATGGTGGCCAGTGTGCTTTGGTTATTTTTGCACCGCCACCACCTGAACCAAACAGTCACCTACAATGGTTCCTGTCTTACAAGTATCAAAATACAAGGAGCCTAATAGCCCAATGCAGAACTTTAATGTTATTCTCTATTGTTTGTTGTATTATAGATTTCAGAGCAATGATTCAAATTATTTAAGTATATGGGATTTGAAGAGCATTTAGTATTTTTTCATGAATTTTCATTATATCCCTATGCTATCTCTGTGAAAAAGATAACATACCCTCCCAGGAACGCTGATACCCTAACAAAAATAACTGATGTAAGGTCAGCCATTTGAGAGAATAACTTCTCTTGACTCCTAGCCAAGTACACTTTTCTCAGGAAATGAACCATTCCCTTTTTCCTGCTTTGAAAGCATTAAAATTCTTCCTGGTTGTTCATACTTTTAATAGCCCCCTGTTGAACTGCATCAACTACGGCTACCTTCCTTTCAGTATATCATTAGTGAAGACTTAATAACACAACATTCACCTTATGTCTCCCAATTGCCTACAGAATAATATCCAAACTCCTTACCAAGCTTTAGAAGGCACTTCACAGTCTAACCCAAGTCAGCCTCTCCACCATTATAATCTTCCACCTTTACTCTTTATTTCCGCATTAGCCACATTGATCTTCTCTCCATCCTTCTTTTTCTTAAGCTTCCCTAATTGGTTTCTCTCACTCATGATCAAGTGCATTGTCTAATGCATTCATAAATGAACTAGACTTACTCCCAACTTCCTGAGTGCATACCATGTAAGAGTTTTAAAGATATTTTCCAGTCTGCTAATTATTTTTAATTTTTTAAATATCTGTGAATGTTTAGTTTTTACATGAATCCTTATTTATCAACATGAGTTATTTCTATGGTTAAATAATATTATAAAATAAGTTCACTCTTTTATCTACTTCTAAGTACTTCTTGCCAAAATAGAAAAAAAAAAAAATGATATCCTCTGGCTCCCAATAATGGTCACTACCAATTACAAGGAATGACACAATCCTTTGAAAAAAACTGCATAAAGGAAAAGGAATCTTCTGATTTTTTCCCTCTTTGTGGCTTTGATTCTTTAGGGATATCCAGTTTCAAATAAGTTTTTCCAGCAATATATACTCTCCCCTTTTACTGCAGAATATTTCGCAAACATTTGGCCCCAAAGAATACTGTGACTAACTTCTGACCAAGAGATAATGATGAGCACAAGAGTGCCAACAACCTCCAGCCATGCCCTTAAAAGGAAAGAGTGTTCCCTGGCCTTCCCATTTCCTCCTTCCTTCCCTCTATGCAGACACCGTGGTATGACATCTTGATTCTTGCAGGTGAGGGCAATGCCAGGGGCATGGTAGAGAAGACAGAGTTAATTTGGGCCCCTAATGACTTACACATAGAGTCACATTAGTGAAACAGAGATATACTCTCTTGTGTTATTTTTGTTCTCTCTCACACACAGCTATATCTCTATTATAACAAATACAGAAACACAAAATCCTTGTATATTTCCACAGATTTTTCACATGGCAAATTCAGGAAGCAACCTTATTCTAATGTGGTGATTTGTCTATACCAACACTTTTCATTTTGGTGATTAAGAAGTGATTTGTTTAGTCATGCTCTTTTTTACCTCTAAATATAATTTCATGTCCCTTGTCAGAGTCAGTTTCTATATTATTGTCCCATATTTAATTTTTAAAATCATGTAACACAATGGTTTTGAAGATAAGCATTCAAAATGCTTCCTACCCACATTTTCTAATTGCCTCTAGGCATATGGCTGATAGCACATAAAATTATTCTGTCCAGTATGATACTGAGAACTCTTTTCCTCTCCCTCCTCATTTACCTTCACTCTAAGAAATGATGGAATTGTAAAAGCTAAACAAAGCCCAAAGAAAAAATGCAAAGGGATCTACAGACAGCACACTCACATTCACATCTATGCTCTAGGGCCCTTTTGCTTTTACTTTCACAAGCTAGGTAAATGCCTGGAATAAAAGCACATCCGGAAAGATAATTCCATGAATAGGTGTAATGAATTTGGGGGGGGGGGGTGTCACAAAATTGCTTTGAGAATCTCAAGAAAGTTATCCCAAACAATATACAAATAAATATACATGTACATTTAACATATAATTCAGTTAATTCACTTCAAAGACTTCTAGAAGACCATATGTGAATTCCAGAGTAAAATCCTAGACTTGAGACTGATATCCAGATATCCATACTCATATCTGTATCTGTATGTATATCTCTGTCTATCTATCTATCTATCTATCTATCTATCTATCTATCATCTATACTTTTCATCCTGGATTTTTAATACATTTAGTGTTTAATAAACTACTATGTTCTCTATCTGATATCTGCTTATGAATAATGATAAATGTGATAATAAAAACAATAAGATGAGCAGCTGCTTGTATTGATGACCTCCCATGCCTCAGGTACTGAGCACTTTTTCTATCATTTAATCTTCAAAATAAGTCTTTTACATAGATGATTTACTCTAGATAGTATATCTGAAACATTAGTATTTGTATCACCGGTCAAAGGCCTCCCATAGAAAGTGACAGAGCTATTATTTGAAGCCAGAATTGTTCAATATGAAGCCAGAACTCAAAGCCACCTAATTATGCTGGATAAAACCAACCTATCCAGGTTAATTTCATTCTCAATCAACTTTTTTTTTAATTGAAGAATTTACATGTCATAAAATGCACAGATTTTGAGTTTCAATGAGCTTTGACAAATGTGTAACCACAAACATAATCAAAAAATGAACATTTCTCTAACCTCCCAAATTCCTTTTTCAGTTAACCCACTTCCTCCAAATGTAAGCACTGTTCTGATTTTCAGCACCACATTATAGCTTTGACTGTTCAAGAATGTCACAGAAATGAAATTATTCAGTATGTTCTTTTTTGTGTCTGCCCTCCTTTACTGGACAGGTTTTTTAAGATCCATCCATACTGCTGTGTGTATTGCTCATTCATTCCTTTCTACTGAATAGTATTCCCTCATATGAATACAGCACAATTTGTAATATCCTTTTTGCTCTTCATGAACATCTGAGTGACTTCTAGTTTTGGTCAGAATGAATAAAGCTGCTATGAGTATCTATGCACAAGTCTTTAAGTGGACCCATGCTTTCAATTTTTTAAAATAAAAACTAAGAGTGAGACTGCTGGGTTACAGCCCAGGTATGAATTTAAATTCATTAGAAAATACCAAATGTGTTTCTAAAATGACTGCCACTTTATGTTCCCACTAGTGATATGAGAGTTCTAGCCTATAGACAACATCAATACTGTCAGTATTTTTTTGTTTTTTTAAGTTTTAGTTTTAGTCTTTCTAGTGGCTGGACAGTAGCATCTCATTGCAGTTTTATTTGGCATTCCTTTGACGATAATGGCATTGAGTACTTTTTCAAGTGCTTATTTCCTTTTTGTTCTTTTGTGAAGTTTTCACTAAGTCTTTGTCCTTTTCTCACTGGATTCTTTGTCTTTTTTTTATTGATTTGTAGGCATGAAGACACTCTTTATATATAAAAAACCAGGGGCGCCTGGGTGGCTCAGTCGTTGGGCGTCTGCCTTCGGCTCAGATCATGATCCCAGGGTCCTGGGATCGAGCCCCGCATCGGGCTCCCTGCTCTGCGGGAAGCCTGTTTCTCCCTCTAACTCTCCCCCTGCTTGTGATCCTGCTCTCACTGTGTCTCTCTCTGTCAAATAAATAAATAAAATCTTTAAAAAAAACAAAAAAAAACAAATATATGAGATATATATATTATATTATTATATTTTTTTCCTTCTAGTTTGTAGCTTATCTTTCCGATGAGCAGAACTTTTCGTTTTGACAAAGTTTAACTTACCCATTTTTTTCTTTTATAATTAGTGCTTTTTATGCCATATGAAATCTTTTCTTACACTAAAGTCATGCATATATACAGCTGACCCTTGAGCAACACGGGGTTTAGGAGTACTGACCCCCCCCACGAGGTTGAAAATCTGCATATGCCTTTTGACTCCCCAAAACCTCAACTGCTACTAGCCTACTGTTGACCAGAAGACTTACCAATAATATAAAGTCAATTAACATGTATTTTGCATATTATATATTATATACTGTATTATTACAGTAAAATAAGCTAGAGAAAAGGAAATGTTACTTAAAAAATCATAAGGAAGAAAGAGACATTTACAGTATTATACTGTACTTACTGAAAAAAAAAATCCATGTGTAAGTGAACCCACACACTTCAAACCCATGTTGTTCAAGGGTTAATTATACTCTCACATATTTTTGGTTTTCCTAAAAGCTTGATAGTCTTAAGTTTTACAATTATATTTATGATTCTGATTAATTTTTATGTATGTTGAGAGAGAGGGTTGAATTTTTTTAATATAGATACATAGTTGATCAAGCGACTTAGATTAAAAAAAAACTTTCTAACACTATTGAATTATCTTGGCACCTTTGTAGAAAATCAATTGACATGTGTGGATCTATTTCTGGATTCTATTATATTGCATTGGTCTATTTTTCTATTTTTATGCCAATGTGATATTGTCCTGATTACTATAGCTGGATAATAGGTCTTGAAATCTGGCATTGTAAATCTTCCAACCATGTTCTCATTTTTTCAAGACTGTTTGGGCTATTGGCTGTTCCATATCACTTGCATTTTCATAAAAACTTTAGAATTAGCTTTTACAATCTCTACACAAGAAAATCCTTCTGGGAGTTTGACTGAAATTGTATTGAATCTATAGACCAACTGGAGAATTCACATAGGGAGCTGTCTTGGATCTATTCATGCCTTATTCAGACTCAGAAGGCCCACAGAGTCCACAGCTGGACTAGTCTATTCACAAGAATTCAGATCAGTAAGAACTTGGCAGCAGTACGCAGTCCGGTATTCCTGCTGAATGTAGTCCTTATTTCCTTACAAATGACCAACCAGGAATTACTGTCTTTGATCTACCAAGTGATGACAGCTGAGCCAAAAGGAAACAGGATCCCCACTGTGGATGTGAGGCCCACCTTTCTTAGCCCTATGCACACAGGAGCCAATATCTCTTGTAACAATATCATAGATCTAGTTTCCAGGACTCCTGCAAGAGATATGTCAATATATAGGATTCACTTCACTAAGGGAAATCAAAAGTTAAGTCTTTCTATCAGGAATTTATATTACTTCCCAGGCAGATACTATTCCGGGATTGCATTTACCATATAGCATCTTTTTCACATTTCTAGGGGAGCAGAGCTAGAAAACTCTGTAGAAATCTAAAAATTTTTTATATCTAATAAACTTGCTCTGTAGTCCAATATCATACTCTGTTTTGATACCAAGTTCAAGTTCTCATGTAAAAGGACAAAGCCTTCTGTTCAAGATGCACTTAAGGCTGAACTAGTAATATTAAGTCTTTCTAACTATAAACAAGTTATAATTCTCCAGTTGTTTACATTTTTCTTTAATTGCTCTTAGTAAGGTCTTGAAATTCTCAAGGTAAAAGTCACATACCTATTTTGTTCAATTGATTACTAAGTATTTTATTATTTTGATGCTATCTCAAAAGGTACTTGCAATTTAAGAAATGTACAAATAACAAATTAATTTACTACCACTATAATTTTTATTTTCTCTGCATTATAAGGCCCTAAACACATTGCTATTATTTTGGTTTGAATATTCAACTGTAATTCAAAGAATTTAAGAATAGGATAAAAACAATGATTCCTATTTGTCCGCATATTTGCATTTCTAGTGTTCTTCATACCTTTCCAAAGATCTAAATTTCCATTAGGTATCATTCTCCTTATACATACAGAATTCTCTTTGTTAGTTCCTCCTGTGTAGGATTGTTTAGAGTTAATTCTCCCAACTTTCGTATTTGAGAATGTCTTTATTTTATCTTTATTTTTAAAGTATATTGTATTAGTCAAGGTTCTCCAGAGAAATAGAACAGGACCAAAAGGAGACATACCTCTCTCTCTTGCTCTCTCTCTCTCTCTTCCACTCTCCTTCTCTCCCTCCATTCCTCTCTCTGTCTGTCTTTCTAAATGAGCATCCAGGAATGTGTGTGTGTGTGTGTGTGTGTGTGTGTGTGTAGAGAGAGATGACTGATTGAGAGAGAATTAACTTATGTGCTTGTGGAGGCTGAGAAGTCTCATGATCTGCCATCTACAAACTGGAGCCCAGAAAAGCCCATGGTGTAATTCCAGTAAAAACCTGAAGGTCTGAAAACCAGAGGAGCCAATGGTATAAGTCCTAGTTCAAGATTAAAGGCCAGGGAACCAGGATCATCAATGTTTGAGGGCAGGAGAAGATGAATATCAGCTCAAGAAAAGAACAAATTTTCCCTTCTCCATCTTTTTGCTGTATTTAGGCTCTCAGTGGATTGTACAGTACCAACCCACATTGGTGAGGGCAGTATTCTTTATCCAGTCCATTGATTGAAATGCTAATCTCTTCTATCTACAACCTCACAGACATACCCTGAAATAATGCTTTACCAGCTATCTAGGCATCCTTTAGCCCAGTTAAATTGACACATAAAATTAACCATCACAGATATTTCCCCTGGATATAGAACTCTAGATTTATGGCTTTTCCTTCTCTCTTTTCTTTCTTTTCTTTTCTAATTCAGCATTTGAAGGATTTTTTCATTGTTTCTGACAAGAAGTAAGACATTGCTTATTCTTCTTTTCATTTTTCTGTTTCTCTTCTTTCTGCCCACTTTCAATAAGTTTCACTTTCTTTGGTTTTTAGCAGTGTGATATGGTGTACCTAAATACAGTTTTCTTTTCATTATATTGTATGAGGTTCAGTACAATTCTTTGATCTACAAGTTATTGTTTTTCATCATTTTAAGATATTTCTGCCATTATTTATTCTAATACATTTTTTGCCTCTTTTTACCTCCCAACCCCTTATTGGGAATCTAAATATAAATGTACACATACATATACATATACACATGTTCATACACACATATGTATTTACATATATACACAGATACATAGGTGTATATATATGTGTGTGTACATATATATATATGCTATTATGCTATTTGATGTTATGCCACAGGTGATTGAGGTTTTGTTCAGTTTTTTCAGTCAATCCGAGCTTCAGTTAGGTGATTGCTGTTTACCTTTCCTCAAGCTGATTGATCAAATGTCTTATTTCCAACAAGCTGTTACTCTCATTTAATAAATATGTGACTTTAAATACTACATTTTTCAGTTCTAGATTTTCATTTAGTCATTTTTAAAGCATTTTTTACAATTCTCTTGAAAATAATGTAATACAAAATCATAGTAATATAGAAACCAGAAAATGTAGGTTTTAGAATTCAGAGTACATCTATTATTTTACCAGCCATGCATTCTCCCTTTTTTTGGTAACTGTACTTTTACTTTGTGGGGTGTCTATTTTATTTAGGCTCACACTGACTCCAGAGTAAAGTCCACGACCTTAGCTTAAGGCAATCAGTGATTTACAGTCTCCTGAGCAAACTGATTGTTTTAGCTATGTATAGGTTCATGTTTCATTCAGAACCAATGAGATATCAGAAGAATTTCTACAGGAATCGTGGGAAGGAACTTCTCATTCTTGTAGGATTTTATCCCGGGACTCTGCAAAGTCTAGAACTGCTGAAACCATTTTGCCATCATGGGATGATCAACACACAATGAGACAAGAGACAGCTTGAGCTAAGGAATTGAAGATGTTCCAGGTGAAGTCTGATCCAGTGCATCAAGCCTCAATTTTGCCTATATTGCATGAGGCAATATACCATTTTACCTTAAACTGATAGATACTGGATTATTGGTTAACTCTAATACCAGCTGAATTTAGGTCAGAGCTTTGAAAATGGTAAATTATAGATTGTGTCATAAATGAGTAAAAAATATGCTTACATCTTAATCTTTCAGGCTTTAGGAAGGTCAGAAAGGTCTGCAGCCACTGGGGTTGTTGGGATGGTCGGCTAAACCCACTAACAACCTCAAAAGGTTATCCCAGCTTGTCATGGGCATATCATTATCTTCCATCTGTGCAGTGCTATGAAAATGTTTGGAAAGCATTTCCTTACCAAACCATTTAATATTTCTAAACTTCATTTTTACCATATGTTAAATAAGAAAGCTGTAAAAGGGTATCTTCAAGGGATTTTTAATCTATACCATTTTATGAATCCATATTGTCAATTTTGGCTGCAAAATTCCAATAGCCAAGCCCAAAACCATATTGTACAACCATGATGGGAAATGGGTTATGTCAACACTGAAAGAAACAAAAGGAAAGGCATAATTAACAAGTGGAGACACACTTAACACACAACCCTGGGACACACAGGGTCATTAGAGATGAGTGTGCATAAAAAACTTTCTAAAATGGATCAGACCACTTCATCTGTAACCTAGATGGCAGCACCCCGTTTTAAGGAAATTCTACACCTAAAACTGCAAATACATCAAAACAGATAGAGATATTGAGTCTAAAGGCCCTATCCACATTAAAGTTTCCATCATTTGACTACTTACTATCCAAAATTCAATAACTGCATACCCATGTGCAAGAAAATTGTCTGAAGTTGCAAACAAAAAAGCAATGGCATTCAAACAGTCTATAGCAGAAAGCTAGACATAGATTGAATGTGGGCACGTCAAGTTTCACAAAGAAAGATGCACTGCATTATGCTGGAAGAGAGCTCACTCATCCTCTAGTACAACCCCACCATTTTAAAGATGAGAAAGACCATGCCAAATCCGATCTTTTCTGGTACACCTATATAGGTTCTTTTGCCCCATTGCACTTACCCACGACCATCTAATTTGAGGTACACACCCTGTAAGAGATCCCATATTATGAAACCATGCGCTTCTTTCCCTGGTAAGTAAACAGCATGTGCTATCCCTCTGGACCATTTAGCTCTTGCCAGTCAGAGGATCATTATTTAAGTTGATGTCTTTGTTTAATCCTCTCCTGATGCCAAGATATATCCTGCAGGGAATCAGATAGAACTCTCTAGCACAGGAAGGATTATAAGTTAAAGGCTCAGTTGGTGGTACCTATGCCCAGTGCGCTTTCTCAGAGATAAAGATGCTGCTTCCATCCCACTTCATTGAAGCTGTAAAAAAGTTCCATGGGTAGAAACCAAGAATTTCAGCAGGGGATACAGGCAAAACAGGTGTAGTTATTGTCACTATATGCTAGCATTGCTGAGAAACTTACTCCTGCGGCATGATGACAAAGCTGGGACCCTCAAAAGCTGGCAGATCTCTGAAATGTTCTAACAACCAATGCAATGCATCTGTGCATAAATAGGAATCTGGAGGGGTGCCCTGGAAAGCTGGTTAGAGCAACCATGTGACTTACTCAGTTGGCAAACCTGAAGTACCACCAGCTTCCTAAGTCCCCCATTTTTCATGCTGATGGGAGATTGGAATGTTTTGGAAATTCAGAATCAGGGTCTCATCTGTTCACACCTTCACTAGCTAGCTCACCCAAGCCTGCAGCCTGGCGTTTAGCTGAGCATTTAGCTCAGAGTGGGTAACCAATATATCTTGATTGAATATGTTTAACAGGAAAGTAAATAATCTTTCCTTTAAGTTTTCCTTTTCCTTTCTTTTTTTAAAAGATTTATTTACCTGGGGCACCTGGGTGGCTCAGTCGGTTAAGCATCTGCCTTCGGCTCAGGTCATGATCTCAGGGTCCTGGGATTGAGCCCTACATAGGGCTCCCTGCTCGGCGGGGAGTCTGCTTCTCCTTCTCTCTCTGCCCTCCCCCTGCTCGTGCTCTCTCTCTTTCCTTCTCTTTCTCTCTCTCAAATAAATAAAAATCTTAAAAAAAAAAAAAAGATTTACCTATTTGATAGAGAAAGAAAGAGTGTGTGAGAGCATGTGAATGGGGGGAGGGGCAGGGAAGGGCAGAGGGAGAGAATCTCAAGCAGACACCCCGCTGAGCGCTGAGCAGGAAGTGGTGAGACCTCAGGACTCTGACATCACAACCTGAGCTGCAATCAAGAGTCAGACACTTAATCGACAGCCACCCAGGTAACCCATCCTTTTCCTTTCTTGACCTCAGGTTTATGGGATGGTTTTTTCAGTTATTTCACAATATTTTTTTTAATTCCTAATTTAAACTTTAAAACGTAAGTTCCTATATAGATAGCAAATAATGCCAACTATGAGTATGAAGTGAATTGATATGTGTAAAGCACTCAACACAGTGTATGGCACGTATATAAGCATTAACTGTTGTTATCGTTGTTATTATTATTACTACCACTAGTAGTACTAATATTGCTACCACTTAGATGCTTGTAATCTATAGAGACACCTTCATTCACAAGCCCCATAGAAATTAAAATCCAACATTTTTGATCGAATGAAGTCATGTGCCATTTTGTTCATTGATTAAGGTACTCTCAAATTTGAGATCAAGCAAAGACCATCAACATTGAAGTAAGTTTTGGCTAAATTATGTTTTACTTAATTAATTTAACACTGTATGTTGGCTGCTAATTTATGTGCCAGGCACTGTGTGAAGAACCACGTGAGAGTGAGTGAATGAATAAGCAGTCAGAAGCAAGACTGACATATTCCTGAAAAACAATGTAAAAACCAGACTTTTTAATCCCATATCAATGTTACAAATGGGAGACTTAGGTTGCTGATGGAGATACATGGTTCTTATCAGCTAGATCTTCAATTTATGTCAACATCTAACCATATATGCCAACATCTAACCATATATTATTAGTTATGTAATTCCCTCATTCATATTTCAAATGACTTTCAATGTCTTCTTGTGAACATAAAAAAACTTAACTATTTTATAGGTCACAAATTCTAAGTTAGTGGCCTGAATTTACTCACAATAGACATGTTTATTTGGAGCATTTTAAAATTGGGAGCTTTCAGATTTAAAATATTTATCATATGTCTAGATGCTTTAAAAAAGTGGAGGATGTTGCAATGTGGGGCCTTCATTCCTGCATGACCATGATCAGCTGAAGAGGAATAGCAGCTGCCTTCTTTAGAAAAGGTTTGTCTTCTCCAGGGTGTCCAGGCCCCACTATTCACTCCAGGATGAAAGAGCATGCACTTAGTTCACGTCAATTCTTTATATGACTTGCTCAGTACCTTCAGGCACTGAAGGGTGTGACCTCCACTCTGTATCCATAGATTTCCAATATACCTCTAGATGATCACAATGCCCTGCAAAGTTAATGACACCTAAGCGTCAAATCCTTACAACTGCCCTGTACCTAATTTTATATATTTAGAAAGCCTTCTAAGTTTCAGTAAGTTTCAGTCCCACATCACCTCAGTCTGCCTCTGCTATCCCTAAAAGATTGTCAAACTAGAATGAAATTCAACCATGAAAAAAAAAAAAAAAAACCAACACCAAAACCCACACATGCTAAAAAACTGCTGCCACTCCTAATTCGTGGATATTTGATGGAAAACAACTGGGGAGGGTGGATATCTGCTATTGCTGGGCATTATCTCTGACTGGGTATGGAAAATTAATTGATAAAATGATAGAGTGCCTTTACCCTTAGAATGCTTGTTAAAATCTGGGGGATTGCTTGCAGCCAAAAGTAATTGAAATTGTGATCAAAAGTTACAGCCAGACCACTTGGTACAGTGTGTGATGCTCCGATTTTAGAAGAAGGGCAGAACTAGCTTGTGAATTAAAGCCTTGAGAGAAAACCCAAGAAGGAACACAAAGCCTTAACCCCTACATCTCTTGCTCCCAGACTTCTGCTTTGGGGAAACCAGTTAAACAAGCAGAATCTTTGGGAGTCTTCAGGAAAATTTTCCAGACCAAAAATGTCTCACACTCTCCCTCTTGGCCAGCCCCTTAAATCATGTTAAGAGATGGTGGTTGTGAGTTAGGGACAGTCACCAGGGTCTCTGCAGGAACTGCAAGGAGGAAGAAGGGAAAACCTACCTGAAATGAAATGCAAGGGGACATCTCAGGAAGGCTCAGCCCAGGTTGGGCTCCACAGCATTTGGAAATCCAGCCAAAGCAGTAATAAGCCGAAAGAAAGGCAAAACTGATACACAACAGTCAGTAATATATCAAACTCTAGATCAGCAGTTCAACAAACCATGACCTACAGACCACTTGCCTCTTTCACCACCTGGGCTAGGCCCATATGTAAGAGGTACAAAAACATAATAATTTTCTATGAGCTATTCTGTAGTCTTCCCAGAACATCTAATAGTGACTACTTGGAGTCGAGGATTTCTTAAAGCAACTACTAAACATCGTCCTCCAAAAGGGATGGGGGACAAGAGAAATACGAAAAGAGAAAGAACCGGGACTTTAGTCTTTGCTCAAATGCTGGCACTGCCACGTCAGGTCCAACGGACTTGGTGCAAGGCAACTCTTCTGAACAAGAGGTGTTCCATATGTGAATGGAGATAAGATTCTTCTGGAGATAAGAAGGTCACTGAGGACCAAATGAGTTTACTTTTGTTCTAACAGAGTGGCCCATCAAGAAGCAGTTAATAATAATTTTGTCCCCTTTTTCCATTAGCAGCATCAGCACATTGGGTCACTTAAGGAAGAGTAATAAAAGGAAGAAAGCTCGCTATATCAGATAGCCATTGTTGTATGACAAACTGCCCCAAAGCACAGTGGTTTGAGGTTGTATGCATTTATTGTTGCTCAGGAATGTATGAGTGGTTCCACCTGTCTGGGCCAGGGTTGGCTGACCTTTAATAACAGGATCCTGTGTCTTTGGTCAGCTGGCTCAGAGGCTGGGTGTTCTAGGAAAGACATCACTTGTATGTTTAGTGGTTAGCTGGCTGGCTCTTGGCTATGGTAAGGATAGGAACTGAATCCTGGATCTCTTATCACCCATGAGGCTACCCTGGGCGTATCGCTATGACATCTGGGCAGGGTTCAAAAACAGAACCCAAAAGGAGGCAAGGCCTCTTGAGAGCAAGGCTGGAAACTGGCACATTGCCAATTTCTGCCACATCCTCATCAATGCAAGTCCCAAGGGCAGTCCATATTCAAGCGGTAGGGGAAAACTCTATTTCTTGTTAAAAGTTGCTGTCAAAGATGTTGGCGAGGATGTAGAGAAAGGGGAACCCTCTTACACTGTTGGGAATGCAAGCTGGTACAGCCACTCTGGAAAACAGTATGGAGGTTCCTCAAAAAGTTAAAAATAGAGCTACCCTACGAACCAGAAATTGCACTACTAGGTATTTACCCCAAATATATAAATGTAGTGATCCGAAGGGGCACCTGGCACTCCAATGTTTATAGCAGCAATGTCCACAAGAGCCAAACTATGGAAAGAGCCCAGATGTCCACCGACAGATGAATGGATAAAGAAGATGTGGTATATATATAATGGAATATTACTCAGCCATCAAAAAAAAAATGAAATCTTGCCATCCACAACAATGTGGATGGAACTAGAGGGTATTATGCTAAGAGAAATAAGTCAATCAGAGAAAGACAATTATCATATGATTTCATGCATGTGAAATTTAAAAGACAAAACAGAGGAGCATAAGGGAAGGGAGGGAAAAATAAAACAAGATGAAATCAGAGAGAGAGACAAACCATAAGAGACTATTAATCATAGGAAACAAACTGAGGGTTGCTGGAAGGGAGGGGGGTGGGGGAATGGGGTAACTGGGTGACAGACATTAAGGAGGGCATGTGATGTAATGAGCACTGGTGTAATATGCAACTGATGAATCACTGACCTCTCCCTCTGAAACTAATAATACATTATATGTTAATTAATTGAATCTAAATTTTAAAAAGTTGCTGTCAAATCGTACTTAATAGGGCATGGATACAGGAAGGCATAAAAAATTAAAATCACAACCAATCTACCACATCTCCTTGTTCTGAAGAAAAAAAAGAGAAAACAGTATTTGTCCATATTTGTGGTAAAGATTAAATGAGACAAAGTATTTAAAAGATCTAGAGCAATGGCACATCCTAGGCACCTGATACAGCTTTTGCTGTGTCCATCAACCTTATGCACAAGAATTCAATCAAACATTTTCTTCACAGCTTGTGTTTTTCTTTCAAAGAAAAACTAAACTCCAAACAGACATAATTCTGGATGAAAAACAAATTATATGTATATTATATTCTTTACATCTAGTTTAGAAATGATGAGTATTATCTGCGTAGGCAGCTCAAAAATAGGATGTGTTTCCGTTGTGAGTTGAATGAATTTGCATCTTTTCTGTGATGTGTTAAATAGAGAAGCAAGCTATAAATGCCAAGTGAGGGTTTTGCTGTCACTTGTTACTGTGCTCGGCGTGAGCGCAGTCCTTGAAGGTTGGAGACAAAGCCTGGTCAATATTAGAGCAGAATGGGGAGCCCAGGAGTATTTGTGAGTACTGCAGAATTTCACACAAGTGGTGGTCAAGTTACAAGCATAAACAGATCTCTTCAGAAAAGGTTAAGAAGCAAAAGACTGTACTTACCCATGCACGAAAATTGCTGTACCAAATACAATGAGTAACTTGACTTACATACTGAGAGCTGGAAAATGCTATTTACAGGAGCAGAAAATTGCAGAGGCGCAATGCATGAAGGATTATGTACAAATACCAGGACACAGAAAATGCAAATAGAAAGGAAGGGAAGCATTAGCGATTCCTGTTGTTTATTATCTGATGGATTAGGGATAATGAGCAAGGCAATGCAAGTTTAAGGCAAAAAGCATTAAAACTAGTTTTCTAACTTTAAGACTGGAAACTTTATTCTAAGGTGGGAAGTGCTTAGATAATAATTAGATAACATATGGGTCTAGAGAAGGGTGATATAAATAAATATTATAAAGAGTTCAGTCTTCTAACAGCCAACAAAAAGATAGATGAATGTCATATTACAGAGTCCTGTCCTAAAATAGTTCAAAGAAAAAAAAAAAACTTTAAATAGTGTAATGAAGGAATCTTTGATCTGGCACCTGTCAAGAATACTAAGTAGTAAAAGCAAAACAGCATTTCTACTGGAGAGTATATTCTACAAAAAAAAATCACAAATCTTTCTCTTAATTAACAAATTATCTCTCAGTAACAATATTTTGCAACTAAATAGTTTTTTTAACTAATGATCTTTATCCCAAAACATAAAGAAACTATTTCCTTTTGGTGTTGCTAGAAAAAATATGTGGAAAAATGCAAGCTTTAAAAAATATTTTCTGAGAAAGGTTTATCAAATAATGTCATCTTAGAATCACTCCATAAAACAAAATGGGGCTCCGCAAGAAGTTAAAAATAGAACTAACCAATGATCCAGCAATTGCACTACTAGCTATTTACCCAAAGGATACAAAAATACTGATTCAAAGGAATACATGCACCCCAATGTTTATAGCAGCATTATCAACAATAGCCAAGTTATGGAAAGAGCCCAAATGTCCATTGACTTATGAATGGATAAAGAAGATGTGGTATATATATACAATGGAGTATTACTCAGCCATTAAAAAGGATGAAATCTTGCCATTTGCAATGATGTGGATGGAGCTAGAGAATATTCTGCTAAGCAAAATAAGTCAGTTAGAGAAGGACAGATACCATATGGTGTCACTCATATGTGGAATTTAAGAAACAAAATAAATGAGCATAGGAAAAAAAGAAAAAGAGAGGCAAACCAGGGAAAAGACTATTAACTACAGAGAACAAACTGATGATTGCTGGACGGGGGGTGGCGGGAGGGGGGAAATAGGTGATGGAGATTAAGGAGTGCAACTGTGGTGATGAACACCGGGTGATGTATCTAAGTGATGAATCACTAAATTCTATACCTGAAACTAATATTGCATTGCA
The DNA here is from genome assembly GCF_011800145.1 of Mirounga leonina. NCBI lineage: Eukaryota > Metazoa > Chordata > Mammalia > Carnivora > Phocidae > Mirounga > Mirounga leonina. The sequence goes on from NW_023270855.1 coordinate 10,744,098, forward strand.
TGTTAACTAGCTAGAATTTAAATAAAAACTTGGGGGAAAAAAAAAGAACCACTCCTTAGATAAGATACTTGATATATATGGGATCAGTGGACATTTGTTGAATGACAATTTTATTGAGTGTGTTTTTATGGACCAGGCCCGTTGCTAAGTACTAAACATTATCTCAAACGTACAACAACCCTATGATGGAGGTAATATCATTACTGGTGAGGAAACTGAGGCCCACAGAGGTAAAGAACTCACTACAAGTGGTATAGTTACTAAGTGGTAGAGATGGGAATCCAAACCATGCAGGTAGAATCCACATTAACTACTATCTTCCTTTCCCCAGATGAAGTAATAATTAACACTGAAGAGGCAGGTACACATTTTCTAAAGAACCTCAGAATCCAAGTCAAAATGTCAAATTTGGTTTTCATTTCTGAAAGTTGGCTTATATTTTAGTATTTATCGAAGCATCATTTCTGGGTAAGTATGGGGCATAATTTTGACTTCTTTAATCCCATTCAATGTGCTTAAGAATCTCCTTTCTTTGACTATTAAAAAGGTTTATATTTTAAACATCTAAAACTGTGTTAAAGATAGTAGAGTATGGAATAACTAAAATTAGGATCAATGGGTAGAAGTTGCAGGAAGAATGTTCCAAAGTACTTGAAAATGCTCTGAGTGCGTCAGGATATAACACTTATGGCAGGAAGTATTCAAGACAAGGTAGCCACTCAAAAGGAATGCTAGGTTAGAGGGTATTCAACAACAGTTGGGGAGGGGAGGATTAGATGGTCTCCCTTCCAACCAGTAGCTGGGTTTACTCACTGCAATTTGGAGTCATTTTGTTTAAAAAAAAAAAAATTCTGACCTGTTCAAAAGTCATGGTCTGTATGAAAACTAAATAGAGTAGTTCCAGTCATCTGACACTTTCCTCCAGCAGAGTGTCTCACGTGGAGTAGGTATTCCATAAATGCCTGTTGCTATATTGCTCATAGTTGGTACAATTACACAGACCTATATGATTTTTCAAAATAGCTATTATAGACATTTATTCTCACAGCTCAGATTAAATAAACTGCAAGGCTTTCAGAAACCTCAGTTACAATAGCTGGTGCAATCTGATATCATAATCAGAACTTTATGTTATTCTCTGCATCCTTTTTCCTGTATTTCTTAACAATTATGGCAGTGGTTACTTCCCACTATATCAGAGGATTAGTCACTGATGTTTAATCAGTGAAAGGGTCATAATTAATCAAAGTGCCCATTTAGAAGAAGTTGCCAGTGGTCAGAAAGACTTTTTAGCCTTCTGACAAATCTTATCTTGGAACGCTGCAGTAAGCAGATTAAATAAATTGGGCTTTTTCAATTCAAAATGTAATTCTATAACTTCAATTACTTACAAAGTTTCACAAAATTCTAAACTAGGACATATATATTCCATTCTCTATTTCAAGAACATATAATCAGTCTTTGAAGCAAAAGCAAAAAAAAAAAAAATCCTTTGAAGGAAAAAAAAAAAGTGCATTCAACACAAAGAACTATTTTAATATCACTCTCTCTATGGTTGTACAGATAAAACAATCTGTTTTCAGACAGCCTCTAGATTTACCAAGCATTCTCATCAAGACACTCATAAGTATCCATAAATATCCATCCTTCACTACCACCTGAAGAGCCACACAAGAGAACCATCTAGAAGGGGTCATGATAAGGCTTGCAAGTTCATCTCTCAGGAGGCTTGCAAGTTCATCTTCGTCAACTCGAAATTGAGTCTATCAGACCTGAATTGGAATCTTTGCTCTGCTTCCTAGCAAGTGTGTTACCTTCAACTGCAAAATATTTCCAAGAAAAGCAGCTCCTGCGGTCAGGTTGTTGAGCAGATCAATTGAATTAAAGCTTGCAAAGCACTCAGCACAGTGCTTGCCACATGGAAAACATGGCCCAAAATATTCAACGGTTTTTCACTACATACTGAGAGCAAGTGCTCTTCATCTATGTCTCCGGAATTATAAGAAGTTCGAAAGGATGTCGATTGAGTTATATTCTGCCATATGAACTGATCCCAAGAAAACTTTCCCCCATTTTACATTTCTCCACCTACCATCTGATATTTCAGTCCATTTCCCCCACTTCCATAGAGTTTTTTCTCGCCTGGACTGGTCTAGAAGGGAGTTGATGATGGGCATAAGGGAAAATAAAAGTTCAGAGTCTATCCTATTTTTTATCATATCTCTGTCCCAACTCAGTCTGTAATGATAGATACGTATCATTATACCTTTGTCTAAACCCATAGAATGTACAACACCAAGGATGAACCTTAAGGTAAACTGTGGACTCTGGATAGTAATTATTAAGAAATGTACCAATCCGGTGGGAGTCTTTAATCACTGGGGAGGCTAGGCATGTGTGGAATGGGGGGTATATGGGAAATCCCTAGATCTTCCTCTCAATATCTGTACATTCCTTAAACTGTTCTAACAACATCTTAAACAAATAAAGCATTAATAAAAGAATAATAATTTTTAAAAAGCTCAGTCTGACTTTAAAAAGTTGACCTACATTTTGGGAAAAACTGAGCTATATTTTGAGTCAATCCAGAGCCAACACTGTGAATTTGACTTTTTTACAAGATTTGAGTGAGAAAAGATGTTGGAAAAGAGTCTTCCCATATACAGGAGAAAGCTGTCTCATGCCTCCATTCTGCACACAGGTTTACATCCCTTCCCTTCATTTGTCAAAACTGCTACTCGTGCATCAAAAGGCATCTCAGATGTTGCCATATCTATGGAATATTTCCTTTCCTGATTCTTCGCAGTTAATCACTTATTTCTCTCTTCTACTTGATTATCCTTGACACACTTGTGTTCAGTGAACTGTGTATAGTTGTTTGTTCACACCCCTCTTCCCTGGCAGCTCCCATGGCTGGGACTCCTTGCCCCTCATCAGCACCTCCTATGGTGCCCAGCATAAACCGAGTCTTGATACATGTTGAACTGAAGCCCCATGGGAGGGCAATAGTTACAGGGGCAGATTTAGAGCTGGACTGCCTGCTTGAATCCAGATCTGCCTCTTCCTAATCAGGGGTCCCTGGGCAATTATCCAAACATAGAATGCCTTAGTTTCCTTATCTGTAAATAGATAATCATATATATCTCATAGAGATGTTGTGAGAATTAAAAAAAAAAAAAATCAGTGCATGGAAATCCCTCAGGTCAGTGCATACTACGTAATATTCTGCAAATGCCTGGGGTGGTGGTGATTGTCGCTGTTACTGGTTGATATAGTGATTTGTCCATAGATTTGTCACGTCATCACCCCAGAAACATCCCAGCAAAGATGATTTTATTGGTTACCCTTGGAACCAATATAAACTGTTTTTGAGGAAAAAAATTATATACTCCCAATTAAAAAAAAATATTTCAGATAAAAATATTGTAGAATGCCATCTGTTCATATGTTGGAGATGGCTGATTGGATGAAATCCTAAAGTAACCTATTTAAGTGCTGACATTGTACTATTAGAGACCTTTTGATTGGGTATCAAGTTTATTCAGGTAATCTTTGTAAGGCACATATTCATAGGATGGATCGTGTGTGTGTGCAACAAGAAAATGGTGTCTAGGAATCACCAACTCGTATCCTGATTCAGGGAGTACCTAATTCAGTGTTCAAGGCCCATTCCCAGAGCCTTCCAAGGGAAAGGAGACATCTGCACCAAACAGAGCTGGTGCACAGAGCCCTCTCTCTGCCTCTAGCTGTCTTCCTATCCTCTTGGCAACACACACACACACACACACACACACACACACACTTTTTTGTAATAGCTCCAAGTTTGAGAGTTTCAGCCTATTGGGTGGGTAGTTTTTCAATGCTCCTATGAATAAATGAATGGATGGCTAGGTGTGAATGCTGTTTCTTGTGGTCCACTTAAGGTGGTAATGGCCTATATCACTATTCCACCACTACAAGGTTCATAAATATACCATCAGGGTCTTTTGCAATAGCGGATTCCCAGCAGTACTCCTACATAAACAACTCTGGTTTGTTCCATTATTTCTTCCCTGCAGCACACTTAATACTGTTTGCAAAAAATCCTTAACACGTAAGATTTTAAGCTTTTCCAAGTCACTGTCAATAAACAAATGCTGTTCAGAAAAAAAAAAAATCTGTTCTTACACAAACAAAATTTCTTTGAAAGCTTTCTTCAAGTTACTGGCCTACATCCAACTTGTAATCTATGTCCAAGTTTCTCCTTACCTTTCACACTGCTCTCACTGAGTTCAGATGAATCTTGAACATTTGCAGGAGAATGAAAGTTACACCAAATGCTTCTCTCACAAAAAATGAACCTTCGCTCAGAAGTGAACACTAAGAAACACTCGCTGGTAATTGCTTAATCAGATGATTAGAATTCAAATAACTTATACATAATAGCCACCTGTTGACCCTTGACAGATGGTGTGGAAACCCAGCATGATGTGATCCTGCCCACTCTTAAAATACACATTCCCTCAAAAGGATAAGCATCTCCATGGTGCCTTTTCTATTTTATTTTTTTTTTAAGATTTTATTTATTCATTTGAGACAGAGAGAGAGAGAGAGCATGAGCAGGGGGAGAGCCAGAGGGAGAGGGTGAACCAGGCTCCCTGCTGAACCAGGAGCCAGACATGGGGCTCGATCCCAGGATGCTGGGATCATGACCCGAGCCAAAAGTGGGTGTTTAACCATCTGAGCTACCCAGGCGCCTGTCTATTTTAGTTTTTAATTCCTTCCAAGTGTTGGGTATAAAATTTTGTTAGTTTCTATCCTAAAACATTTGTGAACATATATTTATTTCACTATTAATTTAATCAATTAGAGTAGATAATCTTTTCCCTACATAAGGGTTAAGTAGAAGATGGGGAATTGCTGATCCATAAAATCTATAAATGTGAAGAAGCATTAAACATCTGACAACCAGGGGCACCTGGGTAGCATAGTCCGTTAAGCATCCAACTCTTGGTTTCGGCTCAGGTTGTGATCTCAAGGTCGAGAGATTGAGCCCCATGTTGGGCTCCGTGCTCAGCGCAAAGTCTGCTTGAGAATCTCTCTCTCTCTCCCTCTTCCCCTGCCCCCCTCTAAAATAAATCTTTAAAAAAAAAAAAATCTGACAACCAGAAAAAAAAAAAATTAGTCTAAGGTGAGCTGAGTTGGGGAGGGGAAGAAGCTCATTTGTTTTCTATCCTTCCCATCATTGTTTTTTTCCTCTCCAGAGAGAATTTCACATTAAAATCCATCTACTTTCCAATTTTTCTCAGACAATATTCAAACTGTCTCAAAAATTTTCAAACACCTAGAATCTACTAAACAGGATAATGGATAAATGACTAGTATCTTCATGTGTAGTGAGAGGCAGTTTAACAAAATACGTATAGAGTAGTTGGTTTCAACCCTACCAATGCTTATAGATCTAAGACACTGGACATGTTTCTTAGCTCTCTGTGCCTCAGTTCCCTCAGTTATACGAAGGAAATGATAAAAGAGTCTACCTTATAGGGCTGTTGTGAGTAGGAGGTGAATTAATACAAAGAAGTGCTTAAAGCAGTGCCTACTACAAAATCAATGCTCAAAAAGTTATCTAATGATAAAAATGTTTCTGTGAGAGTAACAATTTTGTCTTTCTCTCAAGCAGACTCTTAATGAGTGTTAATACTGGAAGGTAAACATAAGATCCACACCACCTTTCAGCTGCAGCCAGGAAGATGAAGTCACTTTTAAGTGGTTCTCTAATCAATCACAGTGGACATGAAGGAAAAGTCCACTTTTTCTCACTCCATGATTCTTTCCATTGCATGACACCATGAGGTCTTACAAGAAAAAGCCTGACTTTCCTTTTGTATAAAAATAAATATTCACTACTATGTCAACATTTGTCATATTATTTAATAAAACTATTAATACCTTAGCTAATCAATAGGTAGTTGATGATATCTTCATAACATCATTCTCAAAGCTACTATCCTTTCCCATTCTAGACATCTAAAATGTAGGTACCAGCACTATCCTCACTGAGAAAGGCAAGGAATGGAAATGGTAAGTAATGCATCTAATATCACGTACATGGGAGTAGAGCCATGGTTAAAACCTAGTACACTTGATTCCAAATTCCATAAACCTCTATCAGAAGGGACTCTACCACGAGAATGGAGAATATGGCTGTATAGCCCTCTGTATTCTCCTGTGCCAAATATCTATTTCCACGTCTTTTGGTAACAGCTCCTCAGATTTTGATTTGGGAAGCTGTCCTTCTCCCGCTGGGCACATTACTAGTGGCACTGCTATACAAGATACTCTCATCATTCCCCCACTCCTAGACAAAGGATGAAGCCATGAGCCAAGCTAGGGGAATAATTCACTCTTGCTCTAGAATTTGATTCTCCTTTCAAAAAAATTTGGAGCAAATTCTCAGAGGTTCCTTAAGCAACAGCCCAAGGTTGAATTCCTAAAGATGCTGTGTCCTGAAATTCCTGACTCCTGTTTTCCCCACCTATTTTCTTGGATTTTATTTCTGACCCCATCCTTCTAATAGATTTGTGTTTTCTTAGTGTTAGTCAGAATCAATATCTATTTCTTACTACCAAAATGTTATAACCTATACAAACATAGGCATTCACCTTAAACATAGGTGTGCTGAACATCTGCTCTTTTATTTTTTGGTGTAATATCTAGCATTGACCCTCCCCACCTATGATATCAACAATCCCCCTCACCCATTTATAGCACATGTGCCTCAGTTTGGGTTGGCCTCACCCACAGGTACTAAGATTGGGCAACCTTAGCACTAGTTACATCACAGTTACAGGTTCAGTGATGGATTCATGACATAAATTGGTAACATCATAACTAGACACAGTTATTTCTGTGAAACAAATTATGAAGGAGTACCTTTCAGGTTGCTTTGAGAAAATCAGTGACTCAGTGAAGATTTTCATACTAAAGTAGACAGTACATTGTGGAGAAAACCTAATTCTAAAAGTTTTTAAGCCCAAGGGCCCAACTATCCCTAAAGCTAGGACCTGTCCTGGACTTTTGAATCATCTAAGCCACTATGTTGCTTATCTGTTTTGGGGAGTTGTATTTCTGTCAGTTGCAATTAAAAGTGTCCGATCCAATATGACAACCAGTGAAAATTCCTCTCACAATTTTGTTCTGATGCTAACCAACACATGGTAGTAAAACTGTCCCTTCAAGCCTTTTAGAACTAACTGTAATTTAAAAAAATTAAAAAAAAAAACCCTCCTACTTGTTGATTTCTTACTGTTTTTTTTTTCACTTTGATAAATACTTTATGTTTGCCATTTCATTTTAACAGTAAAAGCCACGTGAGGAAGGTAGTGCTATTATTCCCATTTTGCAGATGGGAAAATCAAAGGAGAGAATGGTTTAGTACTTTATCCAAAGTCATACTGAAAGGTAAGCAGAGGACACAATTCTAGGTTTCTGAGAATTCAGTGCTCTACCTTCTTTGGGATAATATGGTGAATTTACTGAAAAAGAGATGTCAAACACACTGCAGAGCCAACAGTTACCATCTGCTAGAACTCTAAAAACCATGTTGTACAGATTGCCCAATTATTCTAGAATAAAGGATTGCCCCTCATTTTCAAAATGTCTAAACTGTAAACATTCATTCAACATGAACTGAATCCTTGTGATTCCTTGTGGATTCATAAAAATGGTAAAATTGCAAATGGGAAAAGGCAATCTAAAAAGAAATTATACCTAATATAAAAAATGATTAAAATATGACCAAGACTTCTACAGTTAAATAGGCAGCATACTGCGAGATGCCTTCATTAATATTAAAATAATTTAAATAAAAATTATACCACACATTCCAGTTGAAATCTATTTTCTTCTAATCTCTAGGTGACTCCTTAACCTCTATCAAGTCTTAGCTAAATCAGAATGCCCTTGAGAATGCTCTCGGAATATGCTTCATGGTAAGTGAAATTTATTTATGGAAGCAAATTAGAGGAATGCCACTTTTAAGCTTTGTATGATTTGATCCTGAAACAAATGTTTGTGATGAAATAATAAAAACCCTTAAAATAGAGTTTTATTATCATGCAAATTCTCTAGGAGCTGACTGTGGAGTATCACACAACATGAGGACTTTCACAGTTACAAAGTAGATAAATGAGAGAATCAATTGAACATAATGAAGAACAGGGCAGAAAGCCTTTTTTTGTACAATTTCAAATAGGAAATTCACTTTTCAGGTTACCTTATTCAGTAGACACACCCTAAATGATCCATACCCTTGTATATTCCCTCTCCCTGAGTGCAGGTAAATCCTGTGACTTGCTTCTAATTGATAGAATATGACAAAGTTAATGGGATATTGCTCCTGTTATTATGTTATGTCATGTAGGGCCCCATCTTAGCCAACTGGAGTGAGAAAATTTTCCACTGGCCTTGAAAGAGCAACAACCATACAGAGGGCAACATGGCAGGGAACTATGGGAGGCCTCTAGGACCTAAGGTGGCTTCTAGCCCCACAGTAAGAAGCTGGGACACTCAGTCATATGGCCATAAGGAAATGAATTCTAGCAACAAACTGAATGAACTTGGAAGTAGATTCCCCCCAATCAATCATCAGATGACACTGCAGCCTAAGATGACACAGTAATTGCAGACTTGCAGCATTGCCCTGACTTCTGACCTATAAAAACTGTGACATAATAAATGAGTACTGTTTTAGATTGCTAAGTTTGTGGTAATTTTGATACAATAATAGAACAATCAATATACTTTCTGCTCTGAAATTCATGTTCTCCTATATTTTTGGTGAATCTCAGGACCTGTCATATAATAAGTACACAGTAAATATTTGTTGACTGTAGATGTGAAAGTCATTTTTTAAGCCAGAACTGGGACTACTGCCCTTACCAATGAAAGACACTGATACTCTTTATTTCAAAAAGCGCCATGAAGATATTATAAGTGGATTATCAGGTAAGGTTGATATTCTGGGTGCCATTTACAAACCAGCGTTTGGGTTTCAGAAATTCAGAATCTCTCCTAAAATAGTTTATGGGTTATCACTAATTTACAAATGAAATAAATTGAAAAAATTAGAATCCTCAAAGACCAAAATATAAGGAAACCAAACAATGCTTAAAGTCAAATATATGAACAATTCCTAAGTGCAGATGCAAAGATCTTACCAATTAATTGGCGAGATTAAAAACAACAAAAGTTAAAAAAAACAAATTATGTTAAAAACAACATAATTCAGTCAATATACAAATTTCAAGAACAAGTATCTAGATAGAAAAACAGCATGGGAAAAGGGGAAAAATGTTTCCTCTCCAACATTAGTTTAGTAATGTGAATAAAATTATGAGAAAGAAAACATGTGATTCCAAAATTCACTATCCCGATACGTTGTCATTTATGCTGATGGCAAGAGATAAATACTCTTACATATTCAAGTGCTAAGAAAACAAACTGGATAGAATTACTGAAACACTGGCTTTGAAGAAAGAAATAATTTAATGATAAAATTAATCCTAATTAACACTTGTGCTTTGTAATGCAAATCTCAAGATCACACCAATAAATCTAGGATAGGATGGTGTGTAAAGGAAAACTGAGATTGAGCTAATTTCACTGCCTGCTGTATTAGTTTGCTGTTGCCACCATGAGAGACTATTACAAATGTAGTGGCTTAAAACAAATATGTATTTGTTATCTCATAGTTCTGATAGTCAGAAGGCTGGGTGGCTTAGTGCTTCTCTGCTTTGAGTCTCACTGGCTGAAATCAATGTGTCAGCATGGCTGCATTCCTTTCTGGAGGCTCTGGGAGGGATTCTACTTCAAGCTCAAGCAGACTCTTGGCAGGATTCAGTTCTATGTAGTTGTAAGACCAAGGTCCTGTTTCCTTGCTGGTGTCAGATAAGAATCCTTCTCAGCTTCTGGAGCTTCCTGCATTTCTTACGATACCTTCCTCCATTTTCAAAACCAGTTATCATGGGATGTGTCCCCCCACTTGAAATCTATGACATCCCCACTTGCCTCATCCTCTCCTTCTTGCAAAGTCATCTCTCTAATTCTTCTGCCTTCCTCCTCCAGTTCTAAGGACTCCTGTGATTACACAGGACCTGCTCAGATAATCTAGAATAATCTATTTTAATATTTTATGACATCTGAAAAATCACTTTACAGCACTACATAGACTACTGTTTGATTAAATAACAAGGAGATAGGAATTTTTGAGGGGAGATAACTTGAAATTCTGCCTACCATACTTGGAAAAGGAAACATTAAGAAACACTGTCATATTGTTGGTGATGACTCATAAATATAACTTCAAATAAGATTATTTTTAAACTGAAAGGTAATTATTAGGAAATGTAAAAATAGGATGTATCTCCTCCAAGTCATTTAAGAGAAACGAGAAAAGAAAACTTATGTAGCAAAATATATAAAGCAAAGAAAAGTAGAAGGAAGGAAATAAGTACAATAAAAGATTAGAAAGAAATAAAATTAAGAATTACATTAGTAAAGACAAAACGTGAAAATAAATACAAAAAAAACCTCTATAAAAGTATTAGATAAAAATGTGGAAGACTGTTCATACAACCTGAGAGTGGGAAGCCCTTATGATTATAAGATGCGGCTAAGCCAAATAAATAAAGAACAAACAGAGGGAGGAGCAAGATGACAGAAGAGTAGGAGACCTAAATATCATCCGGTCCCAGGACTTCAGCTAGATAGGTATCAAACCATTCTGAATACCTACAAATTCAACAGGAGAGCGAAGAAAAGAAGAGCAGCAACTCTCTGAACACAAAAACAATCACTTTCTGGAAGGTAGGCTGTGCAGAGAAGTGAATCCGAGGTGATATTCAGGAAGACAGACTGAGGCGGGAGGGAGCCTCCGTCAGTGGCTACTGGCAAGTGATAGAGAACGGAGCACAAAGTCATAACTTTTAGAAGTCAGCTCCGCTGAGGGACGTCACTCCAGTGGCTAAGCGGGGGGTGGAACCCTCCCTGGGACAATATGGTCTCAGGACCCTCGGGGTCACAGAAAGAATGGGGGTGCCTGAGTGCGGCAGAGCTCCCAGGTATCGGAGCAGGGAAGCCAGCTACAAACACGGAGCCGAGGAGTGGGCTCTCAGCTCGGGGTTGCCAGAAACTGTGATCTGCAGCACAGTCCAGCCACTACTCTTTCAGCAGGGACCCAACAAGTGGCAGACCCAGGGAGACTCCCTTTCCTCCCCTGGGAGGAACAGCACGGGAGCACACTGCAGGAATCTGCTGGGTTTGGAGACTCCGAACGGGGTCAGGTGCCAGAGATATAAATGCTTGGTCACAGGCCAGGTGAGCACAGACTGCGGCCAGAGACCGGGGAGACAGGAGTAATTGACTGCTTTTCTCTGGGAGCTCACTGAGGAGTGGGGCGCCAAGTTCTTGGCTTATCCGGGGTGGAGACTGGGAGGCCACCATTTTCACTCTCATCCTCCAAAGCTGTACGGAAAGCTTGCAGTGAACAAAAAGCTCCTGAGAGCAAAACCGAGCAGATTACTCAGCGTGGCCCCTGGCAAAGGCAGGGCAATTCTGCCTCAGGCGAAGACATTTGAGAACCACGGCAACAGGACCCTCCCCCAGAAGATCAGCAAGAACAGCCCACCAAGACCAAGTTTACAAATCAATGAGGATGGCAGAACTCCAGCACTAGGTGAATACAAAACATAGAATTCATAGCTTTTCCCCATGATTCTTCAGTCTTTCAAAGTTAATTTTTTTAATTTCCTTTATTTTTTCTTTTTCTATTTTTTTTGAATTTTTCTTTTTCCCTTTTTCAACCAACATCTTATCTTATCAATACTTTTTTCTTATTTTTTATTTTTAGAATCATATTCTATCACTTCATTGCAGTTAACCTTATCTTCTGTATATATATAAGTTGTTCTCTCTAAAATTTTGGGATACAGTTCTTCTAACAGACCAAAATATACCCTAGATCTCTCGTGTATAGCTTTGTCCTGGTCTACTGCCTGATCACATTCTCTCCCTTTTTCTTGATTTTCTTTTCTTTTTTTTTTTAAAGATTTATTTATTTATTTGAGAGAGCGAGAATGAGAGAGAGAGAGTACATGAGAGGGGGGAGGGTTAGAGGGAGAAGCAGGCTCCTTGCTGAGCAGGGAGCCCAATGCGGGACTCGATCCCGGGACTCCAGGATCATGACCTGAGCCGAAGGCAGTCGCTTAACCAACTGAGCCACCCAGGCGCCCCGATTTTCTTTTTTTTTTAATTTCTCTTCTTTGTTTTTTCAACGAATTTCTTATCAATTCCTTTTGTAAAATCTTTTATAATTTTCATCTTTACAATCATATTCCATCCCTTCATTGTATTTACCCTTATTTTTGTACAACTATAAGTTTTTCTCCCTTAAAAATTTTGGGAAGCAGTTTCTTCTAACAGACCAAAATACACCCAAAGCTAGTGTGTGGCACTGATCTATTCACCAGCCTGATCATATTTGATCAAATTCCTTTTTTTCTATTTTTCTTTCTTTCCAGTTTTTTCCCCCTGGTTTTGGGTCTTTTCTGATTTATTTAGTGTATATTTTTCTGGGGTCGTTGTTAACCTGTTAGCATTTTGTTCTCTCATTCATCTATTCTCCCCTGGACAAAATGATAAGACAGAAAAAATCAAAAAAATCTCAAAAGAAAAAGAAAAAGAGGAAATACCGACTGCCAGGGACCTAATCAATACGGACACTAGTAAGATGTTGGAACTAGAGTTCAGAATGACGATTATAAAGATACTACCTGGGCTTGAAAAAAGCATGGAAGATACTAGAGAATCCCTTTCTGGAGAAATAAAAGAACTAAAATCTAACCAAGTTGAAATCAAAAAGGCTATTAATGAGGTGCAATAAAAAATGGAGGCTCTAACTGCTAGGATAAATGAGACAGAAGAGAGAATTAGTGATATAGAAGACCAAATGATGGAGAATGAAAAAGCTGAGACAAACAGATAAACAACTACTGGATCACAAGGGCAGAAATCGAGAGATAAGTGATACGATAGAGTGAAACAATATTAGAATAATTGGAATCTCAGAAGAAGAAGAAAGAGAGAGAGGCTGAAGTTATACTGGAGCAAATTGTACCAGAGAACTTCCCTAATTTGGGGAAGGAAACAGGCATCAAAATCCAGGAGGCACAGAGAACCCCTCTGAAAATCAACAAAAATAGGTCAACACCCCAACATTTAATAGTAAAACTTATGAGTCTCAGAGACAAAGAGAAAATCCTGGAAGCAGCTCGGGAGAAGAGATATGTAACCTACAATGGTAGAAACATTAGATTGGCAACGGACCTATCCACAGAGACCTGGCAGACCAGAAAGGACTGACATGATATATTCAGAGCACTAAATGAGAAAAATATGCAGCCAAGAATGCTATATCCAGCTAGGCTGTCACTGAAAATAGAAGGAGAAACAACTTCCAGGACAAACAAAAACTAAAGGAATTTGCAAACATGAAACCAGCCCTACAAGCACTATTGAAAGGGGCCCTCTAAGCAAAGAGAGAGCCTAAAAGTAACAGAGACCAGAAAGGAAGAGAGACAATATACAATGACAGTCACTTTACAGGCAATACAATGTCACTAGGTTCATATCTTTCAATAGTTATCCTGAATGTAAATGGGCTAAAAGCCCCAACCAAAAGACACAGGTTATCAGATTGGATAAAAAAACAAGATCCATCAATATGCTGCCTGCAAGAGACTCATATTAGACCCAAAGACACCTCCAGATTGAAAGTGAGGGGGTAGAAAACAATTTACCAGGCTAATGGACATCAAAAGAAAGCTGGGGTGGCAATCCTTATATCAGACAAATTAGATTTTAAACCAAAGACTATAGTAAGAGATGAGGAAGGACACTATATCCTACTTAAAGGGTCTATCAAACAATTTCTAACAATTGTAAATATCTATGCCCGTAACATGGGAGCAGCCAATTATATAAGCCAATTAATAACAAAATGGAAGAAACACATCAACAACAGTAAAATAATCATAGGGGACTTTAACAATCCCCTAAATGAAATGGACAGATCATCTAAGCAAAAGATCAACAAGGAAATAAAGGCTTTAAATGACATACTGGAACAAATGGACTTCACAGATATATTCAGAACATTCCATCCAAAAGTAACAGAATACACATTCTTCTCTAGTGCCCATGGAACATTCTCCAGAATAGATCACATCCTAGGTCACAAATCAGGTCTCAATTGGTACCAAAAGATGGGGATCATTCCCAGCATATTTTTGGACCTCAATTACAAGAGGAAAGTGAGAAAGAACTCAAAGGCATGGAGGCTAAAGAGCATCCTACTAAAGAATGAATGGGTCAACCAGGAAACTAAAGAAGAATTTAAAAAAAACATGGAAACCAATGAAAATGAAAACACAACTGTTCAAAATCTTTGGGAGGCAGGAAAGGCAGTCCTAAGAGGCAAGTATATAGCAATACGAGCCTTTCTCAAGAAACAAGAAAGGTCTCAAATACACAACCTAACCCTACATCTAAAGGAGATAGAGAAAGAACAGCAAATAAAGCCTAAACCCAGCAGGAGAAGAAAAATAATAAAGATCAGAACAGAAATCAATGAAATAGAAACCAAAAGAACAGTAGAACAGATCAATGAAACTAGGAACTGGTTCTCTGAAAGAATTAATAAGATTGATAACCCCCTGGCCAGACTTATCAAAAACAAAAGAGAAAGGACCCAAATAAATAAAATCATGAATGAAAGAGGAGAGATCACAACCAACACCAAAGAAATACAAACAATTATAAGAACATATGAACAACTGTATGCCAGCAAATTAGATAATCTGGAAGAAATGGATGCATTCCTAGAGATGTATAAGCTACCAAAACTGAACCAGGAAGAAATAGAAAACCTGAACAGACCCAGGACCACTAAGGAAATTGAAGCAGTCATCAAAAATCTCCCAACAAACAAAAGCCCAGGGCCAGATGGCTTCCCAGGGGAATTCTACCAAACATTTAAAGAAGAATTAATACCTATTCTTCTGAAACTATTCTAAAAAATAGAAATAAAAGGAAAACTTTCAAACTCATTTTATGAGGCCAACATTACCTTGATCCCCAAACCAAAGGCCACATTAAAAAGGAGAATTACAGGGGTGCCTGGGTGGCTCAGTCGCTAAGCGTCTGCCTTCGGCTCAGGTCATGATCCCAGGGTCCTGGGATCAAGCCCCACATCGGGCTCCTTACTCAGCAGGAAGCCTGCTTCTCCCTCTCCCACTCCCCCCGCTTGTGTTCCCTCTCTCGCTGTGTCTCTTTCTGTCAAATAAATAAATAAAATCTTTAAAAAAAAAAAAAAGGAGAATTACAGACCAATATCCCTGATTAAAAATTCTCACCAAAATACTAGCTAATAGGTTCCAACAGTACATTAAAAGGATTATTCACCACGACCAAGTGGGATTTATTCCTGGGCTACAAGGTTGGTTCAACATCTGCAAATCAATAAATGTCATACAATACATGAATAAAAGAAAGAACAAGAACCATATGATCATCTCAATAGATGCAGAAAAAGCATTTGACAAACTACAGCATCCTTTCTTGATCAAAACTCTTCACAGCGTAGGGATAGACGGTACATATCTCAATATCATAAAAGTCACCTATTAAAAACCCACAGTGAATATCATTCTCAATGGGGAAAAACTGAGAGCTTTCCCCCTGAGGTCAGGAACATGACAAGGATGTCCACTATCACCACTGCTATTCAACATAGTACTAGAAGTCCTAGCCACAGCAATCAGACAACAAAAAGAAATAAAAGGCATCCAAATCAGCAAAGAAGAAGTCAAACTCTTTGCAGATGATATGATATTTATGTGGAAAACCCAAAAGACTCCACCCCAAAACTGCTAGAACTCATACAGGAATTCAGTAAAGTGGAAGGATATAAAATCAATGCACAGAAGTCAGAGGCATTCCTACACACCAACAACAAGACAGAAGACAGAGAAATTAAGGAGTCAATCCCATTTACAACTGCACCCAAAACCATAAGATACCTAGGAATAAATCTAACCAAAGAGGCAAAGGATCTGTACTCAGAAAACTCTAAAATACTCATGAAAGAAATTGAGGAAGACACAAAGAAATGGAAAAACGTTCCATGCTCATGGATTGGAAGAACAAATATTGTGAAGATGTCCATGCTACCTAGAGCAATCTACACATTCAATACAATCCCCGTCAAAATACCATCTACTTTTTTCAAAGAAATGGAACAAATAATCCTAAAATTTGTATGGAACCAGAAAAGGCCCCGAATAGCCAGAGGAATGTTGAAAAAGAAAAGCAAAGCTGGCAGCATCACAATTCTGGAATTCTAGCTCTATTACAAAGCTGCCATCATCAAGACAGTATGGTACTGGCACAAAAACAGACACATAGATCAATTCAACAGAATAGAGATCCCAGAAATGGACCCTCAACTCTATGGTCAACTCATCTTTGACAAAGCAGGAAAGAATGTCCAAAGGAAAAAAGACAGTCTCTTCAACAAATGGTGTTGGGAAAATTGGACAGCCAAATGCAGAAGAATGAACCTGGACCATTTCCTTACACCACACACAAAAATAGACTCAAAATGGATAAAAGACCTAAAAGTGAGACAGGAATCCATCAAAATTCTAGAGGAGAACACAGGCAGCAACCTCTTCAACCTCAGCCTCAGCAACTTCTTCCTAGAAACATCGCCAAAGGCAAGGGAAGGAAGGGCAAAAATGAACTATTGGGACTTCATCAAGATAAAAAGCTTTTGCACAGCAAAGGAAATAGTCAAAAAAACCAAAAGACAACTGACAAAATGGGAGAAGATATATGCAAATGACATATCAGAGAAAGAGCTAGTATCCAAAATCTATAAAGAACTTATCAACTCAACAGCCAAAGAACAAACAATCCAATCAAGAAATGGGCAGAAGACACAAACACATTTTTCCAAAGAAGGCATGCAAATGGCCAACAGACACATGAAAAAGTGCTCAACATCACTCGGCATCAGGGAAATCCAAATCAAAACCTCAATGAGATACCACCTCACACCAGTCAGAATGGCTAAAATTAACAAGTCAGGAAATGACAGATGTTGGTAAGGATGCAGAGAAAGGAGAACCCTCTTATACTGTTGGTGGGAATGCAAGCTGGTGCAGCCACTCTGGAAAACAGTATGGAGGTTCCTCAAAAAGTTGAAAATAGAGCTACCCTATGACCCAGCAATTGCACTACTGGGTATTTACCCCAAAGATATGAATGTAGTGATCCAAAGGGGTATGTGCACCCCAAAGTTTATAACAGCAATGTCCACAATAGCCAAACTATGGAAAGAACCAAGATGTCCATCAAAAGATGAGTGGATAAAGAAAATGTGGTATATATATATATACACATACATATACAATGGACTATTATGCAGCCACCAAAAAAACGAAATCTTGCCTTTTGCAACATGGATGGAACTAGAGGGTATTATGCTAAGAAAATAAGTCAATCAGAGAAAGACAAATATCATATGATCTCACTGATATGAGGAATTCTTAATCTCAGGAAACAAACTGAGTTTTGCTGGAGTGGTGGGGGGTGGGAGGGATGGGGTGGCTGGGTGATGGGCATTGGGGAGGGTATGTGCTATGGTGAGCACTGTGAATTGTATAAGACTGATGAATCACACACCTGTACCTCTGAAATAAATAATACATTATATGTTAAAATATATATATATAAAGTAGGAAGGGAAAAATGAAGGGGGCAAATCGGAGGGGGAGAGGAACCATGAGAGACTATGGACTCTGAGAAACAAACTGAGGGTTCTAGAGGGGAGGGGGGAGGGGTGATGGGTTAGCCCAGTGATGGGTATTAAGGAGGGCACGTATATACAAACAATGAATCATGGAACACTACATCAAAAACTAATGCCGTGGGCACCTGGGTGGCTCAGTTGGTTGAGCGACTGCCTTCGGCTCAGGTCATGATCCTGGAGTCCCTGGATCGAGTCTCTCATTGGGCTCCCTGCTCGGCGGGGAGTCTGCTTCTCCCTCTGACCCTCCCCCCTCTCATGTGTTCTCTCTCATTCTCTCTCTCTCAAATAAATAAATAAAATCTTAAAAAAAAAAACTAATGATGTAATGTATGGTGACTAACATAACATTAAAATAAAATAAAATAAAATAAAATAAAATAATATAAAATAAAATAATAAAATTTTAAAAAGAAAAGAAAAGAAAAGAAATTAAAAAAATAAAGAACAAATATTTCCACATACCAAGAAGCAACAAAGTCAAAAGACAATTAACAAAGTAGAAAACTACTTGTTGCTTGGGTTTTCTAAATCAGAGAAAAAGAAGAACCCAATAGAAAAATAAGCAGAAGATCTTGGGGCGGCTGGGTGGCTCAGTTAGTGAAGTGTCTGCCTTCAGCTTAGGTTTTGATCCCAGGGTCCTGGAATAGAGCACAGCATCAGGATCCCTGCTCAGCAGGGAGCCTTTCTCCCTCTCCTCGCCACTCGTGCTCTTTCTCTCTATCTCTAGTTTTCTTTCTCAAATAAATAAATAAATATATAAATGAAAAATAAGCAGATCTGGATTGAAAGTTGGCAGAAAAACATACAAATATTTTTTAAACATATGAACAGCTGTTCAACTTTATCATAAAAAGAAAAAACAAAACAGACAGATGATGACTGCATTTATCATGGTGAGCAGTAATGTACAGAACTGTTGAATCGCTGTGTTATATACCTGAAACTAATATAATATTGTGTGTTAACTATACTTCAATAAATTTTAAAAAGAAAAAAAATACACAGATTTTATCTTAAATCAGAGTAGCAACATACAGAATCTCTGATAAATACTTTATAAAGGAAATATCTCTTAAACTCCTAGTGGAAGTTTAGATGGATATAACTTCAATGTAGGCAGATTGGGTAATGTCTCCCTTTTTAAAGAAACTTTATTTTAGAGTTTTGGGCTGACAAAAATTGTGAAGACAACTACTGAGACCTCACACCTAATTTCTCCGGTTATTAGCATCTAGCATTAGTATGATACATTTGTCACAATTAATAAGCCAATATTGATATATTATTAAAATTCATATATTATTAACATTTTGTTTTTCCTAATGTCCCTTGTTTGTTCCACAGTGCATCCAGGAAACAATTTTACAGCTAGTCATCATGCCTCCTTAGGCTCCTCTTGGCTATGGCATTTTCTTAAGTTTTCCTTGTTTTTTATGACTTTGGGAGGTTTGAAGAGTACAGTCAGGTATTTTGTAGAATGTCCCTCAATTAAGATTTGTCTAATGTTTTTCTCATAATTAGTCTATGTTTTTGAGAGAAAGGGCATGGAAGTAAATTGCCAGTCTCACCAAATCATATCAAGGTTATGTACTATCAACATAACTTACCACTACTGATGTTTGCCTTAATCACCTGATTGAGGTAGTGTTTCTCAGGTTTCTACACTGGAAAGGTAGTCTCCCCCATTCACAGTAGACCCTTTGAAAGGAAACCACTCTATGCAGTCCAAACTTAAGGAATGGCAAATGATTTTCTATCTCCTTGAAGGTGGACTATCTACAGAAATTATTTGCATTTCTTTGGTATGGGGGCTTTATCTATTCTCCCCCTTTATTTCTTTATTATTTCTTTATTTATTTACTTACTTATTTACTTATTTAGTCATTTATATCAGTATGGACTCATGGATATTTATTTTATACTTCAGGTTATAATCTGATACTACATTATTTTTTGCTTCAAAACCTTTTTAGCTTTGGCCATTTAGAACTCTTTCAGTTGGTTCCTGAGTCCCTTTGACTTACTTTCCATCATCATGGCTGGATATTTTTGTTTTGCTGAGAACTTTATTTTCTAGAATTATAGGATGCTTGAGACTCATTTTGCTTATTTCCTCCCCCAATTATAAAATCATTGGACATTATCAGAAAAACTTAGATGTAAGAGAGACATTTTAACTAAGGAAGGAAATTCAAGAGTAGGGAAAAAAAACAAAGTTTCTCCTCAATCTCTATGCATTAATTAGCCTCAGAAAGATTAAACACTTTTCAGTGGGAAAATAAAACTTTACGTGACCATATATGTTTAATGATCAAAATACAACATAATTCATAGCACTAATGCTAAAAATACCATATAATCAATAGCATAAACACCATTAATTTATTTTAATGACAAAAATTGCAAGTACAACGTCAACAGACAAAACATACTTTGAAAAACAATTTTGTGCTTTGTAATGCACATGACAAATCAGTATCTATAATACTCAAAGAAAGCTTACAGATTGACACCAAAAGACAAACAACACAATAGAAATGTAGATAGAGAGTATGAATAGAAGAGCAACTTCAAATGCTCAAACATAATCTGAAAAGATTCTCTACCTTCCTAAGTAATCAGGAAAATGCATTAAAAATTGCATGTCCCTCTGTACCAAAGAATGGATAGAAACCAAAATATTGATAATCTTTACTCTTAAACTTGTATATATTATTTGATCTTCCCCCACAACAAATATGCATTATTTACATAATCAGAGAAGCAAAGAAAGGTATTTTTATTAAAAAAATAGAAATAGGAATAAAATGTGGGAAGAGGCAATTCAAAGAAGAAAAAATGAAGCAAATTGAAAATAAACATATGAAACATTTTTAATTTTACTAGAGATCAAAGTATCATTAATTAAGGGAATATCTTGCATCACCTAAGAAATTTTCAGTGATGAAAAATTATTGATAATGCTGTGTTTTTAAGTCGGTAAGAGTTTTCTGTAGGGATTTGAAACTATCTTATCAAATATTTAAACATATACATACTTTTCATTTTTTTAATTTTTTAATTTTTTAAAGATTTTATTTAATTTTTTAAATTTTATTTTATTATGTTATATTAGTTACCATACATCATTAGTTTTTGATGTAGTGATCCACGATTCATTGTTTTCGTATAACACCCAGTGCTCCATGCAGTATGTGCCCTCTCCCATCACCAGGCTAACCCATCCCCCCACCCGACCCCCTCTAAAACCCTCAGTTTGTTTCTCAGAGTCCATAGTCTCTCATGGTTCATCTCTCCCTCTGATTCCCCCCCTTCATTTTTCCTTTCCTTCTCCTAATGTCCTCCATGCTATTTCTTAATGTTCCACAAATACGTGAAACCATACGATAATGGACTTTCTCTGCTTGACTTATTTCACTTAGCATAATCTCCTCCAGTCCCATCCATGTTGATGTAAAAGTTGGGTATTCATCCTTTCTGATGGCTGAGTAATATTCCATTGTATATATGGACCACATCTTCTTTATCCATTCATTTGTTGAAGGGCATCTTGGCTCTTTCCACAGTTTGGCTATTGCGGACATTGCTGCTATGAACATTGGGGTGCATATGGCCCTTCTTTTCACTACATCTGTGTCTTTGGGATAAATACC
Organism: Mirounga leonina; assembly: GCF_011800145.1. Lineage (NCBI taxonomy): Eukaryota > Metazoa > Chordata > Mammalia > Carnivora > Phocidae > Mirounga > Mirounga leonina. Next base: position 10,765,662 of record NW_023270855.1, read on the forward strand.
CAGGAGTGCAATTGCTGGGTCATAGGTTAGCTCTATTTTTAAACTTTTGAGGCACCTCCACAGTGTTTTCCAAAGTGGCTGTACCAACTTCCATTCCCAGCAGTGTAAGAGGGTTCTCCTTTCTCCACAACCTCTCCAACATTCATTGTTTCTTGCCTTGTCAGTTTTTGCCATTCTAACTGGTGTAAGGTGGTATCTCAATGTGGTTTTGATTTGAATTTCCCTGATGGCTAATAATGATGAACATTTTTTCATGTGTCTATTAGCCATTTGTATGTCTTCTTTTGAGAAGTATCTGTTCATGTCTTCTGCCCATTTTTTTGACTTGATTATTTGTTTTTTGGGTGTTGAGTCTAAGAAGTTCTTTATAGATCTTGGATATCAGCCCTTTGTCTGTAGTGTCATTTGCAAATATCTTCTCCCATTCTGTGGGTTGTCTCTTTGTTTTGTTGACTGTTTCCTTTGCTGTGCAGAAGCTTTTTATCTTGATGAGGTCCCAAAAATACATTTTTGCTTTTGTTTCACTTGCCTTTGGGGATGTATCTTGAAAGAAGTTGCTGTGGCCAATGTCGAAGAGATTACTGCCTATGTTCTACTCTAGGATTCTGATGGATTCCTGTCTCACACTGAGGTCTTTCATCCATTTTGAGTTTATCTTTGTGTATGATGTTAGAGAATGGTCGAGGTTCATTCTTCTGCACGTGGCTGTCCAATTTTCCCAGCACCATTTATTGAAGAGACTGTCTTTTTTCCATTGCATTTTTTTTCCTGCTTTGTCGAAGATTATTTGACCACAGAGTTGAGGGTCCATATCTGGGTTCTCTATTCTGTTCCATTGGTCTAAATGCCTGTTTTTGTGCTGTGTACCATGCTGTCTTGGTGATCACTGCTTTGTAATACAGCTTGAAATCGGGCAACGTGATGCCCCCAGCTTTGTTTTTCTTTTTCAACATTTCCTTGGCGATTTGGGGTCTTTTCTGATTCCATACAAATTTTAGAATTATTTGTTCTAGCACTTTGACAAATGTCATTGGAATTTTGATTGGGATGGCACTGAAGGTATAGATTGCTTTGGGTAGCATAGACATTTTAATAATGTTTATTCTTCTGATCCATGAGCATGGAATGTTTTTCCACCTTTTCGTGTCTTCTTTGATTTCTTTCATGAGTGTTCTGTAGTTCCTAGAGTATAGATCATTTACCTTTTTTGTTAGGTTCATTCCGAGGTATTCTATGGTTTTGGATGCTATTGTAAATGGAATTGTTTCTCTAATTTCTCTTGCTACAGTTGCATTGTTAGTGTATAAGAAAGCAACTGATTTCTGTGCATTGATTTTGTATCCTGCCACATTACTGAATTGCTATATGAGTTCTAGTAATTTCGGGATGGAGTCTTTTGGGTTTTCCACATAAAGTATCATGTCATCTGCAAAAAGAGGGAGTTTGACTTCTTCTTTGCCAATTTGAATACCTTTCATTTCTTTTTGTTGTCTGATTGCTGTTGCTAGGACTTCTAGTACTACGTTGAACAATAGTGGCGAGATTGGGCATCCTTGATGTGTTTCTGATCTTAGGGGAAAGGCTCTCAGCTTTTCCCCATTGAGAATGATATTCGCTGTGGGTTTTTCATAGATGGAGTTTATGAACTTGAGGAATATTCCCTCTATCCTTATACTCTGAAGAGTTTTAATCAGGAAAGGATGCTGTATTTTGTCAGATGCTTTTTCTGCATTAATTGAGAGGACCATGTTGTTCTTCTCTCTCCTCTTATTAATGTGTTCTATCACATTGATTGATTTGCGAATGTTGAACCACCCTTGCATCCTGGGGATAAATCCTACTTGGTCGTGGTGGATAATCCTTCTAATGTATTGTTGGATCCTATTAGCTAGGATTTTGTTGAATATTTTGGAATCCATATTCATCAGGGATATCGGTCTGAAATTCTCCTTTTTGATGGGGTCTTTGCCTGGTTTGGGGATTAAGGTAATGCTGGCCTCATAGAAAGAATCTGGAAGCTTTCCTTCTGTTTCTATTTTTTGAAACAGCTTCAGGAGAATAGGTATTATTTCTTCTTTGAATGTTTGGTAGACTTCCCCAGGGAATCAATCAGGCCCTCGACTCCTGTATTTTGGGAGGTTTTTGATCACTGCTTCAAATTCGTTACTGGTTATTGGCCTATTCAGGTTGTCAATTTCTTCCTGTTTCAGTCCTGGGAGTTTATAGGTTTCCAGGAAGGAATCCATTTCATCCAGGTTGCTCAGTTTATTGGCATATAGTTGTTGATAATAATTTCTAATAATTGTTTCTATTTCCTTGGTATTAGTCATGATCTCTCCCCTTTCATTCATAATTTTATTAATTTGGGTCCTTTCTCTTTTCTTTTGCATAAGTTTGGCCAGTGGTTTATTGATCTTATTAATTCTTTCAAAGAACCAGCTTCTAGTTTTGTTGATCTGATCTACTGTGTTTCTGGTTTCTAATTCATTGATTTCTGCTCTAATCTTAATTATTTCTCTTCTAATGCGTGGCTTATGCATCATTTGTTGTTTTTCTCTAGTTCTTTAAGGTGTAGATTTAGTTGGTGAATTCAGGATTTTTCTGTTTTTTTGAGTGAGGCTTGGATGGCTATGTATTTCCCTCTTAGGACCACCTTTCAATATCCCATAGGTTTTGGACTGATGCGTTTTTGTTCTCATTGGCTTCCATGAATTCTTTAAGTTCTCTTCGAGGGGTGCCTGGGTGGCTCAGTTGGTTAAGCAGCTGCCTTCAGCTTCAGTCATGATCCTGGGTTCCTGGGATCAAGCTCCATGTCTGGCTCCCTGCCCAGTGGAGAGCCTGCTTCTCCCTCTCCCACTGCCCGCCACTCTGCCAACTTGTGCTCTCTCTCTATCTCTCTGTCAAATAAATAAGTAAAATCTTTATAAAAAAAAAGTTCTTTGATTTCCTGGTTGACTCAAACATTCTTGAGCAGAGTGGTCTTTAGCTTCCAAGTGTTTGAATTTCTGCCAAATTTTTTCTTGTGATTGAGTTCCAGTTTTAAAGCATTGTGGTCTTAGAATATGCAGGGAATGCTCTCAATCTTTTGGTATCGGTTGAGACCTGATTTGTGACCCAGTATGTGGTCTATTCTGGAGGAAAGTTCCATGTGCACTCGAGAAGAATCAGTATTCTGTTGTTTTACAATGGAATGTTCTGTATATATCTATTAGGTCCATCTGGTTCAGTGTGTCACTCAAAGCTCTTGTTTCCTTGTTGATTTTGTTTAGATGATCTGTCTATTGCTGAGAGTGAAGTATTGAGGTCTCCTACAATTAACGTATTGTTATCAATATGACTCTTTATTTTGGTTAACAGTTGGCTTATGTAGATGGCTGCTCCCATGTTGGGGGCATAGATATTTACAGTTGTTAGATCTTCTTGTTGGATGGACCCCTCAAGAATGATATAGTGTCCTTCTGTGTCTCTAACTACAGTCTTTAGCTTAAAATCTAATTTGTCTGATATAAGAATTGCGACCCCAGCTTTCTTTTGAGGTCCGCTGGCATGGAAGATGGATCTCCATCCCTTCACTTTCAGTCTGGATGTATCTTTAGGTTCAAAATGAGTCTCTTATAGGCAGCATATGGATGGGTCCTGTCTTTTTATCCAATCTGCAACCCTGTGCCGTTTTATGGGAGCATTTAGGTCATTCATGTTGAGAGTGATTATTGAAAAATATGAATTTATTGTCATCATGTTGCCTGTGAAGACCTTGTTTTTATAGATTGTCCCTGTAAATTTCTTTTCTATATCACTCTTGGGGTCTTTCTCCTTTTATAGAACCCCCCTTAATATTTCTTGCAGGGCCGGCTTAGTGGTCACATATTTTTTCAGTTTCTGCCGGTCATGGAAGCTCTGCATCTCTCCATCCATTCTAAATGAGAGCCTTGCTGGATAAAGTATTCTTGGCTGCATGTTCTTCTTGTTTAGTACCGTGAATATGTCTTGTCATGCCTTTTTGGCTTGCCAGATCTCTGTGGATAGTTCTGACGTTATTCTGATGTTCCCCCCTCTGTATGTAAGGAATTTCTTCCCCCTAATTGCCCTTAAGATGGTTTCCTTGGTTCTAAGATTTGCGAATTTTACTATTACATGCCGGGGTGTTGGCCTGTTTTCCTTGATCTTGGGAGGGGTCCTCTCTGCCTCTAGGACACGAATGTTTGTTTCATTCCCCAGATTAGGGAAGTTCTCAGCTACAATTTGCTCAAATATATCTTCTAGTCCTCTCTCTCTCTCCACCCCCTCAGGGATCCCAATTATTCTGACATTGGAACACCTCATGGTGTCTCTTATTGCTCTGATTCTATGTTCATGGATTCTGAGTTGTTTTTCCCTGGCCTCCTCTTTTCCTTTTTTGTCTATTAATTGGTCTTCTAGGTCACTAATTCATTCTTCTGCCTCGCTTACCCTAGCTGTTAGATTATCTAGATTAGATTGGATCTCATTGATAGCATTTTTAAATTCTGCCAATTCAGCTTTCATTTCTGCCCTTAGAGACTCTATGTTGCCATTAATTAATTTCTCCATTCTAGCTATTGTCTTCACAATTGCTAGCCTGAATTCCATCTCCGAAATCTTGGTTATATCTCAATCCATTTGTAAATCTGTGGCATAAGTCATAGTTTCTGAGTGTTTCCTATTTTGGGGGTTCCCCTCCTAGTCATTCTGTTGAGGGGTGTTTGAGGGAATGTACAGAGTCCAAATTATTGACCACAACCCAAGCAAGATGCACCTGTTTTCTAGGGACCGTAGGGTTGCTAGCCCCTTGTTTTCCCAGACTGTCTTCTGGGGAAGGGCCCTGCTGTGCTGTTACTCAGGCAACCGTGTTTGGGCAGAGTTGTCCTGCCCCCTGTGGTGGGGGATGGGCTCAGTGAAAACCGGTTTTGGGGGACTTTTGTTCTCTGGCAGCTTTCCTTGGCGGCTTTCTGCCTCTCTTCCGAGAGTCAGAGCAGAAGAGACCATTTCCAACCCTCTGCCTCAGAGCAGAGAGATTGCAGTTTGTTCTTCAGTGAGCTCTCCAGGCCATACTATCTTCATTTCTGTCTGTGCTGCTATAAACTGCAGCATCCTGGGTTGTGCACCCCTCAGCAGCACTCCCAGTCCCTGTCTCCAGGTTGGGGCACATCTCTGCCCTTTGTTCTTCTAAAACCACCAGCCACCCCCAGTTTGCATGTGCAGCCCCGCCGCTCTGGTTTCAGCCTGGGGGGAGCTGCCCTAAAGTCCTTTCCCCATCACTACCGGTCTGCAAGTCTGTGCCCGGTCCCCAGTGCAGGAGGCTATAGCTCACTGGCGGTGTAGAATCCCAAGGGCTTGGCTCCTCCCCCTTCTGTTTATCCTCCGATACCTGCCTGTGGAATCATAGCTCCCAGCTTCGTACCTTGAAACCAACCGCCTGCAATATTCTGTTTGTAGAAATCCAGATCTATCTTCTTACATCTCAGGCTGATTTTGTGGGTGTTCAGAGTGGTCTGGTAGATATCCAGCTCAATTCCAGGGACTAGTTGGAATAGGGTCCCCTACTCCTCTGCCATCTTTTCCCCCCTCCAGATTTTATTATTTATTTGAGAGAGAGGGAGAGAGCACGAGTGGGGTGGAGGGGCAAGGGAGAGGGAGAAGCAGACTCTCTGCTGAGCAAGAGCCCCACTCAGGGTTCAATCTCAGGATCCTGAGATCATGACCTGAGCCGAAGGCAGATGCTTAACTGACTGAGCCACCCAGGCACCTCAACATATACATACTTTTTAATCAACAACTGAACTGCTAGTAATTTATACCTTAAGGAAATAATCTGGGATTTCTGGAGGTTTGGCTATAAAATTGCTACAGTGTTAGTCACACCCCCATTGTTACATGGTCACAACAGTTGTTCATATTCCTATGTGTATATGAACAATGATTTTATCTTGAGTTTATGAATTTTAAAATATTTCAAATACTAAATATAAATTTTGTTATAAAATATTTGTATCTTATAATTTCTTACAGAAATTTTAATGATTTCATAATGTGTACATATTACTTTTTCAATTAGCATATACATGTGTGTAGATGAGAAAAACTCAATAAAACATGAACAAAGGGCCATGGGTTATTGTTTTCCTCACAATTTTCTTCATTATTATTGAAATGTCTTTTAAATAAATAAAAAGTAATACAGGCTTGGTGATTTGTAATTTTTTTCCTTCAGATTTTAGGACTGGATGATCATTACTATTTAAAAAGTCTATAGTAAGAATCTGAACCAGAGTGGAAAAATCAATTGTAGGTAATAAAGCTAAAGAGGAGAGGGGGCGCCTGGGTGGCTCAGTCATTAAGCGTCTGCCTTCGGCTCAGGTCATGATCCCAGGGTCCTGGGATCGAGTCCCACATCGGGCTCCCCGCTCTGCGGGAAGCCTGCTTCTCCCTCTCCCACTCCCCCTGCTTGTGTTCCTTCTCTCACTGTGTCTCTCTCTGTCAAATAAATAAATAAAATATTAAAAAAAAAAAAAGCTGAAGAGGACAGCCAGGAAGCCACAGGGAAACAATAACAGCTCTACGCTCTGCCAGTTGAGTGGGAATTAGGTCAGTCAGCACACACTTAAGTCGATCTGCCATTGGAGCAAAATTATAATTTGCTTGAATCCCATTATCGGGGTCACTGGTGGCCCATTTGTAATCCACTTGTACTTCATCACATCCTTTCTCAATCTGGCCATCATAATCCCTCACTTCTCTCTCAAATTAGCTGCCTTCTGTTATGACAGACATTTTGTCGTTTTGTTTATTTTTTCCTTTCAATTTCAGCAACAGTTAAGCAGACCTCAGAGGTACACCAGCTCGCCTAAAGAACGGGACCACTTTCTCAAGATGCAAAAACCAAATGATGTGATTATATAAATTACTAGAAATCTTTCCATTTGGCTGGTTACAGAGATGCCCGAATCACATATCAAAGACAGATGCTTGCACTTACACAAATACCCTGAAATTTGTTAATGCAGCAGAGTTTAATACTGGCATATCCAACACCATCTATAAAGCTGTCAGTTGGGTCACTTGTGTCTCTAATGAAAGCAAACCAGCAGAGAGAACACACACATGCAAAACAACAAGACAAAACCCTAAACACTCCTGAGAGGTGCCCTTTCAACCTGAAATACAAAAACATGTGCTAGCAAATTTCTGCAGTAATAGAGAACAGATTTTTTTCAGGTATTTTTTTTTTTTTTTTAGATTTATTTATTTATTTGAGGGGAGAGGAGCATAGGAAGAGGGATAGAGAGTCTTAAGCAGACTCCACACTGAGCGCTGAGCACGGAGCCCATTGAGGTTCTCAGTCTCATGACCCTGAGATCAGGACTTGAGCCAAAATCAGGAGTTGGAGGCTTAACCCACTGCACCACCCAGGCACCTCTATTTCAGGTATTTTTAGGACAGCAAGGGCACTGATATTAGCAATCTGCATATATTAGGATGTGGGCACAAAAGATTTATTATTTTCTAATTTTGAAAAAGCATCTAAAGCAATCTCATATCATTATATATGATGTAGAACTGAGACAATCTCATCTTTTCACAGGATTGGCAAAGACGGTATTAAAATATTCTGTCATCAATTTTAGTGTGTACTTTTATTATTCTAAGGAAATAAAAATTAGAATATATTACAAATTCTGCACTCAAAGCCTATCACAGACATGTTACATGTGCACACATGCACACACATACATATAATTGTTTTCTATCAATTAATAATCAGGTATTATTATTGTTTATATGATTACATTAATATAGGCTTATAACACAAAGACATGTTTTCCATAGAAAATTCACACCCTTTGCTCTCCTCAGCTTCTAAATTATAAAAGTATAGGCATACAACCACCTGTTTAATCAGGTATGTTCCTTTGAAGTGAAAGGACTAGCAGAAAGAGGTAAGTTCCCAAGGCATTTCTAAAACCCTTTGGAAATAAAAACAGAATCAGACCTGGGAAAACATTCACCTTATTATTTTAAAAAGATTAGAAAATTTAAAAACCTTTACGTAGAGTTAGGGCTAATTGTCTTTTTAAATAGTGAATATTTGACAATTCGTATTCCTGTCCTCTGACATAGGATATCTTTGCCAGGAGGGTTTTCAAAGAGAGACAGTTGGACAAGGATCACCAGGGAGACACCAAGCATTCTCTTGGTGGGAAAGCTGAGCTTTGTCTAATTTTCCAAAAGCTGTGTTAAGGATAGTGACTCAGAAAAAGGCATAATGTCCAGTCCTTCAAAACTTCATTCACAGAGACACTTGTCTAGCCTTTAAGGTTTATGAGACACTTTCATGCATACTTACTTTCATGCACATTACTAAACCTCTGAGGGTAGAAAAGAAATATCACTTCAAACACTGAAGGAAACTGAGGCACAGATAAGCTCAGGGGTTTGCCCAAAGTCATGAAGTAAGTGTCTAAATCAGAACACAGATTTCACTTTGGACTCCAAAACCTTTGTTCTTTACAATAGGTGAAACAATTTTGAATGCTCAGAAATACTTGATTACAAGGGGTTGTAATCAGATTTTCCAAGAGTTTCAGAGGAAAAAAGCCTAGGGAAATGTATTCTTCAGCAAACCCACCAAGTGATGCATGTATGCTACCAAGTATTTTACCACTTTGTTAAATCATTTGCCCATTTTTGTGGACGTCACTTTTTAAAGGCCATAACAAATACATAGTTTTGTGAAACACAGAAAATATATTTTCTCACTATGAAAGAGGTTTAAATGGGAGATATATCATTATTTGCAAATTAGGCTTTTAGGTCTTTCTAAACACTAATCTCAGAAAAATCCGGGAGTGTATCAAGAATTCAATGTTACAAACTGGGTAACCTTCTTAGGAAAAGTCTGTAGGGGGCTGAATAACAATGCCAAGAAAATAAGAACAACAGCAACAACAAAATCAAAGCCAAGATGATTTTTTCCAATGACTAGCAAATCATATTTTTTTTTTCTGTATGTATTTTTCAAACATGGCAGAGCTTCCTTTCCTTCTAGTCCACCTCAGGAAGATTTTTGAGATTTCCAAAATCTGGCTGAAGATGAAATATTTGGGGGGCAATTAAATATTTAGAGGTATGAAGTTTGAAGTTCAAGTATTTGTCTACGTGTATAGAACAGTCTGTTACTTGTTTCATTCTACAAACACTTATATGCCGGGCAAGAAGGCACTAGAGATATAAAGAAAAATGTCACATTACTGCATCCTACAGAAATCCACAACATGGGGGAAAGACCTAAGACAACACAACAGAATGACCTGCAAGAGATTGGCTTTATTTTGTTTGCAGCTCAATCTTCTCTAGGGCCTAGAACGTCACCTGGGACAGACAGCAGCACAATAATTATCTGCTAAATTAGGAATTTGGAAAACAATGTTTTTTAATCCAATTTCCAGGCAGTTACTAAAAATTATTTTCTTACTTTCCTGTAGGCGTATATTTTTTACCTCTACGTTTATTGTACTGTACCATTAATGACCTTCAGGATCTTGGTGTAAACAGTATTTGATACTTTTAATTGTAAGGTTTTATCCCCAAGAATCATCACTGGGTACAGTTTTTTTTCCTCCTCTTCTGTCGATTAGCTCAGATAGACTCTATGGACATCCAAAACTAACTTTGGATGATGTTTTTCAGGTGAATGTAACGTCTTCAAATAGTACTTTTTATATAAAATAAGGAATTGAGACACCACCCAGTAATGAGAAACTTAGTAAGGAATCAAATATAAGGGGCGCCTGAGTAGCTGGATTGGTTAAGCGTCTGCCTTGGGCTCAGGTCATGATCCCAGTTCTAGGATTGAGCCCGACATTAGGTTCCCAGCCCTGCATTGGGCTCTCTGCTCCATGGGGAGCCTACTTCTCCCCCTCCCTCTGCCTGCCACTACCCTTGCTCATGCTCTCTGTCCAATAAATAAATAAAACCTTAAAAAAAAAAAAGGAATCAAATATAAGGCTCTTTGTCCACCTTTACTGGAAGATATTTTTATGAAATTTTCCTCATCCCATGTGGTGAATACTGTAGTGAGCTCCCTGGATCCCCCTCAGGACCAAGGCCCTCATTCTGGCAGGTGCTGGGAGTGTTGGAAGGTGATGGCTTTCCTAAAACTGCCTTTGTCCAAGGTCATGGACCCTCCCCACAGGTAGCCTACACCCAAAAACGTATTTATGTACCTCTAGGCAGGACAACTCTAAGGGGCCATCCCAACCCAGAGTCCACAATGGGGTCATTCAAGGTCCTTGTTGTGACTACATGGAAATTCAATGCCTTCTTCTGCCTTCCCACTCTACTCCCTCACAGGTGTTTCCAAGGGTTCTCCCCAGTAAACCTGCACACACATCTCTCATAACCTACATCCCAGATAACCCAACTTTAGGAACCTTCTATTAAAGTATGTACAGCATTTGAGTAACTGTGATCAACTTGCTTAACATCCACGGCCTTCATTTTTATTCTATCTGCAACATGAAGATACTGAACCCTGTGATCTCCAAGGGCCTTCCTACCTGTAAAGTTGTATGCTTCCACTACCCAATAATGTTACTATGAGATAAATAAGTGGTAAATTTTATAGATGTTGGGAAAAAAGAAAAGCACAGTTATTATCAATCTTTTAGAGCAGTATTTAGATAATACTGTTCAAAACCAATTTTCACATCAAGATGACACAACAATATCTTATTTTTTCCCCTCTAGAAAAGAATGGTCTAAGAATTTTGTTCCTGACTTATTGAGCTGGTATCTAAAGGAGTCTTTGTTGCCTTGAGCAGGGATTCATAGAACTGGCTAGTAAGTATCTTACTTGGAGCTCAATGGCAATATGGGAAGTAAACCTGCAAAAATGGAGCAGAATCAGGATGGTGAAACTCTGAGGCTTCCAAACAGTTAAGAGTTTTGTACCAAGTTTTGTAATGTGGTGGTAGTCATTGCTACTATAATGCTTCTAGCAGCCTCCTCAACCTGAACCTGCCCCCTCCCAACCATCATTCTCTGGACATATGCTGTGTGTTGGGCATTGTACTTACTCCTACTTAACATGAACAATAACTTGACAAGTTTATTATCTTCTCCCTTTTTGCTGGTGATAAAAATGGAGTCAGAGGTCAGAGAGGTTAAGACCCTAGCACACTGTTCCATGACTAGTCACTGCCTGAGCTAGGATTTCAGTTGAATCTGCCACCATAGCTTTTGCTCTTTCACCCAGGTACACTGTGTTCTGGAGGGAGAAGTTTCCAGGGCGAGGAAATATACCAGGAGACAAGTCATGTACCAAAGCACAAAGACTGAGTTAATATGTGTCCGGAAGGATCATAAACTGATTCACTTTACTTAAAGAAAAACAGGTAATCAATCATGGTATGATTGGTATAGCCCAAGAAGGCTCTTTTAGAAAGTTTGGATTGGTTATACAATGAAGACTCTGGAAGATCTTCATCAGAGAAAGGTGTGTGTCTTTGCAGCAACACACGTGTGCTTGAGGAATGGAGTATCTTGTCAACATGCAGTACCTTGTCAGTGGCTGGTATCTAAAAGGTAAGTGATAAAAATCTGTTGAATTGTTGAAGCTGTTGCTTACCACGGAATCTCTTGTTTTAAGTACACAATCAGGCACCAAATATTCACTCAAATATTATGGCAGATGAAGGAATGCATGAACAAAAACATAAAACTTTAGAATGTTCTTTTCTTGCTCCCACTCAGCTTTAGCCACGTATGTCCCCTCTGTTCTTTCAGCAGGAAATTATCTTTCTCAGAAATATCCTCCTCCATCCCTTCCTGCACACTCATTAGATTGATTCTCCAGACAGATTTAGAGTATTCTGAACATTTCCTTCCTGATGTTGATCAATGTTTGCAATTACAGATTTGTGTGATTATTTCACTAATCTTTAATCATTAATGTTCCATACATGCTGGAATGACTCTCTCTCTTATTGTATCTCTGGAAATTAGCATAATGCTCAACACATAGCTGACAATAAGTATTTGTATAGGTGGATGGATGAATGAACGGATGGGTAAATACTTAGTGAATGAATAGGAAGAGAGAAAGAGATGGAAACTGAAAGGAGAGAGAGAGGGAAATCAGGGAAAACAAGTAGATATTTCAGTTTTTCTACCATTTAGTGGAAATGAAAAAGTAGGAGAAGATCTAAATCTCAGTGCAAAAAAAAAAAAAAAAAATCACAAAAACAAAAACAAAGAAGACCCAAGGAAGTGACAGAAGCCGAAGAGGAGTTGGGGAAACTATGCTTCATTTAGAAGGGGTGGATTAATTCCATGCTTTGACATACAAACAAGGTATTTAACTGGAAATTGTATAGAATTTTGAGTTTGGTGAAGTCAAGACTGCGAAGGTAGTTTAGGAGGGGATATGCAGGCCTGTTAACAGTTGATCCTATTTAAAGAAAGTGTTGAGCCTGAGGGAGTAACATTTGTTAATTGGGAAAGAAATGCCAGCCAAAAAAAGAAAAGCCAGCCTAAAAGTGGTCCCAGAGCCAGCAGCAGGTCTGAAAAATTCCAAGTCAGGGAAGTCAAGAGTGGGAAAGTTTTAATAAAAGCAGCCACCATTGGTGAAGTCAAATGCAGCAGAGGGTTCAGGGAAGAGAGCTGGTTCCCTTTCGTTCCGCATTAATAATCTGTGTTATTAAATCCAATGTGAAGTCTGAAATACAATTGAATTTCTTATACTTGCCTTCTATAGATATCCCTAGTTGACATGCACAATGAAGGCTTTTCCCCTTTGGGGTGCCAATTTTTTTCTGGAAGTACAGAAGGAATACTGGGAATTTATTGGCCCTTTCTATAGGTTTATATACAATCCAATCCCCCAGATAGATTCTACCTGCTGATACTTAATAGACGATGGGTTTACCTTATTCTACCCAACAAGAACTAGAGCAAGGCTTTGCCAATTAGGGTTTCAGGGCTACAGAGCTCTCACTCAGGTACCTGAGATGACCATGACCCAAATGTAGTTTCTCTCAATGTCTGGTTCTCTTCCTACCTGAATCAGATTACTGGAGAGACTGGGCCTTACCTGTAAGGCATCTGATTTGGAAGTCCAAAAAGGAGCTTCTACAAATGTAACAAGCACCTCAGGTATTCTGGATGCATACCACAGTTTGCAAAACTACATTGGAGTTTATGCAGAATTCATCTTTGTGCATTTGCCTTTTAGAAAATGTGCTCAAATTATACATACATTTTAAACAAAGGAACAATGCTTTAATCTCAGGTGAAGTAGAAAAGTTTACTTTTTTTTTTCTTACTCATGATAAATACCATTATGTGAAAAAAGCCTGACAACCTCAGTAACAAACACAATAATAAATACTTTGTGGCTTATTTTTATTTGTGGAGTATGCCTGGTGGATATCACTTCACATGATTTAGTACCACCAGGGAGTAGAAACTTCTCCATTTAATAATCAAGTGGTTTCCACTTCTAATATTGTGTAGCCTCCTTATTATTTATTACTTATACAGTTATTTATCATACCAATTCCCTCCTCCGGAAGTAACATCATTTTAAATTTTATAAGGCATAAACAGGATACTGTAATTCCTCAAAAACCCAATACACAATATGTGCATAATCATCCCCACTGCTATGTCATTTTGTGTTTTCACATCGTATACCTAGAGCATGTGAGCAGAGGGCAGAGTGGTCATAGAGGTCTTTCATGGTGAACACTGTCCTCAGTTTCCACTTTGATACTGACATATTCAGATTATTTCCTTTATACAACCTTTCTTGAATATTACCTTTATCATGAAGACAGCGAGATCTTAAATTAGAAGGAAACTTCCATTAAAATCCCATCTGTGGTGTTTCCAGAATTTGTTCTTGACTTGATTCTTAAAAACACATTCCTTCCGTAACACCTGGTCCTATGCTTCTATATCCCTGCACTCCCTAGAGCTTATCAGTTAAAAAAAAAAAAAATTAAGTCTCTACTTTCAGGATAATAAATCCTCCAAAGATACCCAAGCCTCATTCATATGCTGAATGGCATGCTAAGGTTTTATAAGGAAGTGGTGAGAGCGCTTCTTCCATGCATTTCTAATGGCTGAGAAGCCACTGCAGCTAATAGATGAGAACTGAATAAATCCTCCATTTGTTTAAGCTGATAATACTTTCGCCAGCTCAGTGCAGCAAAAGCTCTGTGTGAAGTTCCTTAGCTAGGACTCCTTGACTCAGCACCCAAGCCACTTCCAATTACCTTGAAGAATGTGGCAATAGTTGAATGCAAAGAGGTATTTTATGTGATCAGACTGTGAACAGCTGATGAAGATTAGGCTCCTAAGTAGACTGAAAGCAAACATTTAATTATCATGCTTAAAGTATCCTCTCTGCAAGGATGGTAATGAGTTAGTATGAGTTTTGAGTCTATCTTGCTTAAAAGTTTTATTGGCTGGGTCTTTTCACTTCCCATCTCCACTCCTCTGCCCTTTGTTCCTGAGAGGTAAGATACAGATCTCCCCTGCCAAGCTCAAACCATTGCTCCTCTATGCTCCTGTAAAAATTAAACAGAAAAATTATCTTTCCAGGCCCATGTCTGCCAGCTACACCTTCCTCTACTCTTACTACCTCATTTGTTGCCCCATAGTACCACTCTCAACACCTTGCTTCGGGGTCACACTTTCCTTTAGTCTTACCCTATAGCTCTTGGCTGATTTCCACAGGCCTTTGAACTCCAAAGTCAACAGACAGTTCCTCAGTTGCCTTTGTTTCCCCTGTATATTCCACATTAGCTCTACCTGCCACAGGATAGTCTCTACCTGGCTCTTGACACTTTTCTGAATTGTGCCATCTTTTAAAGCTTTAAATCAAATGCCTGGCTCTCTGGCAGTGACCTTCTGTCCTTCTAGCTCTCACACTCCCTCACTCAAAGCACACTGTTTCTGGAGGTTTCACCTCCCTATTTCATCTCCCTCTATGGGGCCCCTCTTCTCATGTCCTTATTCCTTTATCTTGCCAACTTAGATTCCTCCCTCAATTCATTTATTCATTCAACTAATTCTTGATTTCCTACTGTTTGCATTACTCATCCCCAAGAATATAGCAGTAAATAGCGAAGACAAGATACCTGACCTTGTGGAAGGTACATCTAACCATGCTCCTGTTGAACCCTGAATCACTTCATCTCTATCACATCCTCCTGGAAAAATTCTGTCCAGAATCATGTTAAATATTTATCATCTCTGCTTTTACACTGTTGCTTACAGTTACAGTTACACGGTGCTGCTAACAAAGACAAACTGCAGAGCCCTAGGAAGTGATGCCATAAATTTGGTTAAGCAAAATAAAATAAAAATGTGTTTTATAAATTGGATATATTCATAATCATCCTCTTTCTGAATCCCTTGCAGAACCCAGTACAGTCCTATGATAATAAAACAGTGACCACTAGTGTTTATTGTAGTGGGTGCTATGTAAAAAATATGCCCCATTAACAAGGCTCCCTCCTGTCTCTGCCCTTCTGTACCTCCATCACCTGGCACCATGCCCAACCCACAGAAGCTGCGAAGGTAGATTTGGCAAATAAATCTGTATCTCACAGATGAGAAAACTGAGGCTGAAAGCAGCTCAGTAACTTGCCCAAGGTCATACACTAGCAAGTACAAGCCATCAATGCCAGGGTGAGAACTGTACCTCTGGACACCCCGCAGCTCCAGCCTATCACACTGAATGCACACAGTCTGTGTCACAGCATCGAACCTAGTGAGCCCTAGGGCCGTGTCTGCTTTGTTCTCTCTTCCAGTATCATTGCCATTTGAAAAAGAAAGAAAAAAAAAAGAATGAATGAACGAACGAACGAATGAATGAATTTTTAGAGAGACAGATCAAATGGGGAGGAGGGTGAAACGTTTATCTTCTCTGATTGTGAGGAGTAACTGTGGCTGAATATGCTGTTGTCAAAAAGTACTCATGCCTTTCCAAAGTGCCTTCTCGATTTCTCTTGCCAAAGTTGGGTTTAAAGCAGCTGTACTAAATATAGAAGGCCCAGGATCTCTAAATGACCTATTTAATAACATTTCTCCTTTGTGCTCCAGACATTTCTTTAAAAAAGAAACAGGTTGAATCACAGACCTGTACCTCTGAAACAAGTAATACATTATATGTTAAAAAAAAAAAAAAAGATGAAGAAGATAGTAGGAAGGGAAAAATGAAGGGGGGGGATCCGGAGGGGGAGACGAACCATGAGAGACTATGGACTCTGAGAAACAAACTGAGGGTTCTAGAGGGGAGGGGGGTGGGGGGATGGCTTAGCCTGGTGATGGGTATTAAAGAGGGCACGTTCTGCATGGAGCACTGGGTGTTATGCACAAACAATGAATCATGGAACACTACATCAAAAACTAATGATGCAATGTATGGTGATTAACATAACATAAAAAAACAGGTTTGAATAAATAAATCCCATTTTCATGGTAATAATTGCAGAGGCATCTGAAAGATAAAATGTGCCATTTTCATCACGTTTTTGAACAGATATAGCAGAGCCAGGATGATTTGCAAAAGATAGCAACATGTTCTGAAATGTATGCTAGGAGTGTCTTAAAAATGTTAAATATCTACTGTAACTCTACTGTTTCCTCTTACAGATTTTAACATCCTACACATTTAGTGCCCAAAGCTGAAGACAAGGAGAGGAGATCCTCAGTTTGACACAGAAACCTCCACTGATGGAAATGCTGCTATAAAGAATTTGCTTCTACAGCTGAAGTGTCAGG
Source organism: Mirounga leonina (assembly GCF_011800145.1). Taxonomy (NCBI): domain Eukaryota; kingdom Metazoa; phylum Chordata; class Mammalia; order Carnivora; family Phocidae; genus Mirounga; species Mirounga leonina. Next base: position 10,782,471 of record NW_023270855.1, read on the forward strand.
ATATTTTATCAGTTTCTCTAGATTTCTGTTGTGGCTGAGACTATGTATGCAGAGGGGAGAGGGCGATGGGCAGGATATAAAAAGCAAGGCTGCAGATGAGAAGGAAGCCCCATGAGAGAAGATGGCATTAAATGACATCTTCCTATTCCAGAGCCCTGGTCGGCTAAGGGGACTGGACAATAGGGTCGCCAAATGTATAAGCCCCGTCCTAGACCAATTCAATTAGAATCTCTTGGAGTGGGACGGAGACATCAGCACACTTTCAAACTCCTGAGGTAACTCCAAAGTCCAACACAAGCTTGAGAAATGCTTTTCTGGTGTCTGGTACAGACACAGCTGTTCGGAAGCGGAGGTCACAGCGGCTCAGCTGAACAAGGCCAAGTGTGTGCCTTCATGCTCTGCATGCTCCCCAGCAAACCTTCTGTTCCTTTGTATTTTCCCTTATTTCTCTTTCAGGATACATTTAATTTCTCATGCTAGCTTTCTTCATTGCTGTTACCTTCTCTCCATCCAAACAGTCCATGTGCAAATTATTTTTAACCAAAACCCCGACTTCATTTTTCACGTGTATATCTTGTCCATATTTTTAACCCCAAACCTTCCCTGGTGCTCCCTCCACTCGAGCATCCCCCAGCACCTGCATTCCTGGTCCTATCACAAAGCCAGCTGTTTGGAAGTGAGCATCCAGGAGAGCACTTCTAATGATAAAAGAAGGCTGAAATGGCTTCAGGTTTCCTTTACATCACCTGTTCTTTAAACCAATTAGAGTCACACTATCACAAGCTGGGCCCCAAAAGCTACCAACACCTCTAAATTCTCTCAGATGCTATCTCTCCTTTCGCTTTTCTTGCCAAGGTTTAGCAGATATATAGATAGGCTCTCCTGTCTTGCACCTCAGAAACAACAGGGTTATTTTTGCTTTGTCCAGGATGATTCAATGTAACCAATATTAGCGTTGTTATACATCTCAGAGAATAAAGGAGGCTGGCTTTGTGAGGTCATGGACCTTGCTTTATTAAATTTGAGTTTTATTAAATATATAATACTTGATTTCTTTTCCAGTAAAAATTTTTAACTGTGGGCAAAACAAAAGCACATTTGCTATAATTTAGTTGTGCAATAAATTGGCTGGCTTAATTTAATGATCAATTATTAATGAATTGGTAACAGATAAATAAATTCCATAGATTATCCCTAAGCTTCCTTTTAGCTAATAATGATAGCTTCTTCTCCCATTGAACATTTAATAGGAACTGCTAACAAGTTGCAAAATTAGCAGATTTAAGTTTCATTACCTTTTGATTTCCCTATCTGCCTTCTAATGAGAGATCTAATGAGCAAAGAAGTGGCCAGGAGGAGGCAATGAAAAAGAGAGAAAGAAAATAAAAGCAAAAGGACTGAGACACATAGAACTAAGTGTATTTCCTTCCCTACTCACCATTTAAGAGTCTCCTCTCTTTAAGACTTCGGTGTATGTCCGAGTTAGAACTAGAGTACTAATACCAATACACTTACCCTAGGGAAATTCAAGAATGATTTAAAGACACACAGCACAATTCTATTCATTCCTAATTTATTTAGCCAGGGTGTTTGAGTAAACATCAAAGTTAAGGCTTTTCAAATGAATTTTTCTTCCATCTGGTACAAATGAGCAGATTATCAACATATATTTATTTTTTTTAAAAAATCATCTTCTTGGGCGCCTGGGTGGCTCAGTTGGTTAAGCGACTGCCTTCGGCTCAGGTCATGATCCTGGAGTCCCGGGATCAAGTCCCACATTGGGCTCCCTGCTCGGCAGGGAGCCTGCTTCTCCCTCTGAACCTCCCCCCTCTCGTGTGCTCTCTGTCTCTCTCTCATTCTCTCTGTCTCAAATAAATAAATAAAATCTTAAAAAAAAAATCATCTTCTTGGCCAGTTTATCAGCAGCACGTGAAAATTACTATTATCACTCCATACTCATAGCTTGCTTTTGCCTTCCCTGCGTCCACATGATGGGTCACCATACTCACATAATTAACCTGCCACTGTTCTGAATGGCTTTGTTTTATTTCCAAATATTGAATCCATCTTCAAATAAAGATTTACCTTCTCACAGAATATTAAAGTCAATGAGTCTTGATATTGGAAAGCAATTTTGAAAGGAAACATGATGTAAGACTATTAAATAAAAATAGCATGGCTTGACAATCCTGCTTTGTGTGTGATTCTGGGTGAATTATGTGCCTCTGAACTAAGGACAGCCCTGAAAGGTAGACCTTCCATTTCCTGGTGCCACCAGGGGTATGTGTTACTTGGTTGACTGAGCTATGGAGCTGAAGTGAACAACTTTATGGTCCTATCTAAAGATCTTTCCAATTTATTAATTCAAAGTTATAAGAAAATGGTGACACTAAATCTAATGCATATCCATAATGGAAGAGTCCCCAGATCTTCAGCTTCTTTTAAATTATTATTATTATTTTAAAAACATGTTTCTGAAAACCCAAACCAATTCATCCAATTCAGAAGAACATTGATGTTAACTTACAAAGGTATAACATGATGTTGGGGGAAAGCTGTCTTACACTATAAAAAAAAATAAATAAAGATAAGCAACATATTTGGGAGTGTAAAACCTTAGTCCTCATAAGAATATGATTCAATTTGAATGTAAAAAGCATAGTCACTCTTCCACACTGCTATCCTTTTTCCATACTTATTTTTAGAGATAATGCTTAAATAAATCACACAGAAAGCAAGATGATTATTAATTATTTACTTATTTGGAGCCAAACCCTTTTAGTTTTCACTGAATTACTTATTTACAAATGAAAAACAGTTCAGAAATCTCCAACATATTGACCTAGAACATAAATTGCACATCTTTTTCCTCTTACAAAGCTATTTTTAATATGAGCAATTATTAATGCATTTATTTCCAAATGGAGGGAAAAAAACTCTGCTCTACCATTAATGTAGTGTTGGGTCCAGTATTTTTCCATTTCTGTTAAAAAGCAACAGACTGTCCAGCACTCAAATGGAGAAGTGAGGATGTGATGTTCAGTGCAGTCAAGAATACTTCTAAGACTAGGACAAGACCTTCTTCCTAACTCTGGTGGTTCTTTGCCCACCCAGCCCCCATTTCTCAGCGTTTTCATGTGTGTGTCCATCCTTTATGTTGAGGTAGCCCATGTGCTTCAGGGAGAGCTGATCTAACCTCCAGACCCGATTAGGTTCAGGGGACCCTTTTACCCTTTGTCACTGATGAACTCAATAATGCAGGGCTAAGCCAATCACTTTCATGAAATGTTCTTGGCTAAAGGGATTAGTGAAATAATTGGCAGGTAACCCATTATTGGCCAGTAAAACATAATAGATTATTGCTCAGGGCACTGAAAAAGAGATATCTTTGCTTCTATTAGAGAACCCCTGGAAGAGATCATCTCTCCTTCTCTGAACTTCAATACTACATGAGGCTTCGACATGCCCCAGCCACGGCAAGGAGCGGTGGCTGATTAGGGAAATAGGGCAGGAGTCCTGAGCAAATGAGGTCTGACTTCTGTCCCACATCTGAACTTTTTCCCTTAAGTGAACAATACATTTTCCATATTTTGTTAGTTTGAATTTTCTTCCTTCCTACATATAGGAAGGATTTTCTTCCTTCCTTCCTATAACCCCAAGTACTTTTTTTGACATGTCCAAGAATGTTTTTTACAGGACTCTTCCTAATACACAAATAGTGAACAACAACCCAAATGTTCACAAACTGCAGAATAGGTAAACTATAAAATTCAGACAATGGAATATTATATGGCAATGAAACAGAACAAAGTATTGCAACATGAAACAACAGGTATAAATCTCAAAGATATAACCTTGAGTTAAAGAGGCCAAAAAAATGGAGTTCATTTCCTGTAATTCCATTTATATTAAGTTCAAAAACAGACAAACTAATCTGTGTTGGTAGAAGTCTGCAGAATAGTGGTTCCCTATAACCCAAAATACTTTGACATTCTTTGATCATAATCACAATATTTCTTCAAGTATTATATCTCAGCTTTCTCCACACATTAAAAAAGGCCTGTCCCCTTACAACTGTCTATTTCTGTTCTTTTAACAGTTTAATTTCATTTTTCCCAGCAAGTCTTTCCTGCTTTGCCTGGAATCAATTTAATTTCAAATATCTAAATTTACTGGGGGTGGGAAGGGATGGTGGGGTATGGATATGAACACAGGAGTATCCATTTTCTGTGCATCTCAGTACAAAATATGTTTGTATACTATATGATGCCTAATATACTCAGAGGTTTCATAATTTAAAAAATAGTCTGGACTCAAAAAAACCACCACCAAAACAAAACCACTTTATGATAAGAATTAGTTTCTAAAACACCTGTGGCCTTCTAAACTACTGTATGTAGCTCAACGTCTAGATTATGAAAATGGAGGTAAATGCAGAAGCTCACACTGTCAGAAATGTTAAAAAAAAAAAAAAAAAGCAGTCTCTTAAACTGGAGATTTTGGACTCAGAAGGTCTGGGATGTATTTAAGATAGGTGAGTATATCTTTGACAGAGAGAGTTGAGAATCAGCAGTGATATTTTTTAAAGTAGCAAAAGAAATTGAATACTTGCTGTTGTTTTAAAAATATTTTGTATATTTTTCCAGGCCCCCAGCTTGGGGAGTTGGTTCCCCCTGGTGGGAGACCTGGCTTCAGACTTGGCCTTCTCGCCCCCACTGGGGGTGAAGGCAATGAGGCAGCAGGACTGGAGCCTGGCTGGGTTTCCAAGGCCCTCCTGGAAGGTCAGGAATCAGGCTGGGGGTTCGGGCAGGTGCTGAGGTGTGGGGGATTCCCCCATATGAGTTCTGGCTGGAGGGGGAGAGGGTTTCATACTGTGGACCTCAGGTTAGAATGGGACTGGTGCCCCAAGGCAGCCTTGAGACCTCTCAGCCAGAAGGTGAGCTCAGAACAGAGATAGAGAATAACTCTGAGGAGTCCTCCCCCCAGACCTGCACTGCCCCACCAGAGGCTGTGAACCTGTCAAGGAGAAGTTGGAGCAAATCCCTGGGGAGTCCCAGAACATCAAAGATATGCAGAAAGACCTGAACAATTTGTCAAGCTCCTGAAGCAGAAGAGTATCACCCTGGAATATACTCAGGCCAATGTGGGGCTCACGCTGAGGGTTCTCTTTTGGAAGGTGTTCAGCCAAATGAACATCTGCCTTTTGGAGGCTCTGCCACTCAGTTTCAAGAACATGTGTAAGCTGGGGCCCCTGCTGTAGAAGTGGGTGGAGGAAGCTGACAACGATGAAAATCTACAGGGGATATGCAAAACAGAGATCCTCGTTGCAGGCCCGAAAGAGACAGTGAACAAGTCTGGAGAACCAAGTGAGAGGCAACCCGCAGAACATGTGCCTGCAGTGCCCGAAACCCACCCGACAGCCAATCAGCCAAATGGCCCTGCAGCTCGGGTGTCAGAGGGATGTGGTCCCGGGGTGGTTCTGCAACGGTCGCCAGTAGGGCAAAGGATCAAGCATGCTGTGAGTATTCGCAAGGAGAGATTTTGAAGCTGCTGGGTCCCCTTTCTCAGGGGCACAAGTGTGCTTTCTTCTGGCACCAGGACCCCATTTTGGTAGTCCAGGCTATGGAGGCCCTCACTTCACTAGGCTGTACCCCTCAGTTCCTTTCCCAGAGGGTGAAGCCTTTCCCTCTGTGTCTGTCACCACTCTGGGCTCTCATGCATTTAAACCCAGGATCTGGCCCTTCCAGGAAATGGGAGTAGGGGTGGGAGGTTGCAGAAAAAAGGGGAGAGCTATGGATAGAGAACTTGGGGTTTATACCAAGGCTTTGGGATTAAGTTCTTCATTCCCTAAGAAAGGATTTGGGAACACAAAGGGTATGGGGGCAGGGAGTTTGGGGGAACTGGTTGGAGGGAAGTTGAAGTTCAAGGATGTTCTCGTTTTTAATCCCCACATCACTCATCACTTTGTTCTTAAAGAAGTCTGGGATACAGTAGGTGGGGGGAAAATGTATATTTGACTCAGGAGTAGAAAATTGAGTAATAGCAATAGCAAAAGGCTACTTGAAACTTTACCTGAATGCAGGTATTTAATGAAAGAAGATAACATGATGGGGAAAACACTTATCTCCCACATATATCATAGAAGAGAGAACAAGACAACCCTGAAAATGAGATTTGATTTGAGACAAAATGACTATAGCCTTTCTTAATTAACCATGCCAACAGGCTAAAAGACACTACTAGGGAACATAGAGCTCCAAAAGCATCAGATCCTAGTAGAAAGTTGAGAAGAATACAGTAAAGAATAGGGTTTAAAAAAAAATACCTTGTAGTGTAATTATTAGTAGAAAATTGTACAAACTTCAGCCATTGCCACATCCTGTTAAGGCAATATATTAAATCTTGTCCTAAAATTCCTTTACCCATTATATAGAGAGGTCATTCCATTTTAACTATGGTTCTATGTAAGAACTGTTCTTTTTAAAAAATTGTATTTAAATACAGATGCCCGTATCCTGCCTCTTATTCATCTATCAGTTATCCTAGGAGACCATGTAAAAACTCTGGCTTTGATGTTAATTAGTTATGTGATCTTGGGCAAGTATCTTAATCTTGGTATGCCTCAATTTGCCTACCTACGCATGAGGGATAACAGTACCTACTTACGAAGAGATTATCTAGTGTATTACATTAGACAGCTTTTGTGAAGTATTTACGTAATGTCTAGTATATGGCAAAGATCCAAGAAAGTTAAACTGTGGCCATTACTAATAATGTCTTCTAAGTTGGCAGGAGCATACAACTTGTAGCTGCTACAGAGAAGGTAAGTACAGGGACTCACAAAGAATTGAGAGACTATCCAGGAAGAAAACGCCCTTTCTAAAACCATGCTTCCGGTTCTAGTATATAACCCGTGGCTGCCTTGATAAGCAGAAAAATTTTCTCTACTCTTTCAATGCTATTTGATATTTCAAAATAAATTAAAAGTGAGAATCAGAAGCAAATCAAACCAATTATAAAATTAAATGTGTTTTTCCATGATTTGCCCATGCCCCTCCCACAAACACTAGATATTCTAATATGTTCCCCTAGGACAGTGTTTCATACACCATGGTTCTATACCACAAATATTAGAATCACCCCAGGTGAAGTGACTTATTAAAATGCAAATTATCTGGTTCCCAGCCCAGGCTGAAGGAAGAAATGCAGTGGGGAGTGGGGAGAGGTTCTGAGAATCTTCAATTTTTGCAGTCGCCTGAGGTAAACTTTATGAACACTTAGATGTGCAAAATAATAATCTAGGGCATTGGTTCTCAAGTGTGATTCAGACTAGTAGCGTTAGCGTCACCTAGGAACTTGTGGGACATACAAAATCTCAGGCCCCACCCCAGACCTGCAGAATCAAACCTGGGCATGTGCCTTCTAGGTGATTCTGATGCATGCAAAAGTTTGAGACTACCGCTTTAGAGTCTTGCTATTCAAAGTGTGGTCCAAGAAGCAATACTTAGGCATCACCTGGGAGCTTGTTAGAAATCAGAAATTTGGGACTGCAATACCATCAGCTTTGTTCTTTCTCAAGATTGCTTTAGCTATTTGGGGCTTCACCCCAATCCAAGTAAATCAGATTTTAAAATTTAAAAAGATGTCCAGGTTATTTCTATGCACATTAAAATCTGAGAAATGCTGGGCTAGGTCAGTGTTTTGCAAACTTCTATGAAAGTAAAAATATAACTTCTAAGTTCCTTCCCTGGAGATTCTGACTTTGAGGGTCTAGAATGATTTTAAGATTTTTATGTATTTACATGAATCCTAGGTAATTAATGTTATCAGCTAAGTTTAGGAAATATGGCTTTGGAGACAAATTCCTGGGTACCACCTAAGTTACGAATCATTGCCCTATAACAGGTTTCTCAATTTTGGCATTATAAACATTACGGGAGAGATAATTCTTTGTTGCAAGGGCTGTTCTGTGCAGTGTAGGGTGTTTAAAAATGTCCTTGGCCTCTCCTCACTAGATGTCAGTAGCAGCTTCTCCACTCATGACAATTAAAAATATCTCCAAACATTGACAAATTTCCCCTAGGGGAAAAAAAATCCCCCCACTCTCCGCTGAGAGCCACCAGTCTAGAAGACAACTGTTATAGTTGTCTATTATTTTATAATACACTACTCCGAAGCTTAGGGCCTCAAAACAATAACCATATGGTTATTCTCAAAAGCCAAGAATTCAGGGCAGGGTTGGCTGAGTGGTTCTTCTGCTTCATGTGGCATCATCTGATGATACTCCCTTGGTTTCCTTCTATTAGCAGCTGAACTGAAGATCCATAAATACCTAACATCTGGTCATTTAGAGCTTTCTCTGTCCACTGAAGGCTCAGCATTTGGCAGCCCAACCCAAGGTTCTTTAAAACATGGTGTTCAGATTCCCGAGAGAAAGCAGATGTTTCCAGGGCTCTTAATGGCTAGGCATGGAGTTGTCACAGTGTCATTTCCTCCATGCTTTATGGATTAAAGTAAATCACAGAGGCAGCCCAGATTCAAGGGGAGGCACATGGACCCTATGTACTTACAGGATGGGAGGGATTGATAGCACTTTGGAGACTATTTACCACAGTGAGTTTTGCAGGCATGGTCCACTTTAAGAACAGAAATTGCTATATCATGTGTTTTTTTTTTTAAACACATCTCTAGTATGTTTACCTAAAATATTGAGAATTCAATATAATATTGTCCCTTAACATTCCTTTTTTAAAAAATTTTAGTTCCAGTATAATTAACATACAGTGTTATATTAGTTTCAAGTGTATGATGTAGTAATTCAGCAGTTCCATATATTACTCAGTGCTCATCAAGATTAGTGTACTCTTAATCCCCATCACTTTTTTCACCCATCCCCAACCCCACCACCATCCCTTTGGTAATCACTGGTTTGTTCTCTATAGTTAAGAGTCTGTTTTTTGGTTTGTCTCCTTTTTTTTCCCTTTGTTCATTTGTTTTGCTTCTTAAATTCCACATATGAGTGAAATCATATGGTATCTGTCTTTCTCTGACTGACTTATTTCACTTAGCATTATACTCTCTAGATCCATCCATGCTATTGCAAATGGCAAGATTTCATTCTTTTTTAGATGGCTGAATAATAATCCATTATATATACCACATCTTCTTTATCTTTTCATCTATTGATGGACATTTGGGCTGCTTTCCATAACTTGGCTATTATAAATAATGCTGCAGTAAACACAGGGGTGCATGTAACCCTTTGAACTAGTGTTTCTGTATTTTTTCGGATACCCAATAGTGTGATTATTGGATCATAGGATAGTTCTATTTTTAATTTTTTGAGCAATCTCCATACTGTCTTCCATAGTGGCTACACCAGTTTGCCTTCCCACCAACAGTGCACGAAAGTTCCTTTTTCTCCACATCCTCTCCAACACTTGTTTCTTGAGTTTTTGACTTTAGCCATTCTGACAGGTATGAGGTGATAGCTCATTGTGGTTTTGATTTGCATTTCCCTGATGATGAGTGATGCTGTGATGCTGAGCATCTTTTCATACTATGTCTATACATTCCATTAGACTTTTTTATTTTTTCTCCTAAAAGATGCGTTGGGGAAAGGATTTCTTCTGGCTTTCCAATTTCATTGCCTTCATTCTCACCTCATCCCCATTTTGGGGAACAAACTTCTTGAATTATTACATACTGTAAAGTATACATAAATAAATTGTAGAGCTAGATGAGTTTGTACATCCTGGACAAGGATATATGTTATCAGCACCCCCAGAGCCTCCCAGTGACTACCTCCCTCCAAAAGTAACCACTGAATTCTATCACTGTGAATTAGCTTTGCCTACTTTTCAGTTTCATATAAATGGAGTTGTAGAATATCACCCTTTTGTATTTGGCTTATTTTGCTCAATATCATGGCTGGAAGATTCATCTGTGTTGTTGTATAGAAAGCTTGACCCTTCTTACCTCCCCTTGAGTGGTATACTTATCCTACATCTCTTTTCTTCTCTTTCACTCTTTATTCCTCAGCTGCATTAATATTTTTTAAAACCTGATTCTACAGGTCTTCTGATAAAAACTCATCATCAGACTCTGGATCTCTACCACTTTCAAAATAAATCTAAATGCTTAGCCTTCACAATCTCATGCCAATCTTTTTTTTAAATCTTACATTACTTTCTAACCAGAATACCCAACTGGATCCCACTTAATCTCTGATGTCCCCCATGTTTTCACTCAGCCTTTTACCATGGTCCAGATGGAGAAATGGATCTCCTCTCAAGATCCTGCCATTTTTTTTCCTTACTTGAGTTGGCTGGGCATTCAATTTTTGTGTTTAAGTAACAATACACTCCCATAACTGGTCAGTTGAGATCTAATAACATAAGAAAGTTAAGATTATTTCTGGCTAGACTGGAGAGAAACCTTGAGGTAAAAAGTATTTCTTCTTTGAGATATCACCTCAATTCGAAAAAGGATCTCTCAAAATATAAAACTTGACTGACATTTCAAAACATAACATGGTCAGGAACAGGTAAAATAGAAGAGTTTCAAAGAAACAAGTGAACAGGAGTCTATATGAATAGAACTGCATTATCTCGAAGAAAAAATCATCTTCTGTACTACAAATATGTCAGGAGAAAGAGTGTTGGTTGAGTCTCTAATAAACACAGCTTTGGAGGGACCATCTACTAAAGAATTAAAGGCATCAGAGAAGGCTAAGAGTCTAGGAAAAAGTAATTATCACTGACATGACTGTAATTTTTTTGAACATGAAGTAATAGTAGAGATGAAAGATGTCTTTAACTATTTGAAAGAATATTATTTTTCCTCCCACTTAGTCTAGAATTGGGTCTAATCTGTGTGTGTCAATATGGCATAAACAGCATAGCACACAATGAGCTCCCATCATCAGAGGTGGGAGCCCCACTTAGGTTAAAGTTTGGTCTAATATAGGTAGTTCCCAGCTGCTGGTATATGAACTAGAAGCGTGAGAGTCACCAGGGCACTTTTTACAAGGCAAAATCTTCTAGTCCCACTTCCTAACCTACTGAGTCACATAGGGCATAGTGTCTAAGAACATGCTCTTTTAAGTAAGTGCCTATCAAGCTTTAAGACCTCCTTCAAGAAATGTTTGCCTTTGATAGCAAAAGGTATAAGGAAGTGTTTCAAATTGTTCCTGATCCAAAGGATTCTTTGGATTTCTAAGCTTAATATGGAAAACATTTTTTTTTTCCAATTACCTGAAGCTCCATCTATTTACTTCTTTATTTTATATTCATTGGGTGGGTACCATGTGTACTGATGTGGAGTTAACACAATGAGTCAGGTCCCTGAACTCACAGAGTATCCAAATTGAAAGGGAAAACAGGCATGAAACTGATAGATATAGAAAACAAATTTAAAATTAGTACTATGTCAAACCATATAACTGTGATGAGTATAATGAAATAAACTATGGCTTGATGAAGAGATGCTAATAAGCAAGTCTGATTGAGACTGGAGGTCAGAAACATCCCCAGTAACAAAAAGGGCATTTAAGCTGAGGCTGAAGGATGGCAGAGGATTTTTCAGGCCTTGAATGAGTAGAAGGACATTCCAAGCAGAGGGAACAGCACCTGTGAAGACCTTAAAGTGGAAAGAAGGAATTTGTGTTTGCAAGGAACTGAAAGAAGTCCTGTTTGTTTGAAGAAGACAAGTGGTCCAAGATGAAATTGATAGACAGAGGCCAGATCATGCTCAGTGTGATGCCTAATTTTATTTTATTTTATTTTATTTTATTTTATTTATTTATTTATTTTTTTTTAGAGATTTTATTTATTTTTTTTTTTTATTTTTTTAAGATTTTATTTATTCATTTGAGATACAGAGAGAGAGAGAGAGCATGAGCAGTGGGAGAGGCAGAGGGAGAGGGAGAAGCAGACTCCCGGCCGAGCCAGGAGCCCGATGTGGGGCTGGATCCCAGGACCCCGGGATCATGACCTGAGCCGAAGGCAGACGCTTAACCATCTGAGCCACCCAGGCGCCCCGATTTTATTTATTTTTTGACAGAGAGAGAGGCAGGGAGAGAGGGAACACAAGCAAGGGGAGCAGCAGAGGGAGAAGCAGGCCTCCCGCGGAGCAGGGAGCCCGATGCGGGGCTCGATCCCAGGACCCTGGGACCATGACCTGAGCTGAAGGCAGACGCTTAACGACTGAGCCACCCAGGCGCCACCAATGCCTAATTTTATGTGTCAACTTGTCTGGGCCACAGTTCCCAGATATGAGGTCAAACATTATTCTGGATGTTTCTATGAGGGTGATTTGAATGAGATTAACATTTAAGTAGGTGGACTTTATGTAATGCAGATTGCCCTTCATAATGTGGGTGGACCTCATCTGACTGTTTGAAGTCCTAAACAGAGCAAAAGAATGATCTCCTCAAGAAAGAGGGAATTCTGTCAGAAGACAGCCTTAAGACTTGAACTGCAACACTGTCCCTTCCCTGAGTTTCCAGTCTGCTGGCTCACTCTTCAAATTCAGGGCTTACCAGACTTTTATATATATACACACATATATCCTCTTGGTTCTGTTTCTCTGGAGAACCCTGATCAATACAATGAAAGTTGGAAAACTTATAATACATATTTTATTTTGCCAAACATTAGAATGGGAAGCCATTGCAGAGAAGTAGCTTTAGCAAATATCGGTCATCACATATTTAGTTTTTGTAGATACATTTTTAGCCTAGTATTTCCATATACAGACTTCTAGAAAGGGCTACCAGGTTCATAGTCTCCCCTTAGCCCTTTATCTCTCTACTATACTCTCCCATGCATTTTATAGCTTTCCTTTATCCCCCTATTATTTCATAAAGTCCAATCTCAAAAGTTCTGCAACTCCCTGTTTGAAAGGTTTTGCTGGGGAAATCACTAAAATAAAGCAGCTCTGAAACTGATTTAACTTCATTGCTCCCAGCATATCAACTACATATCATTCCAAAATCCCAATATTCTTTCTCTAAAATTTGCATGCACAGTATATGTTGTTGAATGACAAGAAAAATGCAGCCCAGATCCCCAAGTTGAAACAAATGTCAATTTATTTTCCTTTCTAGAAATAAATCTGTAAAGAACTTTCTTTGAATTGGGGTGCATGGTAGGGAGGTCTTCTTGTAATTTATTTTCATAGCTCCCATCCAAGGGAAGTCACCAAACTAAATCAAGTGAGACAGAGGTACCCTGACTGACTCACTAAAGCATGGAGGGATAGCAGAATTCTTCTTGAAGAATTCACACAATTCAGATAGCAATTACAGCTCTCAATTTTCTCACTAAGCAATACCTGCATGACTTGGTTTTAAAAAAAAATCATGAGTGATATTTGGGCTTTCATCATCAAATATATTTTTTTAGAACCTACTATGCACAATGTCAGGTCTTAGGAATTGGATGACTGATAGCACACACTATTCATTCAATAAAAACATGATGCATGCCAAGCCCTGTTCGAGCCTCTGGGGATACAGCAGTAAACAAGGAAACATGAGGCATGGATCTTTCCCCTTCCATTGAATCCTTTTTTATTCCGGAGGGGGTGAAATTGACTATAAAGTGATAATTAAGCAAGATAATTTCAGAATCCAATAAGTGCTATGACTATAATCATAAAAAGAACAAACACTTAACATATATTTTGTGCCAGAAACTGCACGAAGCATTTTACTCACATGAACTACTTTTACCCTCACAACAACTCTGTGAGACAAGTACTATTATTATCTGTTTAACAGATTAGGAACCTTAGTCATCAGGAGGTTAATGAATTTGGCTGAAACTAGGTGGAGCCAGGATGTGCCTCTGGGCCTCTGATTCCAGGTGTCTGTGCCTCTCACTTCCACGTTAGGCGGGTGGCTATGATGGGAAGGCACTGGGGTCCACTTAGAAGGAATAGTCAGAAAAGGCCTCCATGAGGATTGATGTAGCTCTGAGACATACCTAAGGGATTCAAAACATTCCAGAATCCAAAAACCCAAGGGTTCAAAATATTCTAGAACTCGAATGACTTAAACCATAAGTAGAAATATGACATCTAAAATAACATAACAGTAGCACCTAACATTTTTGGAATGTTCTCTAGTTGCCAAACTGTATTAAGGGCACTATCAGCTCCGTCTCAGTTAGTCCTTCCAACGTTCCATGTGGTAGTGCTATAAATCCCCACTTCAATGAGGAAAACAGGAATTCAGAGATAATAGACAGCTTGCCTTGGTTCAGTGAGAGACCAGGAATGATTCTATGTACAGAGTCTAGAAACATTTGGTGACTGTAAAGGCAGGTAAATTGGAAACCACAAAATGAAAGAGGAAAGAAGAGTGACTTAAGTGAACAGAAAATATATTTTATACACAGAGTTTGTTTTTCTCTTCATTAATGGAGATAAACTATGTGGCTTACTAGAGGATGTCTCAAGCAGAGAAAACACCTCTTTGTGAAAAGAAATGGAGGAGAACAGGACTGACATTTATTGATTATCAGTTACAATATTAGGCACTTTACTCAGTGCTTTCTGGAGCCTGTGAATTACAACTTTTAAACTTGAAGCAATCAAGATCCCCACTAGCAGCTCAAGGTACAAAGTTCGAATCTACACTAACAACTGTCATCTCGCTAATGTTTGATGCCATGAGGTTTTTTATAGGTGTCAGAAGTCTGGTCTCTAGTTCTATATTTATGTGCCAAAATTTCTATACTTTTGTTGTAGCTGGAGCTCATATTTTAAACATACCTCTTATTGCCTGTTAATTTAATAAAGTATCCCAACATCTTAAGTTATGTGTGTATGTGACTAAATGAAAGAGAGAGCAAGAAAGAATAAGAGTGAGAGAGAGAAAACAAGAATGAAAGAAAGCAAGAGAGAGAGAGAGAGAGAAAGAAAGAATGAATAGAAATGGGTATGTCACAAAACATCTTAGCTGTCACAGATGCTTCAAAGAACTGGTGCCCATGTATTACCATTCATTACCTTAGTATAATTCAGAACTTTGTTATTAGTTTGCACAATAGATGTTGGGTCCCTGGAAGAAATAGAGGAAGTAAGAGGTCCACTGAATCCTTGGTCTTCCCAAAGTGGTCCAGTGGTCAATAAGGTTTCATGTTCCATCATGGAACTTCTAAGATAAACACAATTTCATATTCTAATCATCCCTAAGTGATGAAAAAGGGAATAATGAAAACAAATAAACAACTTAAAGAGTTTGTCTCTGCTTATAAACAAACCCACACAATCAGAAATCAGTGACCTATTTCCTTCGACTGTGGTGTTTCTCTGGTTCATAGATATGAATTCAGTTATCCATCTTTGCAGTCACCCATTTATCCTCTCAACAAACACACTGAGCACCTATTAATTACAAGCCTATGATCTTAGCCAGAGGTATAGTTACAGGAATCATGAGCCTAGGGGTGATGACTAAAGTCATGGACATGGAAGAGATTTCCCAGAGTGGGGGGAAATCAGTGAAAATAAATGAGGGCCAGTGACAGAACCTCCTGGATAAAGCAGACATTGAAACATAAAGAATTATGAGCCAGGGAAGGAAACCTTAGATGAAATGGTCAGAAAATTAGGAGAACAGAAAATGCCTAACTTTTTAATAAGAAAGGAGGGCTTGACAAGATCAAATCAGATGAAGACTGGATTAGTCCAGAGGCTTAGGTACCCAGGAGGTTACTGGCAGATTTTCACCTGTGACATCTTAGTGCAAGGTTGGAGGTAAACGCCTGATTACTGTGAATTGACAAGTAAAGGATAGGCGTTGAGTGGAAACTGTAATGGGAGATTATCTACTTGAGGAGTCTGGCTGTGAAGAAAAACAGAAAGGATAGCAATAAGAGGATATTCTAAGTCAAAGGGGAATATCTAGTATAAGATGGAGGTGAAAAGCACATTCACAGGCTGTGTGGAAGGAACCAGTACAGAAAGAAAAACTGGAAACGCAGGAGAGAGAGAACAGAGGGTCAAGAGGCACTCAGATCAAGAGCACAGAAGCAGAGATATGTAACCTTTGAAGATGAGACACACCTTTTCGTCTGGCACTGAAAAAGAGAGTGAAATTAGATGCAATTCTATATTTTTAAAGTATAAGAAGAGGAAGTTGAAGGAGAGCACATCTAAAAATGCTATTTTTCTAGGTGACAAAGGCAAGGTTCAACTAACTACTAGGAGAGTGAGGTAAAGAATTTGAGGGGGCTAATGTGGTATGAAATACCTATGCTGGAGAATGGAAGGGAAGGTGAATCAAGGACATTTAGAATTACTGAGTGGACACAAAAGAACCATCTGAGTTTAACATTCACTTCATAGTGCTGAGCTAGAGTGGCATTTTTTGAAGTCTGTCCCACGGGCCACCTGAATTAGATTTTCCTGAGGTCCTTGCTAATAATGCCAATTTCTGGATCCCATTCCAGACCCTACTACATCTTCTCAGTTGATTCTGGTGCTCACTTAAGTCTGGAATCACTGATCTGGACAGTTTCTCCAATTTTCTCAGTCCCCAAAATCACTTGCACAGATTCTTAGATTTTGACTAGATCTATTGAATCAATATCTTCAGTAGAAAGTTCTGGGGGTCTGTACTATTAATGAGAGGACTCAATGTTCCTGATGACCAGTCAAGTTTAAGAACATGGATCTCAAGTTCAGATGTAATGGAAGTTGGCAAGGAGTATTAATAATGGTATATGGGGGCACCTGGGTGGCTCAGTAGGTTAAGCATCTATCTTCAGCGCAGATCATGATCCCGGAGTCCTGGGATCCAGCTCCGTGTCGGGCTCCCTGCTCAGCAGGAAATCTACTTCTCCCTCTCCCCCCACTTGTGCACACGCAAACTCTTTCTCTCTCTCCCTCTCTCTCTGAAATAAAAATCTTTAAAAAAATAATGGTTTATGAGTTCACAAAAGATGATTTTTTAAATTTTATTTTTAAATTAATATACAGTAAAACTGAAATATTTGTGTCCAATTGTAAGAATTTGGGAACATATATAAATTTGTGTAATCATCACAATCAGAACAGCTGAATCAAGCAAAAAAACCTGCTTGAGCATTATAGTCAAATTCTCCCCTAGTCGCTTGCAACAAGTGACCTATTTTCTAATACTATAGTCTTGTCCTTTTGAGAATGTCATATGTTATCATAAAGTGTGTAACCTTTTGAGACTGACCTGTTTCATTCAGCATAATGCCCTGAGATCCATCCAAATTGTTGCTGTTATCAACATTTTGTTCCTTTTTATAGCTGAATAGTATTTCACTATGTAGGTGTGCCATAATTTATATATTTACCCACTAAAAGACATTTGGGTTGTTTTTAGTTTTTACAATTATGAAAAATTCTATAATGAAGATACGCATGAAAATTTTTGTGTTAACATAAGCCTTCATTTCTTTAGTATAAAGAGCCAGGAGTAGGATTTCTACAAAATGGATTCTTAATTCATTAACAAATAGTTATTGACCAGTCCTTACATATAAAGCTTTAACTGTCTAGATGTAGAAAAATTATCACCAATATTGAGTAAGATTCAGAATGACTTTCAACATGAGGTAGAAGAGATGGACATACACATGGTTATTGCAAAGGAGTGAACTATGGGGTATGGGGTAAGTGTGCATGAGGGAAGCAAAGACTGTGGGTTGAACAGCAACATATTCAACTCCAAGGTTGATATAATTATATGGAAGGACTACTTTCTCCTCTCATTGCCATGGCTAATATTATAGAACTCTGTGGGCTTGAAAGCTATAACAAATCTAAAGTAAGTAAAATAACAAAACAAAACAAAACAAAAAACAACTTTCCTTGGTATTTTTGTCCACCACTATATCAAAAGATTAGCATGTAGTATGCAGTCTATGAATGCTTGGTAAAGAAAGAAGAGTCATGCATATGCATGCTGGGAGCCAGAGGGCACAACTATTCCAGAGGAGGTGGGTCAGTAAGAGTGCAAGTTGTTAGTGCTGTAGGAAATGAGATCAGATGCACTTAAATCATTGTTTATATTGTGAAAGCATTGTTTGGGGATGATGGGAAATAGATTCCCATATACTGGTACAGCTTTTGTAGGATGCCTGCCTTACCTCTAGCTGAGATGGGCCAGTGGCTGTAATTGTCCTCCAAGTCTAGCAGAATACTCCCCTCAATGGCATGTGTTAACTGAGGGTTCAGTTGTGCCTATAAGCCCTACACCCTGTAGTGAAAAACAACCCAAGAGGAAACTTCTTGCAGGAGAGGCAGCCACAGCACAGTAAGGAGCTTGCAAAATGATGGTCTCTAGAGCCCTGGCCCATGCCAGCAATCAGAACTAGCAAAAACAAAGCATCATGCTAGTATGAACTGAACTCTTTATGACAAGGTATATAGAATAAAGCAAAGTTGCTCAGGAAGTAAGCAGGAAGCGATTAAGGGCTATCAGATCTTGTTTCCAAATAAGCAAAAGAGAGACTTAGCTTGGCTTTAAAAATAGGCCCAGGAAGCCCCTTTGTCTAAAACCAGTACGTATCTGCTTTGGATTCCACTTCTGAATCTTTATTTTTGACTAAGACAACATCCATGTAAGGAACATTACCAGAAGAGACATTGTATGTGGAAGATAACTAATTGACAGCCTTAATTTGGTCAAGGAATAGCCTACGTAGCTTATTTATATGAAGTGAAGGCCAAATGCCTGCTTTCCTTGCATCAACATGCTTCTAAAACTGTGCACATTAAAGAAGACTATCAAGAAAGCACAGAGAGAGGATATTTGCAAATAGCATCAAGGACATGTTACTTGACTAGAAGATAATCACAATAATGACCATGGCTCCTGGTTTAGGACATGAGTCAGAAACAATACAGACATGAGGACTCTATCATTGTTCAACAAACTCTCAGAAAAGAATAATCTGTTTACCATCAAAGTTGTTTGTGGAAAATGTGTGTGTGTGTATGTGTGCATGTGTATAAAATATGCACTGCAATAGTCTCAGCAAAAGAGATGATGCTTAGTCATTCTAATATACCACTGGAGGAATAACTATTCCTCATTGTGCAATGTTTTTCTATGATGCTTTATATTTGATTTGCAACCATTAAATTCCTGAGTCTCTGAGGAGCATATAGGTGCAGGAATTACTTTTATCACTGCTTTTGCTTGCTGATGGACACATATTTTAAATTTACCCTGCAAACCAGCTCTTCACATCTTCCCTGGATCCATTATCCCATTATATAAGACAAAAGTTTGAGGTCATTGTGCTTCATGTCTCTCTTCCATCTCTCCATAGTCAGCTGTTGCTAAGCTCCATAAACATTTCTTAGAATATTTCAAGAGAATAACTACACTAATTGATAACAACAGCAGTAGCAGACATCTTTTATTGAGCATTTAGTATATGTCAGATGACCTAAAGACTTCACAGCACTAACCCTCACTACAAACCCAAGAGTCAGATAATCCTCATTTGACAGATAAGAAAATAAAAGTACATTAGAAAGAATAACACCTTGCTCAATATCATAACTGGAACAAAGAAGAGCCAGGAGTTGCAGGAAAAGTTGAGAAATCCAGAAAGTAGCAAGTAGGAAAGATCAGTCTTTAGCCTCCAACCACCCTTGATTCACTGCCTCCTCATATGCACGCATGCGTGCGTGTGTGTGTGTGTACCTAAGAAACATATGCATATAAGTGAATATATACACGTGTATACATAAGCACCATATGTATCTATATATGTAAGCTCTATCTATTTAGCACCAAATGGCTTCTGGTTTCACTGTTATGGAAAACAAATACCTGGCAGCTGAGTTCATTACCACAACCACCTCTCACTCTAGCAGAAATGGCTAACACAGAGCAAGTGGCCATACCACAGATCTACGACTGGAAAGGGGCCACTCAGCCAGGAATTCCAACTTCCAAAATCTCCTATTTTTAGATGAGACCACATAAAGAGCTACTGTCAATAGAAAGTAAATGGAAGGGATGGGAGTCACTTCAAAACCAAGGTTTTTAAGAAGCAGGTATGACTCTCTATTTCTCTTTTCACTATTTGGATGCAATAATGATGGAATCCTATGGAATGTCAGGGACACAAGATGATAAGAGCCTAAGTCCCAAAATCACCACACAGGAAAAAGCTACACACCACCACCACCAGCAACAACAAAAACTTATAAACAGTTTTTTGTATGAGTGAGAAATAAACTGTATTTAGCTGCTCAAATGGAGAAATCTATTTGTAACCACTGTCTTTCCTTCCCTACACATTCAAGAAGATCCTTTATTCCATTACCTTTACTCATCATTTCCTATCACTTTCACCTGCAGGCACCAGAAAATTTTTTCCAAAATGGCCAGATAGTAAATATTTTAGGCTCTGAGGGACACAAAAGGTCACTGTGGCATATTATACCATATTTTTTAATGACTCTTTAAAAATGTTTAAAATAAAAGCCTTAGTGTGCCTGGATGGCTCAGTAGTTATGCATCTGACTCTTGATTTCGGCTCAGGTCATGAGGATCTCAGGGTCGTGAAATCAAGCCCTCCATTGGGCTCCACGCTGGGCATGGAGCCTGCCTGGGATTCTCTCTCTCCCTCCCTCTCTCCCCCAGATCTCTAAAAATAAGTAAAATAAAAATTTTGTAAAAGTCTTCACTTGAGGGCTATACAGAAACATGCTGTGAGATGGATTTGGCATGCGGGCCATAGTTTGCCAACCCCTAACTTAGGAATATTAATTATATTATGTCACATACCCACTAACAAAGTTATTTGAGTCTATGCTTCCTATTTTATCAGCTATGAATTTTTTCTCCTAGATTCCAGACTCTTCCTCATGCTGGTTATGCTGACCTCCCATCTTCCAGTTACTCTCAAAACAAGCCCATTTCCCCATTCTCCACGTACACACATCCCTTGTCCCATGTATAGACCTCTCTTGTACAACGCTTATCCATGCTCTTGCCCAAAGTTCAATGCCAAGTACAAGACCAGTCAATGCCCACTCTTTGTTTTTCCTCCTCCAAAGACCTTCACCAGTAAACTCTAACCCTTCCAGTTTTCTCTTTCTCCTGAGCTCCTGAAAGAGGAATCCTGCATTATACTCTTTGGCACTTAATTATATTCTTGGGAATCAACTATGCACCAGTATTGTCCCAGGCACTGAGACTGCAATAATGCATATGTCATAGCCCTTGCCCTTGAGAAATTTATGGAGGACTAAACAGACCAGCAAGCAATGACAATACAATGTTATAAGTGCTACCAAAGAGAATCAGAGA
Organism: Mirounga leonina; assembly: GCF_011800145.1. NCBI lineage: Eukaryota > Metazoa > Chordata > Mammalia > Carnivora > Phocidae > Mirounga > Mirounga leonina. The sequence continues at coordinate 10,803,787 of NW_023270855.1, forward strand.
CCAGCATGGGAAGTACATAGTGAATACTTTGTCTCATGTCTTTTTTTTTTTTTTAAGATTTTATTTATTTATTTGAGAGAGAATGAGAGAGAGAGCACATGAGAGGGGGGAGGGTCAGAGGGAGAAGCAGACTCCCCGCTGAGCAGGGAGCCCGATGCGGGACTCGATCCCGGGACTCCAGGATCATGACCTGAGCCAAAGACAGTCGCTTAACCAACTGAGCCACCCAGGTGCCCTGTCTCATGTCTTTTTTGTTTTGTTTCCAAGGCATATCTTGTTGCTACCTTGAGAAAAGAAGATTGGGTATAGGTGTATGCGTGTTCTCCCCTTTTGCTGAGTGGTGAGCATATTTCAGGACAGCATTCAGTTGATGGAGATATAAGAATTCAGATCAAATCAATTATTAATCTTGGCATACTTATATGAAGGGCAGTGTCTCAGATACTTAGGTATACTAGAAGAAAATAAAACATCATTTATAATTATGCTAGTTTCAGGAAAGTTTTGAAATTACTAACCATAGAAGACTAATTAACATCAGGATCATTAAAATAAAAATAAAAATGGAAAAGTAATATAGTACAAGGGAGACTGCAATTATTCTAGAAAGACAGGCTAAAGATCGTTATTACAATGGCATATTAAATATCTTTGAGCTACATAATAACCAATACAAATATACACAATAAAGAGAGAGATAGACAATATTATCTGATGAAAGAAAGAGAATCAGTTAACCAGTATAGTAGAATTATCTAGTGAGATATTTATTTTTAAAAATAATTATGCCCTGAACTTACTCATTTTAATAAATCAAACCAAAATGTTTTTAATGACCAATCAGGAATAATACTAAGGTAATCAGCACAAAAATCTTCCTGGTAGTAATACTTAAAGAAAATGTATCATCTGGATTCTTAGACAAGGAAATGTTCACATGGAACAATTTTAAAAAATCAACTCTAGAAGCCTAAGTTTAAAGTACAGGTCTATACTCCAATTTCTTAAGGAAAAAAGAAAAAACAAAACAAAAAACAAAACTATATGCCAAGCACTTAACTTTTTGTTGATTTGAACTGAGTGAGCAAAAGACAAAAACAAAATAAAATGTGAAATATGGATGATTATTTAGTCCATTGCAGTGCTTCTCCTGAATGTCAATGGGTATAGGAAGGTTTTTGGCAGGTCCTGAGTAGCAATTGTTTAAAGAGTCAGCTCATTGTGGAATGACTGGAAACCAGGCTTTGTCTCCTGGTTATGAGAGATGCCCTTCTGCTACAGCAGCCAGACATGCCCATTGCAAAGTCAGCATTTTGTTAGGAAACTTAAAGATCCTAACATATCTTTGTTGACACAGAAGGCCATATCACTTCCACCTGAAGATGGGGGAGAAAGGGAAGGCCAAATTTGGCCTCATAAACACAATTTGCTCAAATTCCTGGTAAAGTATTTAGATCTGGCCCCAGAAATGTAAGCATTGGCATGATTTGGAAACTTTGAAGGGCAGGTATTCCCAGTTGGCTACATAAACCATAATGCATTGGCTCTCACAGGTTGGCATATATCAGAATCTCCTAGAGGTTTTGTTAAAACAGATGGCTGAGCTCCTCTCCATAGTGTCTGAGTCAGTCAGTGAGATGTAAAGCCCAAGAATTTGCATTTCTCATAGGTTATCAGTTACTGTTGATTTAGGAACAACACCTTAAGAAGTAACTCAATAATGAAACACTAGGATGTGTAGACAACATCTCATATTGAACAGCACTGCTTTTTAAATGGGCTCATTCCTCTTGGTTAGCTGAAAAACAGCCACAGAAAACTAATTAAAATGCCCAAATAGAGTTACATAGTAGGATCCACCTGAAGATTGAGGAAAACTGGCTAAAAATGATTATTTTCTTTTGGGCATAAATTGTCTTCAGGACTTCTCTGAGGTTTTTAATTAGTTAGTAGGGTCAGATGAACTTCTGGACATGATAATAAATAATACAATGGAGGCCAAACAAATCATTTCTCAAATCCCTATGTACAGTGTCATTGTGACATATAACCAGTCTTTCCAAACTTCCCGTGAAGGTGTCAAGGTTTATTTTGGAAGATGTGAATATCAGAGGATAAAAGTGCTTTCTTTACCTTCATTATAATATGGCTTAGTAAATAAGGCTATGGTGCCTACATTCAGAGGGATCAGAATTTAAATCTTTACTTCAGCACTTACAAATACGTCACTTTAGGCAAGTGTTTTGTTTTGTTTTAACTCTCCAAGCCTCTGTTTCCTTACCTGTAAAATGCTGGTAATGCCACTTAATCTATAGCACTTTTGGGAGAATAAAATCATAAAATGTTTTCAAGAGAAAGAAGACAAGCTGCAGAGAGGGAGACAATATCTGCAAAGACACATCTCAAAAAGGACTGTTATCTAAATATACAAGGAACTCTTACAACTCAACAAGTGAAAACAATCTGACTAAAAAATGGGCCAAAGACCTTTAATGACACCACACCAAGGAAGATACAGAGACAGCAAGTAAGTATATGAGATGATGCTTCACATCAGATGTCACTGGGGAAATGCAAATTAAAGCAATGATATACCACTGTACACATATTAGGATGGCCCAAATCCAGAACACTGGCAACACCAAATGCCGGTGACAATACAGAACAACAAAAAATCTCATTCGTTGCTGGCAGGAATGCAAAATGGTACAGCCACTTTGGAAGACAGTTTGGCAGTTTCCTATAAATCTAAAAAAAAAAAAAAAAAAACAACTTACAATATCATGCAGCAATTGCACTCCTTGGTATTTACCCAAGGAGTTGAAAACTTATATTGATACAAAGTCCTGCACACAAATGTTTATAGCAATTTTATTCATAATTGTTCAAAACTTGGAAGCAAATAAGATGTCCTTCAGTAGGTGAATGATAAATAAACTGTGGCACATCAGACAATGGAATACTATTCAAGGCTAAAAGGAATGAGCTATCAGACCATGAAAAGACAAGGAGAAACCTTAAATGCATATTAAGTGAAAGAAACCAATCTGTAAAGGCTGCATATGGTATGTTTCCAATTATATGACATTCTGGAAAAAGAAAAACTATGGAGATGGCAAAAAGATCAGTGGTTGTCAGGGGCTAGGGTGGGAGGAAGCATGAATATGCAGAACACAGAAGACTTTAAGGCAGTGAAAATCCTCTGGGGGCGACTGGGTGGCTCAGTTGGTTGGTTAAGCATCTGCCTTTGGCTCAGGTCATGATATCAGGGTCCTGGGATGGAGCTCCGTGTTGGGCTCCCTGCTCAGTCAGCTTCTCCCTCTCCCTCTCCCCCTCCCCTCTCCCCCCACCCCCACTGATGCTCTCTATCTCTATCTCAAATAAATAAATAAAAATCTTTAAAAAAAAGAAAATACTCTGTATGATACTATAACGATGGACACATGTCATTATATGCTTGTCTAAACCCACAGAATGTACTAAGAGTGAACCCAACTGTAAACTATGGTCTTTGGAAAATCATGATGTGTCACTATAAGTTCATCAATTATAACAAATGTATCCTCTGGTGGGGGAATGTTGATAATAGCACAGACTATGCAAGCATGAGGCAGGAGTTTATAGGGAATCTCTGCTCCTTTCCCTCAATTTTGCTGTGAGCATAAAACTGCTCTAAAAAATTTACCTTAATTTTAAAAAATACAGAATGCCTCGGCGTGCCTAGGTGGCTCAGTCATAAAGCATCTGCCTTCAGCTCGGGTCATGATCCCAGGGTCCTGGGATCGAGCCCCGCATCGGGCTCCCTGCTCAGCGGGAAGCCTGCTTCTCCCTCTCCCACCCCCCCTGCTTGTGTTCCCTCTCTCACTGTGTCTCTCTGTGTCAAATAAATAAATAAAATCTTTAAATAAATAAATACAGACTGTATCAAAACAGTATAGTGAATGATACACAGTAAATTCTCAATATTAGTATTCTTTTTCTGACTATTATTACTATCATTGACAATTGGGTGAGTACAGAACATCACTAATTAGAAGCACAAGAGTGAAATGGAAATGGATCAACAACAGAGATATCAAGGCAGAACAGGACTACCACATTAACAATGTGAGGGGCATGCATCACAACACGGTTTGTAAAAGCAAAAATACTTGAGTATATAAATATTCATCAAGAGTAGGCTGCTTAAATATATTAGAGTTCAGGTAATGGAATACCATATGGTCATTAAAAATGATGATGTAGATCTAATTCATTTATATGATAAGATACCATGATGCATTGCGTGGAAAACAGAAAGTTCACAAAATAGAGGAAAAGATGCACACAGGAAGAGAGAGAACAGAAAAGAATTCTATCGAAATGTATCTATATACCACAATGTTAAAAATATTTATCATTGAGCAGTAGAATAATTAATATACTGTACTTTCTTATGTATATATTTTTCTTTCATAAAAAGTAACTACAAAAACATGCCATAACTATATGTATTTTACAATTGTAATACATTGGTTTTTATTTAGAAAAAACTTAAAACTAGTTTTATTTTGGAAATTAATACATCAGTTAAAAATCAGTTAATACAGCTAATACAAGGAGCTCTGTAAAAAGACAAGGATGACAATAGGGAACAATTCCCTGGAACAAGATTTATGGAGCAATACTCTTAAGGTTTTTTTTTGTTTTTGTTTTTTTTTTTTACTTTGTCAGAGAAGGAAATAGATTATTTTCCATATAAAACTGGAATTTTCTGCTATAAAAGGGTGCTACATAGTACATTATGTACTTAATAAAATGGTTCTGCCCTTGGTCTCTATTTCTCTCTCTCAATCTCTCCCTTTCTTTTTCCCCCTTGATCATCATACCCACTATCATGAAATTAATCATTCCAAAACAAAAATTTGATGTCACTGTTTTTGCCATACATGTTTATTGGTTTTCTTTTGTATGTGAAATTATTTTTTGAAATATGACATATAAGATTGTGTAAATTTAAAGTGTACATGTTGATTCGATGTATTTATATATTGTGATACCACTACTGTTGTAAACGTTAGCACCTTTATCGTGTTACATAATTATCATTTCTTTTTTTTTTTTTTAAGTAGGCTCCACACCCAACGTGGGGCTCGAACTTATGACCCCAAGATTAAGAATCACATGCTCCACCAAATGAGCCAGCCAACTCTTCATGCAATCTATTAAATTTATCTTCTTCTCTAAAGATTTCCTTAATTTCTCTACCCCAAATTATTTTGTTTTTGAGTTTTTACAACTGCGTATGTATGCGTGTGCATACATCTGGTATAGCATTTATGATAGTCTGCCTTGCTAACAGCACCAACAGCAACCACATGGTCTTTGGAAAATCATGGAATACAGTGGTACAAATAGAAATTAACATTTAGTGAGCACTTAATGCCAAACCCATGACAAGAGCTTTCTGTGAATCACCACTTTCAGTTCCCCATTAAATATATAAGGCTCCATGTGTTAAAAGCATTTTTCTCCCTGGCACATGACTAGGAAGTATAATAAGCAGAACTTAATTATGCTTTTTCTTAATCTGGAGTCTTTGATGTTAATGACCACTAATGGGCACCTGAGTGGCTCAGTCGTTAAGCGTCTGCCTTCGGCTCAGGTCATGGTCCCAGGGTCCTAGGACAGAGCCCCGCATCAGGCTCCCTGCTCGGCGGAAAGCCTGCTTCTCCCTCTCCCACTCTCCCTGCTTGTGTTCCCTCTCTCACTGTGTCTCTCTGTCGAATAAATAAATAAAATCTTTAAAAAAAAAAAAAAGACCACTGATAACTATCCTTGAATGCTAATTGGGTTTATGGAAAGAACTTTCAAAAATATGGATGCTCGGCCACAACCTATAACTGCAGAACCAGCATCTCTTAGAATAAGGCAAGGGCAAGAATGTGTATGTGTGTGTGTATAGTTATTGAAACATTTTAAAAGCTCTATTTGACTGATTAGAATTTACCAAGAGTCAAGTGATTTGTATCACTTATACTTTCCCCATTGAACTAAGCCTATCCTTTTTATTTATCTATTCTTGTATTTGGTATTAAGACTTTACTTTTTTTTAAAGCCATTTTAGGCTCATAGCAAAGCTGAGAGGAAGGGGCAGAGATTTCCTGTATACATCCAGATCCCACACATGCATAACCATTATCAATATTCCCTAACAGAGTGGTACATTTGTTACAACTGATGGACTTACATTGACACATGATAATCATCCAAAGTCCATAGTTTACAAAAGAGTTCACTGTCGATGTTGTATATTCTATGGATTTGGACAAATGTATAATGACACGTATCCATCATTATGGTATCATACAAAGTACTTTCACTGTCTTAAAAATTCTCTGTATTCCACCTATTCACTCCTCTTATCCCCCCCCCAGAAAATAAATATATTGTTAAAGATTTATTTATTTGTTAGAGTGAGAGAGAGAGAGAAAGCCAAAATCAAGAGTCGGACGCTCAACTGACTGAGCCACCCAAGTGCACCAAGAAAATATATTTTTTAAAAAGGTTTATAATTCACTTTGACATCCAGCCTATTCAAAACTTACCCCTGCTATGCTATTCTGCTATATTCACCATGATGTGAAGAGTTGCACTATGTTCTGCTTGAAAATTCAAGATCACTGTCTTTTTTAAATTTTTACCATCTCCCTCTTCATCCCATACCTAATACCTGGCACATAATAGGGTCACAAAGAACCTAATAAAATCATATATGGTTGCATAAAATAATCTATTTTCCTGTGGGCTTCAGTAATGGAAGACATTACCAACGAAAGGATTCCCACTGATTTCAGCAAAAATTCTTTTACCCTGGACATGGCTTTTTCGTTCCTAAGATTTATTTCTTTATTTGAGAGAGAGAGAGCACAGGAGAGCACGTGTGTACACAGTGGGAGGGGCAAAGGAGAGGAAGAGAACCCTCAAGCAGACTCCCTGCTGAGCTCAGAGCCTGACAGGGGGCTTGATCCCAGGACCCTGAGATCATGGACCCAACCAAAATCAAGAGTCCCACGCTGAACCAACTGAGCCACCCAGGCACCCTGACATGGCTTTTTATTATTGGTGAGATTACGGAAAGTTTTTCTTCAGAAGAAAAGCTTGTTCCAATTAACTGAACCTTTCTTACCTGAGAATTTTGGGGAATGAAATAAAATATGCAAAGACCCTTTGAAGGAGTTGGTGCCATCTCTCTGAACTTGACCTTTGTAACAACAACTAAGAACAGAACATAAACTACTAGATTTACCACATTGTAACTTTATCTTTTTTTCTCCCTGAGGTCTTTCTTCCTTTATTGGGGAACAAAAGGTAAAAAATAAAATAAATACAATACACAAAAACAAAAGCAATCCTTTCCAAAAGATTTCTATTGAAGCAATAATGTTTTAAAGCTTTCAGAAAAGATACAAAGGGAGGAAAATCTGCACACTACACAAAATAGCTGATTACAGCTCAGTTTTATACAACGCTTGGATAATGGCACATTAAAGGCTGAAAAGCTTGAGGCTATCTAAAGGTTAAAATATATTAGGATTCTCCTTTATTTAAGTAGGGTTTTGTTTTGTTTTGTTTTTTTGCATTATCAGTAAATTCTGAGAGGTTTTTATTACCTGCATAATTCAATGAATTGGAATGTTGAAGGTATGTAAGAACAAGAACAATGGAGGGAAAAAAAAAAAGATGTCAAAAGTAGAATAGTAGAAAACAGTTATAAGTGGAACAAGACTATTTTTGGCCTGTGCTGTTCTTTAGCCATGAGCTTGGAAAAGAAAATAACAGATTGACATTGTATCACGGCCATGGTTAATTAGATTTATATATGCATACATATGCTAAACAAAATTCTTACATCTTTTCTTAAATTTTGTGTAATTTAATATTATTTAAAAGCTGGAGGAAAAGGTATTTCCCTTGTAAGAAATGGCAGAGCATTTTCTTCCCTTGTAAGAAAAAGCCTATAAAGCACAGGCTTTTACTTTTGTTTCTACTTCCAATGTTTTTTTAAGAAACGTGAGAATACAGGAAATTACTAGTTGTACAGGCGTTTAGGGTCAGTACATGGAGTCTGTATTTCTAAACCTTGGCTAAGGCTCAAAAATGATGGGTTCTGGGTGCCTGGGTGGCTCAGTCGTTAAGCATCTGCCTTCAGCTCAGGTCATGATCCCAGGGTCCTGGGATGGAGTCCCACATCGGGCTCCCTGCTCTGCGGGAAGCCTGCTTCTCCCTCTCCCACTCCCCCTGCTTGTGTTCCTGCTCTCGCTATGTCTCTCTCTGTCAAAAAAATAAATAAAATATTAAAAAAAAAAAATGATGGGTTCTTACATAGGAAAAGACTGGGAAAAATGAATCTACACTGAGAAGAGACAAATCCAATTGAAAGGTCTCTAAATTAAACCTGAAAAAAAGGCATGGGGATGAACACAGCATGATAAATGCAGGAATGCCACATGCCCAATCATTATAGAAGCCAAGAGGTATGGCAACAGGGAAAGGGTACTAATTTAAGATCTTTATGGTAATTTATACTGGAAGATTGGAAAGAAATGTAAAATAACATTTAAAATGTTCTCTGATTGTATATCCATGCTCAAAACATCAGCAATAAGTAGAGAATGAGACTAGCACAGAGGAAAATAATCTCAGCAGTCATTGATACTTTGCCAAATGGGTATTGTTTTTTTTTTAAATGATCATGGGATGTTTTGCTCAGTTCAAATAAAAATGACTTGCTAGAAATGGAGGTCAAACAGTAGATGCATTAAGGATAAAAGGACTCGCTTAAAACTAAAAAACCTAAAGGGTAGTAAATATGATAACAAAGTTCAGTAAAAATAATAGGAGCCAAAAGGTGGTAGATGTAGACTCCCAGTCAAATGGAATATACTGTTACCATATAACTGGAACAGAAAACAGACTTAAGAGTAATGGAAGATGTAAGTTTGCCAACCATCTGCTAATGGGCTTCCTTGCTAAAAAGAAGTATCTAGTAAATCCTTGGCTAGACTTGGGGTCTATTAGAAAAAGAGTATGAACTTTGAGGTCAGAACTTTGGGCTCTGGATTTGAACTCCAGTTCTTCAAGTTAGAAGCTGTGTTGTGAGTGAGTTACACCTCCCTGAGGTGACTGGGTCCTGCATCTGAACTGCATTTCAACTGTGGGGATACATGAAAAAAGAGATCACCCTGAGTGCCACCCTGGCTTGTACTCATATGTAGCCAGTCAGTGCAGGTCCATAGACTACTGTTTGAGATGCACCAGGCTATTATGAGCAGTAAAAGATACTAAGACATACACGCTTCCTGCACATAAGAGCACAATGCGTATTGATTCCATCATTTTATTTGCAGATAGGGACACAGAAGCTATTTATTGATAATCCTGGCCAAGATTCTAGTACGAATAAACAAAATGATTTATAAACATTTTGAAAGTAAAGTGGTTACTACCAAATTCCAGTCTGGTTTACTACCAGCAAGTTGTTGCAAACTAATTTCTCTCATAATGTGTTTTAAAATCAATTGATTATCTCTAAAAAAAAAATTGGTGTTTTGAAAATAGAAAAATGGAATATCCACATACAAAAGAAAGAAATTGGATCTTTACCTTATAATATATATAAAATTAACTCCCAAAGTAACAAAGACCCGAACACAAGACCTAAAGCTATAAAATGCTTAGAAGAAAATCTAGGGGAAAACTTCATAACATTGGGTTTGGCAAGGAATTCTGAGATGGGATACCAAAGCGTAGGCAACAAAAGTAAAAGAGACAAATTTGTGTATCAAAGATCACAATCAACAGAGCATAAAGGCAACCTACAGAATGGGAGAAAATATTTGCAAATCATACAACTGCTAAGAAGTTAATATCCAGAATATATAAAGAACTCCTACAATTCAACAAGAACAAAATAACTCATTTTCTAAAATGGACAAATGGCTTGAATAGATACTTCTCCAAAGATGATATACAAATGGCCAAGAAGCATATGAAAAGATGCTCAACATCACTAATCATTAAGGAAGTATAAGTCCAAATCACAATAAGAAATTCATTTATACCCATCAGTGTAGCTATGATTAAAAAAAGAAGAAGAAACAAAAAATTACAAGTGTTGGCAAGAATGTGGAGAAACTGGAATGCTTGGACACTGCTAGTGGGGATGTAAAATGGTGAAGCCACTACAGTGATCAATATGGCCACTCTTCAAAAAATTAAAAAATATAATTATCATATGATCCAGCAATTCTACTTCTTTTTTCTTAAAGATTTTATTTATTTGAGAGAAAGAGATAACTAGAGAGGGAGAGAGCATGAGCGGGGCGGGGGCAGGGGGGAGGGTCAAAGGGAAAGGGAGAGCAGGCTTCCCGCTGAGCAGGGAGCCCAATGCAGGGCTCGATCCCAGGACCCCACGATCATGACCTGACTCAAAGGTAAATGGTTAACTGACTTAGCCACCCAGGCATCCCCCCAGCATTTCTCCTTCTAAGCATATTCCCAAAAGAACTGAGAGCAGGATCTTGAAAAGATATTTGTATGTCATGTTGTAGCAGAACTATTCAGAAGAGCCAAGAGGTGGAAGCAAATCAAGCACCCATCGATAAATGGACAAACAAAATGTGGTTTATATATACAATGGAATATTATTCAGCCTTGAAAAAGTAGGAAATTCTGACATAGGCTACAACACGGATGAACTTCCAGGACATTATGCTAAGTGAAATAAGCCAGTCACAAAAAGACAAATATTGTATGATTCTACTCATATGAAATACCTATAGTACACAAATTCATAATAATAGAAAGTAGGATGATGGATGCCAGGAGATAGAGGAAGGGGAAATGGGGAGTTGGTGTTTAGTGGATAACTAGTTTCAATTTTACAAAATGAAAAAGTTATTGAGATTGTTTGTACAACATTGTAAATATACGTAACAACACTGTACTGTACACTTAGAAAAGATTAAGATGGCAAGTTTTATGTTATGTATTTTCTTGCCACAATAAAAATTTGAAATACTGATTTTTTTAGTATTCCTAGACTGCCATTTTTAAAACTATTTTCTGTGAGTGTCAAGAGATTTTAACTTATAGGAGGTAAAAAAACAAAACAAAAACAAAACAAAACAAAGGAGAAAAGGAATTCCAAAGTCAATTAAGTTTGGAAATTGCCTTGTTAACCAAATTAAAGGGTTTCTACTCAGGACTTCACAGAGCTATTAACATGTTAATGTGTAGTCAATCTCTGAATAGGGAATAAGGTATGAAAAATTTCTCAAACTTTCATTTTTTTGTGTAAAGTAAAACATGCAGAGGTAAATGGTGTTTTTCAGTTACTTGTTTTTTTCTGCACAAAGTGAACTTAATCCCTAGCTAGGTCTATTCTCCCTTAAATATGACACAGCTAGGGACATGTTAAGAAGTTTAACATGAAACTAACATTTCTTATTCAGTATTAGATATATTACAACCCCGAAGCAACTCTATTATATCTGAAAAATAAGACTAGATCCAGGTTTTCTATTTGGATAGTCACAGCTTGCCTATGTGTTGGGGTTGTAATATTAATTAATTTAATTAAATATTACAGATGCTTCTACTTGCTCCTGTCCTGTGTAATGTTTTTGTGAATGTTGGGCTGGACTGGGGGGTGGAGACAAGAATATGACATTCCCTCCATTGACTTTACATACCAAGTTCCTCTGTGCATAATGAAGTTTAAACTGTATGTACTAAGTTAGATTCTAGAGTACCAAGATAATATGTTTTTTGAGGAATGGTGTATGTCAACTATACTTCAATCAAAAAAAAAAAAAAAGAGGGATGCTATGCTGTTGTTGTTGTTTTATAACATCCCTGAAACAAAGCACAACACATTTATTTGGTGTTCAATTGAAGAACTGGATATCTGTTTCAAAGTTAAGGAGAAAACCCAAGTGTTAGACCATCTGCAACTTTTATACTTTTGCATGGGATTCTCAAGGATAATTTTGACAATATGCAATTCCCACCTTATGGGCTGGCTCTTGAACCTAACCATTAAACTCATTTTCTATGTATGTACAAACCTAAAGGCTGAGAAGAGAAGAATCAGAGCGGGGGCTGCAGTGCGCACAAGGGCTCAGCACAGAGCTATTCTCATTATACAGCTTCCATGGAGATGGAGATCTACATGAATGTGATGTATCTAACAGAAGAGCAAGATCACTGGGTCATTTAAAAGTTAAAGTGCAGAAAAGAAGGCAAAATCTAATTATACAGTGTAAAACAAATACTATATAATAAGTCAGGAAGAGAATGGCAGAACTAAGGCAGTGAAGAAGAATAAAAAAAAAAGTTTCTAAATCAACTTTTATCTTGGTCTTAATGCCCAATACATCAGAGGTGTTGCCTTTAGAGTAATTTCAATTAACTACTAAATGTCCTTAGACATTCTGTCTAGACTTTCTGATGCCATGATATGACTCTGGCTTCAATAAAACAGAAAAAAATATTCTCTAAGAAGCCTTGCTTTCATATTAGCTGAAAGATATGCTTAACCAAAATGTTAAATTCATTAAAGTCATCTACTAATAACGAAGGCAATTAATCATCAAACCTGAGCAAAAGCAAGAAAGAAATTAAGTAAAAAAGCAAGCTACTTTAACATTTAACATGGGACTATATATTCTGAACAAGATTAAAAGGAGTTATTTTGGGGAGGCAAAGGACATTACTACTGGAATGAAAAACTTCTATTTTAAAAGTACTCCCAATTGTGATAGAATTTAATCAAACTTGAGGACTTAAGTAACAGTGAATTATAGGTAACAATAAAAAAGTATCACTCTTGAGTCCTAAGAACATACATGAAGACAAGTGGTTTAATAAATAGTAATATTAAAAACATATTAACATAACAATAAAAATTTTTAAAAATCATATTACATGTCCACAGTCTCAAGATTTAAAAACAAAGATGATATTATTTCCCTCCTTCTCTCCTTCCTTCCTTCCCTCTTTCCTTCCATTTATTTTAATAAACACAGATACCAACTGGATACTTAGATGAATCAGACACTGCCTTTCCATAATTAAATGTGGAAGCAAAAGACATACCAGGATGACTTAAACATAATTACTATATCTTCCAACACCTCATGTTCAAGTAGTAGAAATAACACTAGTGGTAAGATAAGTAAAATGGCACCTGACATTCTAGAAAAACAGAAAAAGTGGGAAGAGGGAAGAGATTTTTACTTTCATGTTGATATTTTAACCTCAAAGAGCTCTAAAGGCTATACATTTGGGGGCATATCTTAACAATGAGAAAGCCAAGGCCCCAGAAGTTTAAATGGCCTGCTCAATGCTCTGCTAAAAAAAAAAAAGAGAACAATGGAATCAGAATTCTGGGACTCTACCTTAAAGAGGGCACATATTGAATGGAGCACGGGGTGTTATACGCAAACAACGAATCATGGAACACTACATCAAAAACTAATGATGTAATGTATGGTGATTAACATAACATAATAAAATAAAATTTAAAAAAAAAGGAAAAAAAAAGAATCCACACTCTTGAAGAATTGGTTGAATTCTGACTTGTAGAGATTAGAAGTTAAGGGAGAAGAGAACAGAGTAAGCAAAGAGAGGGATTCAGGAGAATTTGGGGTCTGGGTGGAGAAGAGTAACAAACTCACTCTTGCTTGAACTTCAGTTTCACTGAATGGCCCTAGTTGAAAACTTAAGGACAAGAGTAATGCATAATAAAATAATAAAAAATAAAAAAAATAAAACATTCCCACAGAGGGAGGTATGAGGTCTGGCTCCAAAAGGGGTTGTCCAAAGTTAACAGCCCACAAGCAATAGTCAATGTGATTCAGCCCTTGGCTTGCCTAATATGTCCTGAAGCAAAAGATTTTGCTAATAAATAAAAAATTACAAATGTGAAAAAAAAAGAGTAATGCTTAATCACAAGGTTAGCTTCTGTTCTTCTATAGGTAATAGTGAGCCACAGAACTTTGAGTGACATGAATGAAGATGACTCATTAAGTCAGAGGTGTAAAATGGACGAATGGTTGGGTTAATTATTTTATAATCCTTGAGGTAAGAAGACAAAGAGAGTTGGAGGCCAGAAGGATATGGTGTGACCAAAATAAAATTAACTCAAAGTCATGACCAATAAAATAGCTCAAAGAAACGAGGAGGAGACACGAGTGGAGAAACAACTGCAAAGTTTCCAGTTTGGCCTCCTGGGAGAGTCGTTTTTAATTCTTTACCTTATTTTTCTAGGATTCACTAAAAATTACATGATATTTAGTAAGTCTTGAAAAGAGGGACATACTTAGTTTTTGCAGCTCAATTTAGTAGGTTTGTTGCATTTGCCTTCTTTCTAAGAATAAATATGAAAGGATGAGTTTACATAATCGTAAAATGAAGTGTTAAATTTTGTAGATTTATTTGATTTTTTGACCTCATTTACAAATGCAAATCCATCTCTCTTGAAGTTTTCCATAGCACATTGTATCATCTTAGTCAAGTCAAAGTCAAAATTAGGAATCACACTGAAAATGTTATACCTAAAATGCAAGTATAATCTCTTTCAAATGTATGTATATGTGTGGATGAATGGATGGAAGGATGGATAGACAGATAAATAGACAGATACAGACAGACAGACAAAGATTAGCCAACAATGAGGATACCACTTCTACTTTTAATGGTTTTGTGCTGATTTCTCTGGCAGCATTTTTTGTTTTACTTTTGATGATGTTTATTAGTAAAATGTAAGGTTTCAAGTTGATTCAAGCCGTTCTTCATTATTAAATTGTTTTTATATTTGTTCAGTACAATGTGTTAAGTACTAAATTAATTCTACACAAGCAAAGCCCAATGTTTGTTTCACTGAGCCACTACAACAATGTCAACCAATCTTAAAAAAAAAAAATAACTCAGAATGTAAAATTGCTGAAGATTATAAAATCGTGGCTCTCTTTGAATACTCTGCTGACTTGAGAGAGATGAAGGACTACGATATTTGCATAGAATAGGACCGTTAGGAGCAGCTGTTGGCTGCATTACAGAGTTGTCTCTAGCTGAATATGGGAAAGTTATCATTTTCATTCACATTCTCAAGAGTTTAAATACATGTTCCAAAAGCAAAACTGAAAACATCAATTTAGACCCAAGTTTAACACACACTTTTCTTGGTTTCTCTCATTCCTTTCCTTTTCCTCTGTCCTCAGTGGAGTTTCCTCCCTGATCTTCTTTCTCTTTAATCCAAAGAATTGCATCACTTATGTTCTTGATACTATGCTGGGACATTTCACATATCCTTATTCCTCTTTAAAAATCTGTATGTTAGCTATTATTGCCACCGTCATTTTACTGAAAAAGAAGTTGAGGCGTAGACTGTGCAACAGAATTGGCTGGATGCCTGCCAAAATTTCAAACTCCTCTTTCCATAGTGTAAAGTTGTCCTGAGAAGCAGCTACCCAGCCAGCAAGTATACTTCACCATACCCTTTGCACTGAGGCATGGTTATGTGACCAGTTTTCACCCAGGAAGGTGGAGCTAGAGCTTTTAAGAAGCAAGAAGACTTTGTCCCCTACCTCACATCCTATTTGCCACCTTATGAACATAGCAAACTCTGAGGCTTCAGGGGGACTGCAGAACCACTAGATATAAGGAAGAAAGACCAAGGACTATTTACTGACCAACTACTCCCACATGGAACAACAGCTGGGCATAAACTTATTGTATTGAGCTACTGAAACTTCAGAATTTGTTTGATATAAAAAGCATTGTCCTAACTTATACAGGGCTTAAGTATAATTTCCCAGGTCAAACAGCAAGTAAGGATGGCAGCTGGGGTTAAAACCCAACATGTCTGACTCTAAAACACTAAATTTTAAGTACACTCAGATCAAATAATTCTTCCCAAATCACTGTTTTTCACTCTCATCCCTAATATTTTAGGTCATTTTCATTTTTTTCAAGAATAAATGTATGACTCTTGGCTATTCCATTTTACCTGAGGCTATTTTTTCAAAATCATTTTCTGATAATCCCCATTTCTCATTCTGTATTTGAATAAATCTACGTTATTCACCACCTATAAACACTGTGTTTTTCCATCACTAAGGTTTTCATGAGATTTCTGCTACCTAGAAATATTTTTCCCCTGCTCCCACCCCTAGTCTTATCTAGATTCTAGTCATCCTTTAAAATGGAGATTAAATGCCATCTTCTCTATGCTGCTTCCCTGCCTGCCTCAACAAAAATATTTTTCTTCCTCTGGTCATTCAACAGAAATTCAGAAATTCAACCACACATGATTCTGTACTTGGAATAGGGGTTACAGCAGGAAACAAAACAGAAACAAAACAAAACAAAACAAAAAACCCCAAAACATCTTACTTTCATAAGTTCACATTTTAGAGTAGAGAGACAAAGACAAAATAAATAAATGATTGAATAGTAATTGGGATGAAGACTAACAAAGAGATATAGGTTTCCAAGTAAACTGATTAAAAGGAGATCCGTTTCCGTATGAGGGAAGAAGCCAGACTACCATGGGGTGATGAAATTTGAGCCAAAATGCACGGGTGATAGTGTTGGGGTAATTTGGGGAGAATACCTAGGAAGAGGAGATAAGATGGGTTTAGACAGCAAGTTCAGAGCATCATGGCATGTTTAGGGAATAGAATGGGCCAGTATGACTGGGACAAAAAATAAGCAACAAAGAGAGGGGCACAAGACACCGTGCTGAGCCAGGCAGGAGCCAGATCATTTAAAACCTTGAGAACATGTTGAGAATTGTGGTCCTCATCCAATGAGAAATGGTATACCACTGGGCAGGTTTAGGAATGGATTATATATGCAATGCATTGTACAGGATCATTATGGCCACCATATGGAGAATGAATTGAAGTAAGAGAGGCAGTAGAAAAAGCAGCTGTCATCCATTGTAATGGTCCAGTGTAATGCGAGACATTACATTGATCTGGACTAGGGTAGTGGCAGTGGAAACGAGAAGTGGCTGAATCCAAAAAGATTGTGAGTAATAAGGGCAAGAGAATTTGATCCTTAATTTGAATGTAGTTGGCTGTATTCTTCAAGTGCTTAGTCTTTCTTTTGGGAGGCATAAGACAGGAGCTAGGAAGCCAAAATAATAATGTTCAAATACTGGCCCTGTCACTTCCTAGCTTAAACAAATTACTATACCTGAGTAGCTTCACCTGGAAGACAGTTCTGAGGATGACATTATATGTGTGTGTGTGTTTGTATGTGTGTGCATTTATTGCTGTGGTTGTGTTATTGTTATTATAATAAATAATTTATCCTCCTCTAGTAAACAATTTTTTTTTAAAGGTAGGACTGACACAGAGCATATTACCTGCATCTATTAGAGAATCAATATATGTCTATTGAAGATCCATAGTTTATAGATATATCATTTTTTTTAATTCAGTATAATAATACCACTGGGTGTAATCCTTCAAAAGAAGTATCCGTTTCAAATAGAACTCCAAATGTTTACTATCATGCTACCAAATGCCCAGAACGTGTTGTTCTTTCCCAAAATATAACATCAGAAATTATGTTTATAGCCACTGACACAGTCCCAATGATGTAATCTGGGGATAAATATGCAAAATTATTTTATACAATGTGTGTAGAAGACTATGTATTGACTTCCATGGATGTCCTGGGGATTGTGAGCTGCAAAAGATGTGAGCATTGTTTTCAAAGCTTCTAGCACGAAGAAATAGACTAGCTCAGCTATTGAAAGTAGGCACAGATTATTGAAATTGCTATTGTCTGAATTAAGACCACAATGTCATACAAACGTGCCTGGAAAATCATCTAGTTCATTTCTTTATCTTCAGAAGAACTACAGCTAATGTTTAAGTGATAGGGGGCTATGAATAGCTACTTCATCTGAGAATTTTAAGGGTCCACCACATCACTCTTTTAATTTTACCCCTAGATTTAGCTCATAATTTTGTTGCTTAAAAAAAAAAACAAAAAGTAGAGCTCTATCATTTCAAGCCCCAGAGGGCATCTCATATGTGCCTCTGGCAAATCCTTTGGGTGTTTAACAATTTATATTTTACTGACATTGTATTATTTTGAAAATCCTATGCTAAAAGAAAGCATGTGGAAATGGAACACACTGACAATTTCAAATACCAGCATGGAAGTCCTTTTCCCACAGAAGTGCTGAAAGACACATGTATTTCTAGGAAGAATGGATTCTAAACCTACTTCTGCAGCCAGGGAATCAGTGCACTGGGAGCACAGCATGCTGTTTTCACTTCATTGCTGATGTATTATTTTCCTAGGGGAAGTCGTAGAGAGAATGCTTTAAACTGCGAAGCTTTCTTGACTGCACATAACCCTCGCCTGAAAACATGTGATGCACTTGGCATTTGCTTGTGCTGGTGTTTAGGGAGGAGGTGGTATTCTCATTTTCTAAATCAGAGTTCTCAACAAGTCATGCCCTGTATCTCATGGCCCACATGAGAAAGACCAAACAATTCAGATGGGTAGGCTGGGCTCTCACCTTTTGTTTATTTAACACGTACACACTGGCAACTCTAAGATCCTGACCTTGTCTCCTTGGGGAATATGATCTAATGGTGGGGATAGACAATCACATCACTGCATAAATAACCGTGACATTGTAACTGTGATACATTCTAAAATTAGAAATCCATCATACTATGAAACTTATTGTTATGGGTTGAAAAGAGTCCCCCAAATAAATATGTGGTAGAGTCCTAACCTCCAGTTCCTAAAAATGTGACATTATTTGGAGATAGGATCTTCATAGAGGTCATCAAGTTAAAATGAGGTCATTAGGTGAGCCCTAATCTGACTGGTGTCCTTATAGAAAGGAGAAATTAGGACACGAGACAGACACCCACATCCAGGGACAATGATACACACATACAGGGAAAAGCCTTATGTCTGCAAACCATGGATGAGGGCCTGGAACAGCTCCTTCTCTCACAGCCTCAGAAGGAACCCTGCCAACATCTCAATTTCAGACTTCCCACCTGCAGAACCGTGAGAGAACACATTTCTGTCGTTTAAGCCACCCAGTCTGAGGGCCTCTGTCATGGGAGTGAAGGAGGTTGTGGAGGGTTACAAGAGGAGGTGGCAGCTGAGCTGAGAGCTGAGCATGAACCGAGCAAAAATAAAGAGGTTAGAGAAACAGTCCAGGCCCAGGGAATAGCATGACCCAAGACATGCTTCAGCACATTCAAGACTGAAGAACTGCTGACATAAGTGGAGATGAATGACCAGGAGGAAGCGAAAGACAAGATGAGGCTGGAAATGGATGTTGAAGCCAGATCACAAAGGGCCACGTAGGTGTCATTACAGATATTCTTTCTTTTTCTCACATCTTCTCCACTTTATAAGACAGACCACCTTCATCCTTTTCTTCTGAGTGGAAGGAGCCAAATATCTGTAAAACTTCCCTGCAGTGGAAGTTTTCTCTACGCTCCGCTCAGTCCCTTGTGAATTGTCTTGCTGTGTATGATGATAAGACGAGGCTTGTTAGTGTCATTTCCCTGGCTCCCTTCACATCTAATGCAGTACTAGGTGACAAGCATCCACCAATCAGATTCGAGCCTGTGACACTATGCCTTAAAAATCAAACAAGCTGAGGAAGAAGGCTCCAAAAAGAATCCAAGAGTGGGAAAAACATATATTCTGGGGATGACAGTCGTTTTCAGAAGTGGCATCGATGCGGGCAAAACCCCAACTACAGCAAAGTGAAGTTTCTGGAAGTTCTGAAACTGTAGCAAGGATCCCTTGCTCAGGTGTTATGGGCCATTTAGTCCTCAGGCCATTTGTTTGGTGTTGTTTGAGTCACCGTTCCTGGAAAATTAGCCTCCATGGTGATTCCACTTAAACCACCCAATATCTATTTAATATAATGTTTCTATTTAAGTTGCTAAAATCTGGTTTTTATAATTAAGAATGCTAATAACTGACTTGCTGCTCTAGTTACTCCCAAGGGTGGTGAGAGCAGTCACCAATCATGCCTTCACAGGTTCCCATGTCACTGGTTCCTAAAGCTTGGTCCTCAGACCACTAACAGCTGGGAATGAAAAACACAAATTCTCAATCTCTGCCCCAGACCTACTGTAGGCATGGGGCCAAACAATACATGTTTTAACATGTCTGTTAAGTGATTCTGACACAGAATAAAGTTTGAAAACCATTGCCCCATATATATCCCTATTTTTAGTATTTTAACAGGTATTAAAATGTCTTCCTCCCTACCAGACTCTGAGCTCCTTGGGAAAACTACCACATCTTACTCATATTTAGATCCTGAGTGTTTAGATTGAACTGGCACAATAATGTGATGACTGGCAAAGAAATTTCCTACTCTCCTATTCTCTTTGTCAAATGGGCTAATCACTGCCCAAGAACTCTGTCTACCATGTCTGCATCTAAAGGGGATGAAGAACAACAGACCTTCTTCCCAATGACAATATACACATAACAACAGTACAAGAATCAAAAATGTTATGTAAGATGAAACTAACTTACATGTTTACCTATAGTTGTACCTACCTTCATTGCTATCTGCTACCACCTTCTTCAATTTTCAAAGCTCAGATAACATTACTCTACATCTCACTCGATGATATAATTTTCAGAGTGCTTCACAGTATCTCACATCCAATTTTCTGTGGGAGTTTTTTGATGTGCGTGTGTGTGTTGTGTTTTTGGGTTTTATTTTGTGCGTGTGTGTGTGTGTGTGTTGGCTTGGAAATTTAAGGACTCTTGTGAATAATTCTTCAGCCAAGTAACCCCATGATGAAAACAATGAATTGAAGCCTGTACTTCCAAGGGGCTACCTCAGTTCTTTATTACACTAGGGAATTAGGTGGGCAGAGAGTTGGAGGCACAGCGTTGACTTTTCTCACACTGGAGAAAGTCAAATAAATGTTTAGTGTTGCATGGGATATTTGGATCATGCTAACAGGAATATATTTGAATGTCTTGAATAATAACAACAATGAAACAATTATGTAACCATCACCAAAATAATAATGGAAACTTAATTGCACATTTATAAAGTACCAGGCACTGAGCTAAGTGTTTTCTATGAAAAGGGAGTGTTTGTATATTCTGAGAAATTAAAAGGGCAGAGTATAGGAGGCATTCCTGGGCTGACTACTTACCTCACAATGGTCCCCCCTCTGTCAGAGCTGCCATGTGATCCTGATCTAAGAGTGAATACCAGATATTATTTGGGCCAGATTATCCCAAGAATTTAGATTATTATTATTTTTTAAATAAGATAGACTCTTGGAGTTCACTGTAGTTGATATGGCAGATTCATGAGGACCCACCTCGAAAGGGGGTGATCTGTTTTGAGCTTATCTTTTCAAAGGCTGCTTATTCTAGTCTGCCTTGAATGTTACGACATAGACAAATATCCTTTCAAAAAATCATCATTTTCCTGAAGCTAGTATGAATCAATCTCTATTATTTTCGACCAAAGGACTCTTAGCTAACCCCAAAATGGCACTCTGCAAAAGTACATGTAGGGATGTGTGAAAAACTGTTGATCTTCAATCTGAAGAGGGTTAGGGAAAGTGAATCTATCATCACAATATAATGATTAGAAATAGAGTGTCACAGGCTGCATAAGCTACTAAAAAGTTTCAAAACGGAATGCTTACTGTGTGTGGCTAATGCAAATTACACTTATTAGGGTTGGTGTTTCTATTTGGGCAATAATTTAAACAAAGAAAAGCTGCTATAGTATTTTTGTTTAGGGTGCTAATGAGGAAACATTTGCTTGATTGAAAACAAAATCACTTTCTTAAGGTTACAGTACCAATAAAATAATATTAAAATGCAAAGAGCCATATTATCTATGTTATTAAAATACTATTCTATCTTTTATCACTTCATCCGTGGTATCCCATTCACCTGGGCAAAGCTTACCTTATTTCATAATAACTGAAATATAATAAAACACAAAGGTTGCCATGATTTACAAGACATTTCATTTAAACACAAATAGTCAAATTTTATTCATTTCCTAAATCCTAGATAACTGCCCAGGCAACATGGGCATTTATTATTAATAAAGCAGTAAGCAGGAATCCCAGGACAATGCTTACAATGGTGACTTTTGCACTGCCCAGCAACTGTTTCAAGCAGAATCATTTTCTCTGATGGATGTTAGTACCATAGAGTGACATCTGTTTGTTAATAAGCAGCTGCCCTGGAATTGGCTGAGAAAACGCAGGGATTCAGTGTCCATGGCCTAGTGGTTAGAACAGGAGGCTGAGAGTGCACATGTCTGGGCAAAAATCCCAGCTCTGTTACTGTCACTCTAGGCTGCCTTGGAATGAAATGCAATCTATATGGCACTAAAACAATCTCCTAATTTGGGTGGAGGCAATGGTTGGGGAGGGGGAGGGGAAGGGCCATCCCAATTTGTCCTCTGAGAGAAAACATCCCCTGTTAACTATTGCATTATTCATTCATCAGCCAGTGAGAGGGACAGTTCTGATACTGAAATACATCAGTGGTTATCATCCAAAATGCTCGTTTTGGCTATTGGCTAGGTGGATACGTAATTCCTCTGTCATGAAAAAAATATTACAATATTATAGGCATAAGAACAGAAAGAATAATTCATCCATGCTTCTACTAGAAATTCAAGAAAAATGTTTCCGTATTTAAACCCAGTGAAGGGGTGCCTGGGTGGCTCAGTTGGTTAAGTGTCTGACTCTTGATTTTGGCTCAGGTCATGATCTCAGAGTCGTGGGATCGAGCCCCGCGTCAAGCTCCATACTCAGCGCAGAGTCTGAGATTCTCTCTCTTCTTCTCCCCTTGCCTATCCTGCTCGAGAGTGCACACACCCTCTCTAAATAAATAAATACATATAAATAAATAATAAATAAGTAATAAAATCTTTAAGCCCAGTGAAAACTCCTTCCACAAAAGAACAAAGTTTTATAATTTAAATACCAACTCCAGTGTTTTGCCTTCCGTGTGGAGACTGCTAAGTACAAAATTACAAAAGAGCTCTTTGTCTCAGTTTCTCTAATTCTAAAATTGGTACTGAAAACCCTTAGCCAACTCAATGAACTTTCCAGATAACATATTATAAATTACAGTAAGATAAAGAAAGGTTAACATTCACATTGATGAAAATCAACTTTTCCTCTTCGACATTAGAGTAAGAATACATTTCCAAGTTTTTGGAAATTTAAAACTACTTTAAAAGCAAAATTAAATTTGCAATTACTGAAAAAATTCATTGAGAATGAAAAATTAATTGGCAGTGCCAACTATATAATACAAATGTTGGTATTATCATGTAATTTTGGAAAGCCAGATGGCTCAACTGAAATTTTAAATATTTAAATAGAGCTTTGAAGAGTTTACCATTAATATGTTTTTAAGTAAAATTTCCTGAGGAGACTTGTGGTAACCAGTATTTTTTCCCCTAAAGTCATGATCACAAGTATTTAAGTCCTTGTATTTTGACAGGCTGTATAGATACTGAATTTACTAAGTATACTATATTAAAATCATTTAGTATATACTGCAGTTCTAATGTTACTCTATATCAGCAAAAGATTTTCTTCTCTTCTGGTGTATCTGGAGTCCATTATTATAGAAAATAATATGGAAGTTTGAACTAAAATGTAAAATAGTTATGATCCAACTAAAAATAAACATTAAAATATATTTGTACATTCAAACAGTAAAGTGAATGGACCATGGGGGGGGAAAAAAGCATTTAATTCTAAATTACTCGAATAGTTTAAACTTTTCTATTTTTTTCTTCTTTATCATACATAGTACCACCACGGAGCCAGACACTGGCCTTTTATGACCAAATGTAGCTTATGATTGCTTGCTCTGTCCAGAACACTTAGCAATGATGGAATTGCTGAAGATATCTAAGCAAGAAATGCAGTTGCTGGGATAGGCTATGGGGTAGCTCATCAGAGAGCAGAGCTGGGGGTGGTGAGGAAGGTGGGAAGAATGGAAACATAGAAACATGGAAAATGCTACCTCAGTATCTCAAATGAGGGACGATAAAAACATAAAGTGGATGTTGGTTATGTTTGCTCCTGGAAGCATTCCCCACCTCTAACTGCATTCTGATATATCCATGGGAATATGTATAGTGTTGGTGGGGCAATAAATATAGAGGTCTATCTATCTTCTCACTATGGGAATAATATGACTCCCAGAGACTCCTTTTTCTTTCTTCTCTTTTTTTTTTTTTTTTTTTTTCAGCTTGTTCTCATATTACACTGCTATCACCTTGTGTTGGCAAGGAACCCAGTGGGCCCAGCTGGACCCTCTCTCTTAGATTTTGCCTTGGAGTCAAGTGTTAAAAGGACTGAAGATATCTTTGAATGTATTCATTCCAATAGCAGGGCCAATAACAAGTGGATGACTCTTACTAATGTGTTCAGTTCTTATAAGCTACTTCCCTCCTATTGTTGATTCCAATACATTTCTTTATATGTAAATTAGTGATAGTTTGGTTTTGCTACTCACAACCTAAGAATTCTGTCTGATTTCTATGGCAACAGCAGTGGAAGAAGATATGGTCTAGCAACTAATAGGACTTGAAGGGTGAGATGAAACTGTGACTCTGTTAATGATGATGCTGGAGAAAGAATTAGGGATGTCATGTGAAACATGGCTTGGGGCATGGGTGATAACTAACTGGAAAGGCAGCTTTGAGAAAAAGTCTTGACATTCTTTGTTGCTTACTTCTACAAGTGTCCAGAGGTCTAAGGAGACTAATTTAAGTCTAGGTTGAGATTTTATGTTCTGATAAACAATGAAGTGAGATGATCTGAGAGGTGGCCATTTGAATGCTTACCACAGAGACTATAAGGAAGCCATCTGACAGGGAAGCTGTTAAAATAATTTCTGCATTGAAAGGGAAGTAATACTCGTACCTCAGGATTTAGCCTCTTGTATGAAAAATTCTATACACAACTTAAAAAGCAATCAAAGGAACTTTTTAAAGTATGAAGTATGACATAGTCATGATCTCAACTAAATCATTCCATATAATGACATTCTTTCTTTGAAAGTAATAAGACATTCCTACCTTAAGCTCTTTAAACACTTCTGTTCCTTCTGCTAGAATAATTCCTCCTAAATCTTCATATGATTCATTACTTCATTCTATTCATCTTACTGTTCAAGCATCAACTCCTCAGAGAGGCTCTCTCAAATATTCTATGTAAAATGACATACAACACACGCCCTTTCACTCTCTCCCATTACTCTGCTTTATTTACTTATTGTTGATTGTCTTTACTCACTAGTATGAAATCCATAAGGACAAGGACTATTTACTATTGATTACTCAAAAACTCTAACAGCGATGAGCACAGAGTATACACTCATTAAATATTAGGTAAATGAATGAATAAAATGAAAATCTCTCTCTCGTTTTTGAGTTCTGCACTTGTTTACTTCAAGAGAAAGGAAGAGCTGCTGGTTACAATCTCCGAGCAAGATTCTATTACATTTCCATATAACTCTGGATCAGGAAACAAGCATTCCTCAATATTGATACAAACACCCTGGCTGCAACTTTTGGGAGACCTAAAAGATCTAGCCAGAAGTCTAGCCACCACTGCTGATACTCTGTGCCTGTCCTAGAGCAGTGCACCTCACCTGCCCAGGACCTACACAATGAACTTTTCGAGAGAAAGGCTGAAGTAGTCTCATATTTGCATCCTTAGCCCAGTATAGTCTAGAGCAGCAACGGTTTGGAGAAGGAGGAAGATGTGAAAAAAGAGGAAGAAAAGGGGTGAAAGGAGTGGAGGAAATAGAAGAGTTGGAAGAAGAAAAATGGGAACAACAGGGAATGAGGTGAGTGTGAAAAATAGACTCCCCAAAATGCTATCCTTGACCCTTCCCAACTCTGACAGCTGTTTCTCGTATCTCTATTATAATTCTCCCCTATTAAGTTCTCCACTCACTTTGTTCCATTTCTCAACCCCCATTCTTTCTTGAATTTACTCTATTCAGATTGTCGCCTCACCTTTCCACCAAAACATCTCTTTCAAAGCCATTAATGACCTCCATGTGATAAAATCCAATGGTCAATTCTTAGGCCTCATCTCACTTGATTTTCCATTCATCATCCCTGCTTATTGAAACACTTTTTTAACTTGGTGTCTGGGACACAATACTTCCTGGATTTCTTTCTACCTCTTCAGACACTGCTTAATTCATCTTGGTGGAAGGAAGCATTTCCAATTCTGGACTTCAGAATATTCGATTGGGTCAGTCCTCCCATGTCTTCTCTGCTAAAGTGATTACATTCCATGTCAAAGCATTATGTAGCATTTATATGCTGATGAATTTTCAAAATTAGATCTCCATCATGGACTTCTCAAATGCCAGATCAGCCCTTCTACTTGGGTATACTGTAAGTATTTCAAACATCACAAGAACAAAATAGGGCTCTTGATTTCCACTCTACTCCTCATATTCCTCCTCAGTACTGGCTCCACCTTAAAAACATAACCAAGCATTTGTCATTGCTCACTCCCCTTCATCCTCTTTCAAGCCATGTAGGTCCACACTATAATGTAAGCATCAAAAATAAAAGGAATTTAACAAAATCTATTGTTGCCTAAAATAACTCTCAGAATTTCAAAGTAGTAATGCCCATGCACATGATATATTGCAGTACGTGCAATAACTGCATTGTGAGGTGAATGTTATTTGTGATTCTTATCATTTACAAAGTTACCAGAACTGTTCTTACCACTATGGTTTGTTTCTACATTTATAATCCAATGAAATTCTGAATTTCAGTTAGAGATTTGTGAAAATAAAGATGCATAAGAAAAATGAAAAGACTTTGTTTTGTTCAAAGAGAGAGAGAGACAAACCAAGGAACAGACTCTTGACTATAGAGAAAAAACTGCTGGTTATCAGAGGAGAGGTGGGTGGTAAGATGGGTGATATAGGTGATGGGAATTAAGGAGGGCACTTATGACAAGCACAGGGTGATGTATGGAACTGTGGAATCACTGTATTGTACACCTGAAACTAACACAACTCTGTATGTTAACCAACTGGAATTAAAATAAAAACTTAAAGGCCAAAAAATTTAATTTAATTTAATTAAAAAATACTTTGTTTTTCACATCCCCAACACTATATGGTTATTTGTTTACTATCTGCTTATCTCTTTAGAATGTACAGGAAAGATCTAGATCTATTTTGTTCAACCCTGGCATCCACAATTGTGCTTGAAAACCAAAAGAACAGACCCTCAATAAATACTTGTTGACTAAATGAAAACAATAGAAGTAATAAGAAAGGAAGGATTATTATTATAGAAGTAGTAGTAATATCTATCACTAAGGTAAAGATCATTATAACAGCTAATGTTTATAAAGTATTTAGTCTGTGATGGGTACCATGGTAAGCAGTTTCATGCATTGGATTATTTTATGTATTTCACCCAAAGCCTTTTAAACTAGTATTATTTCTGTTTTATATACAAGGACATGGAAACTTTGTGAGGATAAGCATCCATATATTTCTATAATGAGCAGGGCTAGGTTTTAAATCTAGGTACGACTAACTTCCAAACATGCTCTTAGCCATCATGAAACAGGAATACTCAAGTGTTCTATGGATGTTTGGGAAAAGGATGGCAAACGGAAAGAAGAAAGGAAGTAAGGGAAGGAAGGAAGCTTGAGTGTCAGGTATTGAGTATTTGCCCACTTCCTGGTGGTAAATCTCTGTCTTCTTCTAAAAAACTAGAATCAAGCTTGATCTTTCTCCCAGACTGATCCCATTTACGGGGGAGGGAAATAAAAAAGGAAGTCAGTACGACCCTTTATTCTCTTCTCTAATGAATGTACTCAGACCTTGATTGTTGCAAAAGCTAAAGCAAGTTCACTATATCAAAAACTAATGATGTAGGGCGCCTGGGTGGCTCAGTTGATTAAGCAACTGCCTTCGGCTCAGGTCATGATCCTGGAGTCCCGGGAT
This sequence comes from Mirounga leonina, assembly GCF_011800145.1. Classification (NCBI taxonomy): domain Eukaryota; kingdom Metazoa; phylum Chordata; class Mammalia; order Carnivora; family Phocidae; genus Mirounga; species Mirounga leonina. Next base: position 10,831,861 of record NW_023270855.1, read on the forward strand.
CAAGTCCCGCATCGGGCTCCCTGCTCAGCAGGGAGCCTGCTTCTCCCTCTGACCCTCCCTCCTCATGTACTCTCTCTCATTCTCGCTCTCTCAAATAAATAAATAAATCTTTAAAAAAACAAACAAACTAATGATGTAATGTACGGTGATTAACATAACATTAAAAAAAAAAAAAGCTAAAGCAAGTTTATCTTGAACCAGGTAGTAGTCCTGCCCTATGGGAAATAGATTTCTCCTGAAATTTAGTGGCTTATTGTTTGTTCCTTTTATATCTGGCTCTTCTTAATTTAGCAAAAAACAAAACAAAACATCATTCTTTAATTCCCCAACTCAACAAAACGAACTTGCCTTTAATTTTCTGGCTCTAAGCATATATAGTTGTCTCTATTTTAATTTTAATCTTTCTCGCACACACACACAAATCTTTGAAAAGCCACTTCATGTGTCGAATGCATAAAACAAACCCTTTAATCTATGTGCAGAATGAGTTTAAGATTTATGAATGTGATTAGATTAGGTCTTGTTTTAACAAACTCAATGGCACTGACAAAAAGAAAATCACTAATAGTGCAATCATAAAACTAGTGTTAACACTGTGTAAGTGTTATAATCCATCATCAACTCACAGCTAAACCAACCTTAGGAAATCGGGGGATACAGGTTTCTTTACCAGATTGCCACAGCATCTTGTATCCATTATTACACAAGGTGGGACAAAAGGCTCTCTGGAGAGGCGAGATTTACAGAAGGATTCAAATGAAAAGGGCAAGTAGTTTTATGGATTTTAGATGCCAGTATTTCACTACATAAACAAATGTTTATTTAGTATCTCATATTTCCATGGGACTGAGTGTGAGAAGTTCTGGCCAGCACCTGGACTGGGGGAAATGTCTAAGAATTTTTAGTTCCTTTCGCCATTTTCAGTATCTGTAGCTGCCCTTATGGAGTTGATAATCTTTCACGTTGTAACAGTGACAAAGTAAGTACCAACACAAAGATAATGTGGAAGTGCAAGGAACAGTAGACAGGGGTAAAGATGAGAAAAGAACGTAGTATAACAACTTCACTAAGGGAGGTATATGCCAATAAACTGAGCTTGGGAGGGGATATTCCAGGCAGAGGAAACTAGTTGAACGAAAGCCTGGAGGGATGCAACATTTGGTGTTTGGGGACTAGCTTGTCAAAGGAAAATAAAGGACAGTGGAAACTAACAAATGAACAAACAGAAACTGAGAGAAGCAAAAATAGATTGAAAGCAGAATGAAGGGTCCTCAATCCTCTTTCTCTGTATTAGTTTATGCATTGGACTTTGTTTCATAACAGAATAATAATTTACATCTTATTTGCTTTTCAGTTCTACACTTTACAGGGTTATAATTATTCACATCTTGGAAAAGTAGATGGATGTGTTAAATACTCCTCTTTCACACAGTTAGCATTTTCCCAACCAAACAATTAATGGCGGGCTCTCTAAAGCTAGCTTTCCTAGAAATGTTTCTGTCTCCCACATAGTGTTTGAAAAGTGTTTTCTTAGGCTCTATGGCAAATACAGCCAGAAGCTTCTCAACCCTGTCCCAGCATGCAGTCAGTCCCCGTCATTTTCCTTCTCAACAAGTTTTGTTTCTCCAGGGCTTCAACACAGAATGTTCAGCCACCTTATTAAACTCATGCCCCTGCAGGGAAGAACTCAGAAACAAGGCCTGTCTACCGCCACTTCTACATTTCAAAGGGGGTTTGTTTACTCCCATTATCAAAAACTCACAGCCACAGAGGTTGGCTTGGAGGAATTGTGGGATGTAAAAAAATGAAATTACATTTCTTTTTCTAAACTGCTCAGCACAAATGAGCAAAAGCCATTCTTATCACGTAAAAATGCTCCTCTTGACCCTATATCATTAGAATGAGTACTCAGATTCTGTGAAATTTTCCAGTGGTGGTGATAAATCTCCCCCCTACTCTCATTCTTTATATCTCAAGTCATGGGGTAAGGTAAAACTAATTGGATCGCCTGACGATTGAAATCTGGCTTTTAATGAATCCTGTCACAGGTGTAAAGCTTAGAAAATGGCATTCCCTAATCTTTTTAGAAAGCCAGTGGTTTGGGGAATATTCTACAAGTATTTAAAGTCGTAATGGTTTCTTTTAAGAATCTCTTTAAAGGAAAAAGAAAACTACTTTTATTTTAGAAATTTAACAGAACTGCTTCAACTAGAACATTTTACATTGCTATGAATTCTCCTTTTTCCTTCAAATGTGCAAGGAAAGACATCATAGGGACTGAGAAGAAAATCTACTATATCACATCAAGTAGTACACATTTGTCACCAGCACCTGTTTGGATATTAGCATCTGATGTTTATCTTAAATGTCTACAGTAATTCAAAAAAAACGTCTGGTATAATTGTTAATCAACTGCCAAAGGATGGTCATATGGCAGAGTATTGGGATGCTTTCTCTTAGATTCTGAGTCTGGAACACAATACTGAAGGTCTAAATGGAGTTGGAACTGATTTGTGCTGTTGGTGGTGTCCTGAAGAGACAGTTCTTTATCTCCTACTACCTGAATTTTTAGAGTAGTCTTTTTTTTCCTGTCTGTTTCAAGCTTTGTTCCTTGGTTTTTCCTCTATTTCCTTGAGAGAGCTCATAAACATTACAAACAATCCCCCCCCTTTTTTTTTTCCTTAACCACCCATAGTTAGCTCATGTTGCCATGCGTTTTTCCTCCTTTTCTGGTAATTCTCAAAAATTCTGACCAAATGATTTAAACATCTAACAAGATTAAACAAATAAAAACACCACCAACGAAAGAACTTCTGAAGTAACTAGAAATTCTACTGTCCTGTCTCATGGTACCAGTTCTGCCCTTCTAGAGCATAAGACAAGGTCAGAATATAAAACTGTATGTATTCATTTCGCTGTGAACTAATTCAGGCATTTTATACATAGAAAGCTGACTTTAAGGCTGAAATTGTTTTCTGTACACATTCAACTGTAAACAGGTTTTTATATTTTCACATGATAGATATGAGGATGACTTCCCCCATTAAATGGAATGGATACAAGCCAGGTAGCAAATAATAATTATCAGCCAAAAGCCAGTCAAACTGGGAATCAGACAGCTCTGCAGAAGTGTTGTTTTATTATCGATTCAAGTTGCCACCGAAGCCATTACTCTAATATAGATGCAGTAATCTAAGGCTGAGTGAATTTGTTCAGAGAAAATAAGCCACTGTTAAACCTTAATTCACACTATAAGAAAATGGAAACTTTCCTTTATTCAATAACATTAAGGGAGCACCTTGGAAAACTGTAACCCCCTCCCCCCCCAAAAAAAAACTTGTAAAGGAGTTTATATTCAGAGACCCTCATCTCCTGATTATTCTCTGCCCCATGACTTCACTCTTAGCATCCTGTGATCCTGACATTACTCCAACAATCTTCACCATTAATGCTTAGCCTCCAAACAGCATCTTCTGTCAGCTCTTCTGTCTTCTCAACAAGAGGTTTTATTTAGAAATTTAAAAATGTTTGCAATTTAGTATTACCATTTGGTTGAGTGCCTTATACCAATTTAGCAAAACATAGCGAAGAATAGTAAACTATATTAAATCTGATCCAGTCCAATTCTTCAAAAAGGCAATTAGTTGGTTAACACATATATTTTCATTACAAAATGTGCTTGTTCTATATTTCTCCTTTCCAATTTAGATTTAGTATGCCCAAGTATAACTTGTATTCTGTTCTTTAAAAATATAGTGGGGGGAGAGACATAAGCAACATGGCTGAATAAGATATCCCTTGTTGTATCTCCCTTCAGTAACAACTGGAATCCATCCACAGACAAAAGTGCCTTTGTAGGATCTGTGGAATTGTACACCATACACCAAGGGACCCAAGAGGAATACTGCCCACCCATGTATTAGGCAATAGGTGTACAGACTTTGGACACTGGGCCTGCAGTGTCCTATGAACTTGATCCTCTTGGCCATGGTTCACAAGTCCTTGGAGAATACTATCTTAAGCAATCACCCACAGACAAGTGAGCTGTTGTGGTAGTTCAGGTTTCCAGTGGAGAAGTCCCAGCATATAATTGGAACAAAAAAAAAAAAAGAATGAGTTTCGATGCATTGGAGAGGGTTAAGAGGAAGAGTTTGACTTTACTTGCATTGCCTCTGCTCCAAGGAGGCACAATTCAGTGCCAGATGAGATCTCAGCACATGATTTTTCCCGGGGGTTAAGTAAGAGCATGGAAGTGAATGCATGTCTTCCCCAGTTATGTGGGACATTACCAGAGAGGCTCAGTTCTATTTCACCCTATCCAGAGTATGGAGTCATGAGTCATGGGGGGTGGGAAGAGACAGAGAGAGGCAGATAGGACTCTTAGATGATATTAAAGAGATGTTGATCCTACTAACTGCATTGTGGACTCCATCAAGAAACACACCCATGAGGTGCTGGGGACACCTTGCCCACAGATCCCCTCAACTGGTCCACAGGCATCCCCAGTGCTGTGTACACCTCATGCACACACATTCCTAACCAGTGAATGGATCTCAATGCATGCTGCGAAAGGTGGCAAGCATGAGCTTAAGCTTTGGCAGACATCTAGTAAAAATGTACAGAAAGCCATCATGAATCTGTAGGCCAGGAACAGACCATAAACTTAAGCTTTAGCTCCACCCTTGGGAAAGCAAAAGGCAGGCTACAACCACCTGATACAGTGCACTGAAGGATCAAGAAAAGACACACAAACTTAACTATCCTGCCACAAGAGGAAGCAAGAAACGTAAAGCAGACATATCCATAGGAAGACTGAGAAAACTTTAGACTCCCTACCAGGAGTAATGGAAGTAATTTCTCTCAGGTCTGTTAGTAATGACTAGAGAGGTGACTGCTATTGCAAATTCAAAGACAGGAACACAATACTTCAAAGAACATGGAAAATCGAGGAAACAAAACACCACCAAAGAATTACAATAATCTTTCAGTAATAATCCCAAAGACATGGAGATCTACAACTTATCCAATAAAGAATTCAAAATAGCTGTTTTGAGGAAACTCAGTGAGCTACAAGAAAACAAAGACAATTCAATGAAATCAGGAAAACAACACACAATCAAAATGACAAGTTTAACAAAGAGACAGAAATCATAAGAAAGAGCCAAACAGAAATTCTGGAACTAAAGAATACGATGAATGAAACAAGAAATGCAATGGAGAGACCAATACCAAATGGCTCAAGCAAAATAAAAAAATTTATAGATTAGTAGATAGGAACTTTGAAATTATTCAGGCTGAAGGGAACAAAGAAAAAAGCATGAAAAAAATGAAGAAAACATATGTGATATAACAGATAACATCAAAATAAGCAATTTCTGCATTATCAGAGTATCAAAGGGGGAGGAGATAGAGAAGAGGGCAGAAAGCTTATTTAAAGAAATTAATGCCTAAGAACTTCCCAAATCTGGGGAGAGATTTAGATATCCAATTTATGAAGTTCATAGGTCACCAAACAAAGTCAATTTAAAGAGATCTTCTCTAAGAACCATTATAAAAATCAAGGGAACTCTAGAGGGTGGAGCAAGATGGAGGAGGAGTAGGAGACCTGGATTTCGTCTCCTCTCAGGAATTCAGCTGTATAAGGGTCAAACCATTCTGAACACCTATGAACTCAACAGGAGATCGAAGAAAAGAAGAGCAACAACTCTCTGAACAGAAAAGCGACCACTTTCTGGAAGGTAGGAAGTGCGGAGAAGTGAATCCGAGGCAATATTCGGGAGGATAGATGGCGGGGGAGGGGCCTCCGTCGGCCACTTCTGGCAAGTGATAGAACCGTGGAGCACAAAATCGGAACTTTTAGAAGTCGGCTCCGCTGAGGGACGTCACTCCAGTGGCTAAGCTGGGGGTGGAACCCTCATGCAACAGTGTGGTCTCAGGACTCTCGGGGTCACAGAAAGACTGGGGGTGCTTGAGTGTGGCAGAGATCCCAGGTATCGGAGCAGGGAAGCCGGCTGCACAGACGGAGCCGAGGCGTGGGCTTTCAGCTTGGGGCTGCCATAAACCATGATCTGCGGCACAGCCGGGCTCCTGCTCTTCCAGCAGGGACCCAACAAGCGGCAGATACGGGGAGACTCACCTTCTTCCCCCAGGGGGAGAGGCATGGGAGCGCACCGCAGGGATCTGCTGGGTTTGGAGACTCCACACGGGGCCGGTTGCCAGAGATAGAAACATGCGGTCACAGGCCAGGTGAGCACGGAGTGCGGCCAGAGACCGGGGAGACGGAAGTGACTGACTGCTTTTCTCTGGGGGCTCACTGAGGAGCGGGGCCCCAAGTTCTCAGATCCTCCGGGGCAGAGATTGGGAGGCCGCCATTTTCAGTCTCAGCATCCAAAGCTGTACGGAAAGTTTGCAGGGAACAAAAGCTCCCAAGAGCAAAGAGAAGCAGATTACTTACCCCAGACCCGGCAAGGGCAGGGCAATTCAGCCTCTGGCAAAGACTTTTGGAAACCACGGCAACAGGCCCCTCCCCCAGAAGATCAGCCAGAAAAGCCAGCCAAGACCAAGTTTACCCATCAATGAGAATGGCAGAACTCCAGCGCTAGGGGAATACTGCACATAGAATCCATGGCTTTTTTTTACCATGATTCTTTAGTTTTTCAAAGTTAATTTTTTTTAACTGGTTTTTTTTTTTTTGAGTTTTTCTTTTTCCCTTTTTCAACCAACATCTTATAAATGCTTTTTAAAAAACAAAAACATTTTTTTTCATTTTTATTTTTCATTTTTAGAGGGATATTCTATCCCTTCATAGTAGTTACCCATATTTTTGGCATATATATATAAGTTGTTCTCTCTTTAAAATTTTGAGATGGTTTCTTCTAACAGATCAAAATATACCCTAAATCTCTAGTGTATGTTTTTTTTCTATTCCCCTGCCTGATCACATTCTCTCCTTTTTTTTTTTTAAATCCTCTTTTCTTTTTTCAAACAACTTCTTATCAATTCCTTTTATAAAATTTTTTATAATTTCCATCTTTACAGTCATTTTCCATCACTTCATCATATCAACCCTTATTTTTCTACATATATAAATTTCTCTTTCTTTAAAATTTTGGGAGGCACTTCCTTCTAACAGACCAAAATACACCCCAAATCTAGTGTGTGTAACTGATCTATATACCAGCCTGATCATATTTGATCACATTCTGTTTTATGTTTTGTTTTGTTTTGTTCTGTTTTTGTTTGTTTTGATCTTTGTTTTTCTTTTCCTTTTTTTTTTTCTTTTTCTTTTTTCTCTCTTTCCCTTTCTTTTCCCACTGCTTCAGGTCTTTTCTGATTTGTTTAGAGTATATTTTCTGGGGACGGTGTTACCCTGTTAGCATTTTGTTCTCTCATTTATCTATTCTCCTCTGGACAAAATGACAAGATGGAAAAAATCACCTCAACAAAAAGAACAAGAGGTAGTACCGACTCCCAGGGACCTACTCAATACGGACATTAGTACGATGTCAGATCTAGAGTTCAGAATCATCACTTTAAAGATACTAGCTGGGCTTGAAAAAAGCATCGAAGTTATTAGAGAAACCCTTTCTGGAGAAGTAAAAGAACTAAAATCTAACCAAGTCGAAATCAAAAAGGCTATTAATGAGGTGCAATAAAAAATGGGGGCGCTAACTGCTAGGATAAATGAGGCAGAAGAGAGAATCAGTGATATAGAAGACCAAATGATGGAAAATCAAGAAGCTGAGAAAAAGAGAGATAAACAACTACTGGATCACGAGGGCAGAATTCAAGACATAAGCGATACCATAAGACGAAACAACATTAGAATAATTGGGATCCCAGAAGAAGAAGAAAGAGAGAGAGGGCCAGAAGGTATAATGGAGCAAATTATAGCAGAGAACTTCCCTAATTTGGGGAAGGAAACAGGCATCAAAATCCAGGAGGCACAGAGAACCACTCTCAAAATCAATAAAAATAGGTCAACACCCCAACATCTAATAGTAAAACTTACGAGTCTCAGAGACAAAGAGAAAATCCTGAAAGCAGCTCGGGAGAAGAGATCTGTAACCTACAAGGGTAGAAACATTAGATTGGCAACAGACCTATCCACAGAGACCTGGCAGGCCAGAAAGGACTGGCAGGATATATTCAGAGCACTAAATGAGAAAACTATGCAGCCAAGAATACTCTATCCAGCTAGGCTGTCATTGAAAATTCAAGGAGAGATAAAAAGCTTCCAGGATAAACAAAAACTAAAGGAATTTGCCAACACAAAACCAGCCCTACAGGAAATCTTGAAAGGGGTCCTCTAAGCAAAGAGACAGCCTAAAAGCAACACTGACCAGAAAGGAACACAGACAATATACAGTAACAGTCACCTTACAGGCAATACAATGGCACTAAATTCCTATCTTTCAATAGTTAGCCTGAATGTAAATGGGCTAAATGCCCCAATCAAAAGACACAGGCTATCAGATTGGATGAAAAAACAAGACCCACCGATATGCTGTCTGCAAGAGACTCATTTTAGAACCAAAGACACCCCCAGATTGAAAGTGAGGGGATGGAAAACCATTTACCATGCTAATGGACACCAAAAGAAAGCTGGGGTGGCAATCCTTATAGCAGACAAATTAGATTTTAAACCAAAGACTGTAATAAGAGATGAGGAAGGACACTATATTCTACTTAAAGGGTCTATCCAACAAGAAGATCTAACAATTGTAAATATCTATGCCCCTAACATGGGAACAGCCAATCGTATAAGGCAATTAATAACAAAAGCAAAGAAACACATCGACAACAATACAATAATAGTGGGGGACTTTAACACCCCCCTCACTGAAATGGACAGATCGTCTAAACAAAAGATCAACAAGGAAATAAAGACTTTAAATGACACACTGGACCAAATGGACTTCACAGATATATTCAGAACATTCCATCCCAAAGCAACGGAATACACATTTTTCTCTAGTGCCCATGGAACATTCTCCAGAATCGATCACATCATAAATCAGGTCTCAACCGGTACCAAAAGATTGGGATCATTCCCTGCCTATTTTCAGACCACAATGCTTTGAAACTAGAACTCAATCACAAGAGGAAAGTCGGAAAGAACTCAAATATATGGAGGCTAAAGAGCATCCTACTAAAGAATGAATGGGTCAACCAGGAAATTAAAGAAGAATTTAAAAAAATCATGGAAACCAATGAAAATGAAAACGCAACTATTCAAAATCTTTGGGATGCATCAAAGGCAGTCCTAAGAGGAAAGTGTATAGCAATACAAGCCTTTCTCAAGAAACAAGAAAGGTCTCAAGTACACAACCTAACCCTACACCTAAAGGAGCTGGAGAAAGAACAGCAAATAAAGCTTAAACCCAGCAGGAGAAGAAAAATAATAAAGAGCAGAGCAGAAATCAATGAAATAGGAACTAAAAGAACAGTGGAACAGATCAACGAAACTAGGAGCTGGTTCTTTGAAAGAATTAAAAAGACTGATAACCCCCTGGCCAGACTTATCAAAAAGAAAAGAGAAATGACCCAAATCAACAAAATCATGAAGGAAAGAGGAGAGATCACAACCAACACCAAAGAAATACAATTATAAGAACATATTATGAGCAACTCTATGCCAGCAAATTAGATAACCTGGAAGAAATGGATGCATTCCTAGAGATGTATCAACTACCAAAACTGAACCAGGAAGAAATTGAAAACCTGAACAGACCTATAACCACTAAGGAAATTGAAGCAGTCATCAAAAATCTCCCAATAAACAAAAGCCCAGGGCCAGATGGCTTCCCAGGGGAATTCTACCAAACATTTAAAGAAGAATTAATACCTATTCTTCTGAAACTGTTCCAAAAAATAGAAATGGAAGGAAAACTTCCAAACTCATTTTATGAGGCCAGCATTACCTTGATCCCAAAACCAGACAAAGACCCCATCAAAAAGGAGAATTACAGACCAATATCCCTGATGAACATGGATGCAAAAATTCTCACCAAAATACTAGCCAATAGGATCCAACAGTACATTAAAAGGATTATTCACCATGACCAAGTGGGATTTATCCCTGTGCAAGGTTGGTTCAACATCCGCAAATCAATCAATGTGATACAATACATTAACAAAAGAAAGAACAAGAATCATATGATCCTCTCAATAGATGCAGAAAAAGCATTTGACAAAGTACAGCATCCTTTCTTGATCAAAACTCTTCAGAGTGTAGGGATCGAGGGTACATACCTCAATATCATAAAAGCCATCTATGAAAAACCCACAGCGAATATCATTCTCAATGGGGAAAAACTGAGAGCTTTCCCCCTAAGGTCAGGAACGTGGTAGGGATGTCCACTATCACCACTGCTATTCAACATAGTATTAGAAGTCCTAGCCACACAATCAGATGGCAAAAAGAAATAAAAGGCATCCAAATCGGCAAAGAAGAAGTCAAACTCTCACTCTTTGCAGATGATATGATACTTTACGTGGAAAACCCAAAAGACTCCACCCCAAAACTGCTAGAACTCATACAGGAATTCAGTAAAGTGGCAGGATATAAAATCAATGCACAGAAGTCAGTGGCATTCCTATACACCAACAACAAGACAGAAGAAAGAGAAATTAATGTGTCGATCCCATTCACAATTGCACCCAAAACTGTAAGATACCTAGGCATAAATCTAACCAAAGAGGCAAAGGATCTGTACTCAGAAAACTCTAAAATACTCATGAAAGACATTGAGGAAGACACAAAGAAATGGAAAAACGTTCCATGCTCATGGATTGGAAGAACAAATATTGTGAAGATGTCAATGCTACCTAGAGCAATCTACACATTCAATGCAATCCCCATCAAAATACCATCTACTTTTTTCAAAGAAATGGAACAAATAATCCTAAAATTTGTATGGAACCAGAAAAGACCCCGAATAGCTAGAGGAATGTTGAAAAACAAAAGCAAAGCTGGTGGCATCACAATTCTGGACTTCCAGCTCTATTACAAAGCTGTCATCATCAAGACAGTATGGTACTGGCACAAAAACAGACACATCGATCAATGGAACAGAATAGAGAGCCCAGAAATGGACCCTCAACTCTATGGTCAACTCATCTTTGACAAAGCAGGAAAGAATGTCCAATGGAACAAAGACAGTCTCTTCAACAAATGGTGTTGGGAAAATTGGACAACCACATGCAGAAGAATGAAACTGGACCATTTCCTTACACCACACACAAAAATAAACTCCAAATGGTTGAAAGACCTCAATGTGAGACAGGGGTCCATCAAAATCCTAAAGGAGAATGCAGGCAGCAACCTCTTTGACCTCAGCCGAAGCAACTTCTTCCTAGAAACATTGCCAGAGGCAAGGGAAGCAAGGGCAAAAATGAACTATTGGGATTTCATCAAGATAAAAAGCTTTTGCAAAGCAAAGGAAACAGTCAACAAAACCAAAAGACAACCGACAGTTGGGAGAAGATATTTGCAAATGACATATCAGATACAGGGCTAGTATCCAAAATCTATAAAGAACTTATCAAACTCAACACCCAAAGAACAAAGAATCCAATCAAGAAATGGGCAGAAGACATGAACAGACATTTTTCCAAAGAAGACATCCAAAGGGCCAACAGACACCTGAAAAAGTGTTCAACATCGGTCGGCATCAGGAAAATCCAAATCAAAACCTCAATGAGATACCACCTCACACCAGTCAGAATGGCTAAAATTAACAAGTCAGGAAACGACAGATGTTGGCGGGGATGCGGAGAAAGGGGAACCCTCCTACACTGTTCGTGGGAATGCAAGCTGGTGCAGCCACACTGGAAAACAGTACGGAGGTTCCTCAAAAAGTTGAAAATAGAGCTACCCTACGACCCAGCAATTGCACTCCTGGGTATTTACTCCAAAGATACAAATGTAGGGATCCAAAGAGGTATGTGCACCCCGATGTTTATGGCAGCAATGTCCACAATAGCCAAACTGTGGAAAGAGCCAAGATGTCCATCAACAGATGAATGGATAAAGATGTGGTATATACATATACATTGGTATATTATGCAGCCATCAAAGAGAATGAAATCTTGCCATTTGCAACAACGTGGATGGAACTGGAGGGTATTATGCTGAGCGAAATAAGTCAAACAGAGAAAGACATGTATCATATGACCTCACTGATATGAGCAATTCTTAATCTCAGGAAACAAACTGAGGGTTGCTGGAGTGGGGGGTAGGGTGGGAGGGATGGGGTGACTGGGTGATAGACACTGGGGAGGGTATGTGCTATGGTGAGCACTGTGAATTGTGCAAGACTGTTGAATCTCAGATCTGTACCTCTGAAACAAATAATGCCATATATGTTAAGGACAAAAAAAAAAAGAAGATAGCAGGAGGGGAAAAATGAAGGGGAGGAAATTGGAGGGGTAGATGAACCATGAGAGACGATGGACTCTGAAAAACAAACTGAGGGTTCTAGAGGGGAGGGGGGTGGGAGGATGGGTTAGCCTGCTGATGGGTATTGAGGAGGGCACGTTCTGCAAGGAGCACTGGTTGTTATGCATAAACAATGAATCATGGAACACTACATCTAAAACTAATGATGTAATGTATGGGGATTAACATAACAATAAAAAATTTTTTAAAAAAAAGATAACAAGACAAAGCCAAAAAAAAAGTATCAAGGGAACTCTCATAAGACAATCAGCAGATTTCTCAGTAGACATCCCAAAGGCCAGGAGAAAGTGGGGTGACATACTCAAAGCGATAAGAGGAAAAAATTAATAATAATAAAAGAGCCAACCAAGAAAGTTTTATCCACTAAAGTTGTCCTTCAGAAATGAAGAAGACACAAACAATGAATCATGGAACACTTCATCTAAAACTAATGATGTAATGTATGGGGATTAACATAAGAATAAAAAAAAAAAAGAAACTTAGACTACCACATGAAACTTGGAACATTTCAGGGTCTATATCCTCAGTGAAAAAGTCAATTGGCAAAGTAAATAAATACATAAATAAATTTAAAGTAGTAAAAAATAAAAAATAAAAAAAAGAAATGAAGAAGAGATAAAGACTTTGCCAGATAAACAAAAGCTGAGAGAGTTTATCACCATTAGATTTTCCTTACAAGAAATGCTGAAAGGAGTTCTTCAACTGGAAATGGACAGCAGCTGATTAGTAACAGAAAAATGTATGAAAATATACAACACACTAGTAAAGGTAAGAATGTATCAAAGTCAGAATATTCCAACAATGTAATGTGGTGTGTTAACCACTTAATTTTGTATAAAAGTTAAAAATGTACTAAAAAACTATAGTTACAATAGTAGGCTAATGAATACACAATATAAAAAGAGGTAAATGTGACATCAAAAACATAAAAGGGCGGGGGAAATAAGAGAGTAGTTTTTGTACACAATCAAAGCCTTAAACAGATTGTTATATCTATGAGATGTTTATGTAAGCCTCATTGTAGTCATAAAGCAAAAACCAATAGTAGATACACAAAAGATACCAAAAAGGAAATCAAAGCATACCACTATGGAAAACCATCAATTCACAAAGGAAGGCAGCAAGGAAGGGAGAAAGGAACAAGGGAAACTATAAAACAGCCAGAAAATAATTGATAAAATGGCATTAGTCTTTGCCTATCAATAATTAATCTTAATGTAAACAGATTAAATTATTGAGTCAAAAGGCATAGAGTGGCTCAATGGATTTAAAAAACAAACAACAAAAACAAGCAAACAAGTAACAGCAAAAAAAAAAAGACCCAACTATATGCTGCCTACAATAGACACTTCAGCTTTGAGGACATGCATAAGCTCAAAGTAAAAGGATGGAAAAAGATATTCTATGCAAGTGGAAACCAAAGGACAACAGGGGTTACAATATTTATATCACACAAAATATACTTTAAGCCAAAAACTAAAACACCATGTCTCAAAGGCTATCTCCTATTAAAGTGAGGACATTTATTTGGAAGAATGAGATCCTGAATGTTGGAAGGGGGACATGTGGAAGACCCTGACAGGGCTGGGGACATTAAGTCCCTATAGTCTGATGAGTATTTTTCACTTTAGAAGTGGCCTTTTCATTCCCATCTAACGGGATTAACTGTGAATGGGGAAAACAAAGAAAAACACAAAAGCAAAAACAAAAACCCAAAAGCCTAAACAAGAGACAAAGAAGGCCATCAGATAATGATAAAGGGATCAATTCATCAAGAGACTATAATAATAAATATAAATGCATCCAATATCAGAGCACATAAATATATTAAGCAAATACTAACAGATCTGAAGGGAGAAATAAACATAATACAGTAATAATGGGGGACTTCAATAATCCACTTTTACCAATGGATAGGTCATCCGGACAGAAAATCAATTAAGGAAACACTGGACTTGAACTATACTTTAAATGAAATGAACCTAAGAGACATATATAGAACATTTCTCCCAATAGCAGCAGAATACACATTTCTCTCCAGTGCACATAAAGTATTCTCTAGGACAGATTGTATGATAGGTCACAAAACAAGTCTTAGAAAATTGAGGAAGATCAAACTCATACCAACTACCTTTCACAACTATGATGTATAAAACTAGAAATCAGTTAACAGGAGGAAAACTAGAAATTTCACAATATGTGAAAATTAAACAACACTCTCCTGAACAACCAAAAGGTCAAAAAAGAAATCAAAAGGGAAATAAAAAAATTTTTTTTTAATTTTATTTATTTGACAGAGAAATAGCGAGAGCAGGAACACAAGCAGGGAGAGTGGGAGAGGGAGAAGCAGGCTTCCTGCCTGAGCAGGGAGCCCTATGTGGGGCTCGATCCCAGGACCCTGGGATCATGACCTAAGCCAAAGGTAGACACTTAATGATTGAGCCACCCAGGCACCCCAAAAAATATTTTGAAACAAATAAAAATGGAAACAAAATATACTAAAACTTATAGGATATAGGAAAACTCTAAGGGAGAAATCTATAGCAATAAATGTCTACATTCAGTAAAAAAAACAAAAGACAAAAAACAAACAAATTAAGGCCCAAGTTAGAGGAAAGAAAGGAAGGAAATAACAAAAATTAGAGCAGGAATAAATGAAATAGCAAAAATCAAAAACAAAAACAGAAAACATAGACAAAATTAAGAGCTATATTTTGGAAAAAATTGACAAATTTTAGCTAGACAGCTAAAAAAAAAAAAAAGGAAAAGAAGGAGACGAATCGGGAGCCTGGGTGGCTCAGTTGGTTAAGCGACTGCCTTCGGCTCAGGTCATGATCCTGGAGTCCTGGGATCGAGTCCCACATCGGGCTTCCTGCTCAGCAGGGAGTCTGCTTCTCCCCCTGACCCTCCCCACTCTCATGCTCTCTCTATCTCATTCTCTCTCTCAAATAAATAAATAAATAAATAAATAAATAAATAAATAAATAAATAAATAAGAAGGAGACGAATCAAATAATATCATAAGTGAAAGAGGAGACATTACAACTGGTACCATGGAAGTAATAAAGATCATTAAAGACACCAAATAATAATTTACCAACAAACTGGACAACATAGAAGAAATAGATAAATGTCTAGAAACATACAATCTACCAAGACTGAATCACAAAGAAACAGAAAATCTGAACAGACCAATAATGAGTAGGAAGATTGAATAAGTAATCAAAAATCTCCCAAAAAAGAAAAGCCTAGGACCAGAAGTTTTCCCTGGTGACTCCTACCAAGAATTTAATGAAAAACTAATGCTAATCCTTCTCAAATTCTTCTAAACCATTGAAAAGAATGGAAAATTCCAAAAGTCATTTTATGAGAACAGCATTATCCTGATACCAAAGCAAGATGAGGATACTACAAGAAAAGAAAAGTACAAGCCAATATCTCTGATGGATATAGAAAAATATTCTCAACAAAATATGCGTATGTTGTATACCTGAAACTAATGTAATATTTCAGAAATAAATAGATAGATAGACAGATAACATTAGCAAGCTGAAATCAAAGCACACTAAAAGGATCATATATCATAATCGAGTAGGATTTTTCTTTGGGATACAAGAATGGTTCAACAAGTACAAATCAATAAATGTTATATACTAGATTAATAGAACAAAAGTTAAAAAAAGCATATGGTTACCTGAATAGATGCAGAAAAAGCATCTGACACCACAACCTTTCATGATAAAACCCTCAACAATTTGGGTATATTAAATAAAAACTTTTTAAAAATTGAGTATAGAAAAAATGTACCTCAACACAATAATATGCCAAGCCTACAGCTAACATCATCTTTAATGGTGATAGGTTGAAAACCTTTCCTCTAAGATCAGGAACAAGAAAAGGGTACCTACTCTCATCACTCCTATTCAACATAGTATTATAAATCCTAGCAGGAGTCATCAGGCAATAAAAAGAAACAAAGTTATCCAAATAAGAACAGAAGTAAAATAGCTTTTGCTTACAGATGATATGGTCTTACATATGAAAAATCCTAAAGACTCCGCCAACACTGATAGAACTAATGAACGAATGTCAGTAAAGTTGCAGGATACAAAATCAATATACAAAAAGCAATGGTGTTTAATAAACAAATTAACTATTTGAAAAACAAATAAAGAAAACAATCCCATTCACAGTAGCATTAAAATGCATGTTCACAGATCAGAATTAATATTGTTAAAGTGTCCAAAACCATGTATAGATTCAGTAAGATCCCTATCAAATATCTAGTAGCATTTTTCACAGAAGTAGAAAAAACAATCCTAAAATTCATGTGGAAGCACAAAGACCCTGAGTAGCCTAAGCACTCCTGAGAAAGAACAAAGAAGGGAGCATCATGCATCCTGATTTCAAACTATATTACAAACCTACAGTAACCAAAACAGTATAATATTGGCATTAAAAACAGTCACATAAATCAACAAACAGAATAGAGAGCCCAGAATATAAACCCTCACCTATACGTTCAATTAATATTTGAAAGGGAGCCAACGATACTCAATAGAGAAAGAATAATCTCTTCAATAAATGGTATTGGAAAATTGGATAACCAATGCAGAAGAATGAAATTAGACTCCATCTTACACCACTCACAAAATTTAACTCAAAATAGACAAATGACTTAAACAAAAAACCTGAGACTGTATGACTCCTAGAAGAAAACAGAGAAAATTATCCTTGATATTGGTCTTGGCAGGGTTCTTTTTTTGTTTTGTTTTTTGGTTCTGGTTTTTTGTTTTGTTTTGTTTTGTTTTGTTTTTTGATATGACATCCAAAAGCACAAGCAACCAAAGCAAAAATAAGTAAGTGGGACTACATCAAATTAAAAGTTTCTGCACAGCAAAAGAAATAATCAGCAAAATGAAAAGACAACCTACAGAATGGGAGAAGATATTTGCAAATCATATATCTAATAATAGGTTGATATCCAAAATATACAAGGAACTTCTGCAACATAATAGGAAAAACAAAAACAACAAAAAAAGAAAAGAAAAAAATCACTCTGATTAAAAAATGGGCAGAAGATCTAATATTTTCCAAAGAAGACATACAGATGGCCAACAGTACATAAAAAGATGTCAATATCACTACTCAAGGGAGGAAAGCAAATCAAAACTGCAGTGAGATACCACCTCACATCTGTTGTAATGGCTGTGATCAAAATGAGGACATACGTGTTGGTGAGAATGTGGTGAAAAGGGAACACTGTGCACAACTGGCAGGAATGTAAATTGGTACAGCCATTACAGGAAATAGTATGGAGGCTCCTGAAAAGTTTTAAAACTGCAACTACCATATGATCCAGCAAATAGACTTCTGGGTATATATCCAAAGGAAATAAAATCAGGATTGAAAAGAGATGCCTGCACTCCCATGTTCCTTGCAGCATTATTCACAATAGGCAAGATAAGGAAACAACCTAAGTGTCAGTGGATGAATGGATAAAGAAAACTTTATATATATATATATATATATATATATATATAAATTATAATGCACACACACACACACACACACTAAATTATTATTTAGTCATTACAAAGAAGGAAATGCTGCCATTTGCAACAACATGGATGGACCCTGGAGACATTATGCTAAGTGAAATAAGTCAGACAAAGAAAGACAAATACTGTATGATACCACTTATATGTGGGATCTATAAAAGCCAAACTCATAGAAACAGAGAGTAGAATGGTAGTTGCCAGAGGCTGGGAGGTATAGGTAACTAGGGGATATCAGTCAAATGGTGCAAACTTTCAGTTAGAAGATGAAAAAGTGCTAGGGATCTAAGGTACTGCATGGTGATTATAATTAACTACACTGTATTATATACTTGAGTGTTGCTGAGAGTAAATCTTAAATGTCCTTACCACATGGTAGTCATGTGAAGTAATAGGTGGTAACTAACCCTACTGTGGTAATTATTTTACAAAATATAAGTGTATCAAATCATCACTATGTATACCATAAACTTTCCCAATGTTGTATGTCAACTATGACTGGGATAAAGCTGGGAAAAAATATGGTGGGAGCCCAATAACTAAATGATGCAAACTCTTGAGAAGAATGCAGTCTGTGAGTCTAATGCAAGCCATCCCACTTTCTATTTCCTATCTTAATTATTCACCTGTTGAACAAAACTCCCATAAGAACAGACTGATAACAAAATTTACATTTGTTACTCAAAGTGTGGAGAATGGAATGTGTATTAAGTGCATTACCATATACCAAGATTTTAGAAAATAACACTCATGATCCTGATATAAAACTAAGTTTTTTGGTTTTTTTTTAAAGATTTTATTTATTTGACAGAGATAGCGAGAGAGGGAACACAAGCAAGGGGAGTGGGAGAGGGAGAAGCAGGCTCCCCGCAGAGCAGGGAGCCCGATGCGGGGCTCGATCCCAGAACCCTGGGATAATGACCCGAGCCGAAGGCAGACGCTTAACAACTGAGCCACCCAGGTGCCCCGATATAAAACTAAGTATTAACGTTTGTGCCAAAAAACTTTGACCAGAAGAATATGTAATTTCTGTACCCTCTAGTATTAAGAATTTGAAAACAACATAATTCTATATAATTAGTCATCACTCATCAAAATTTCTGTAGTTATAATCCTGACAACTTCAGCATTCCCAAGGAAATTTATCTTCTTTGATAAGAAATATACCAGGTTTGTTTGTGTAATATTGACTGTTTAATTTCTTTTCTTTAATTTAAATCCGAAGGATCACTAACAGCCTAAGAAAAATAAACCTTTTTCATAAGTGGACACTTTTAGTAAGCATTCTTTTATTTTTAGGCACTTCTAATATATACCTCAAATTTTTCTCTTAAGACTTGTACAACCATCATGATGACTTTTAGTATTTACCTTGTATGTAAAAATCTATGTTGTAACTATATACTAGTTTCTCAAAGGGTCACCCAAATAGTATGGCTTGTATAAAGAGCCCATTGATACCTATCTAAAAAGGAGTTTGCTTGACAGTTGTCAATTCTAAAATATTAACATAATAGAAAATACCATCTAATCATTATTGGCAGTATGGTTAAAGTGCTTATTATTTAAGATACCCAGCCAAAAGAGTAACAGGAAATGTGAAACATCAGAAATAGGCAAATTTGGAGCTACCCAAGGTCAAAGTATTTCAAATCTTAAGGTAGTATGTGTTTAGGAAGGCTACTGATCCTTCAGTTTGCCTGAGAGTGCTAATGCAACTGATGTAAGGCTTTGTAGAATTTCCTATAATCTCTTGAAAGATTTAACAGCAGGGATCCATTTGCTAAATAAAAGGAAAACAGATCCCTCTGTGTGGTCTCTCGAAGAGGCTACATTTACATATGCACATCAGGTTGTTCAAAATACAAAATTATTTAGGAAGGACCTGGAGTCTAGTAAATAGATATTTTGCAAGCAACCCATTATTAATTTAAGGTTTCTTAGACTAGAGTATCTATTTTTTAGAACTATCCATTTTACTAATTCCAGTGCCCATCTCCTTGCCACTGTTTTGATGAATATTGCACTTTTCTGTGTGGATTCTGTTCAAAACTCCCTCCCCTTTTACTTGCCTATCCCAGTGGAATGAAACCTCTGGCAAAGGCAACCAAAAAATAATATATTTTGGACTGTGACCACCCCCAACCTTTGGTTAGAGCACTGAAATTACTTTGGGAAATGTCTCTTCCCCACTGTGCATGGCCTTAGTGGGACTCAAAATCAAGTTTCCTACTTTCCCACAACCAAAATGTATGCATGCCCAATAAGCACTTGAACTCTACATGTTTCCTTCTAGTTCTATAGGCTGTTATTCTATTTTTTTCTACTGGAATTTCTCCCTCTTGCTGACATCCATCAACACCTATGAGATTCAAGCTGAGAGTCTCTTCCAATAAAACTTCTGTAAAAACCAAGAAAAGAAAGGCTCACCTGAAGGCTGAATGCAGCATTACTGAGTCAGGAGAATAAATCAAATCTTCTGCCTCTAAAGTTTAGTGGGTATATTATTATGTAAGAGCATGGTTACTTTCCAATGTAAACTACCCCAGAACAACAACGTTCTTCTCCCCTACCCAACTGACCAAGAAATTCTATTGCTCAATAGAATCCTCTACTTTTGAGTCTCTCCTATATTTAAAGTCGAGCTATGTTCCTTTTCATTACATCTTTAACCTCAGTACCACAATCCCATGTCCTTCCACTCCTAATCATACCAAGTAGGTGAGAAAAGGAGGAGTTCACTTTATCTTCAGATCCTTTCATATTCCTTCATGATGCTCAAGTGCAATGAAGGTAGGTAGGAGGGGTGAGAAGGAATTGCTGAGATGTCTTTTCCAGTGTCTATTCCTTCATGAAGCAAAAACACTCTGTCATCATCTATTTCTAGTCTCACATCCACAATGACAGTCTATTATTGCCTGGAAGAAACCCATCCTTTGCGTTCAGGGTGATATGCATCTGAGAATCATCAGAACCAGGAAAGACTAGTTTTCTCAATAAATATGTGATGACTTTACAACACAAAGGATGCTGACTCCCAGTCAGTTACTGTGGGACGCAGGACCAGAATGAGAAGTTTTTGACCCAAAAGCCAAAGCATTTTCTGCAACGGTTTCCATGTTGTATGGAAGAACATTTTATATCATAGTAATTCAAGATGCATAAATTTTTTCAAAGCAATGCTATTTCTTATACCCTTTAAAAATTAAAATACCAGTATGTAATTTTCTTTTGGGTTTTTAATATGACTCTCTATGACTCTCTCTTCCTTAAATGGCCTTCATTACCCCATTTAGGTCAACCTTGTCGGCCAACTAAGCATCTATTTTCTTCTAGAGTTCCCCCTTATGGCATGCCTCAACGAGGCTGTCTTCATAGTTCTACTTATGTATTTCTACTCTAAGAAAGCAAAGATTATTATTATTGCCTTGTGGTTGTCACTACTATAATTATTATTTATAACTATTATGCTGGAACAGTATCCGACACAAAGAAAGTACTCAGACATACATTGTATATAAGGCAGACCGGCAGATATTTTATGCCATCTTTTTCCTTCTATAAAATCAGTTTATTATAACAGATTAATGATAAGTTTAGAAAGCTAAATTGGAAAAACTTCCAACAGTTTCACTGTGCCAACTACAGCCATTAAATCATCACCTCTTCCATTACTAAAAGACTATTTTTAAATTAAATGTGCGGGGCACCTGGGTGGCTCAGTCGTTAAGCGTCTGCCTTCAGCTCAGGTCATGATCCCAGGGTGCTGGGATTGAGCCCCGCATTGGGCTCCCTGCTTGGCGGGAAGCCTGCTTCTCCCTCTCCCACTCCCCCTGCTTGTGTTCCCTCTCTCGCTGTGTCTCTCTCTGTCAAATAAATAAATAAAATCTTTAAAAAATATAAAAATAAAAAAAATAAATGTGCATTTATTGAGACTACTCTATGTTGGACATTATCCTGGGTATAGAGTGTTGAAAGACAAATACAACATAATGCCTATTCTCAATAAACTTACATTATACTGGGAGAGGATAATTAGCCAGATTACAATAACATGCAATCAATTCTATGACACAGTTATGCAAAAGGTATTATGGAACTTATAGAAGAGACACTCTCAATTATAATAATGAAGGTAAAAGCCAAACAACTGAAGTAAAACTTGTCTAGATTAAGTAGAAAATAAATTATAAATTTAAATTATTATTTTAAAGTGGTTTTTTTTTTTTTTTTTGAGAGAGAGAGAGTGCGCATGTGCCCACACACAAGCAGGAAGGGAGGGACAGGAGGAGGGAGAGAATCCTAAGCAGGCTTCACACCCAGCAGGGAGCCCGATGTGGGTCTCGATCTCATGACCCTGAGATCATGACCTGAGCCAAAATCAAAAGGCAGACACTCAACTGACTGAGCCACCCAGGTGCACCCTTAAATTATTATTTAAATTATGCTGGACAACCCACAGAATCCCTGGGGAGGCCAGGGAACCAAAGTCAGAAACTGAGCCAAAACAAAGGATGACTAAGCTATCAGTATCAAAGCCAAAGGGGTGCCACAGAACCAAGTCAGCTGGGGCACCACTGTTGCTGCTACTCTTGGAATGGAAGCTGGAGTCTGTACTACTGCTGTCAACTCATGCTGGATGCTACTCCAGCCCGAGAACATGGCTTTCAATGCTGCCACTGTCAACGATATGGGTTTTCCGTTGCCCCTGCTTCTCTGTACCCCCAGGTCTTGATTCACCTCTGGTGTGAATGTCTGATTAGCCACGATTGGGTTACATGACTATATCTTCGCTTCAAGGGAGGTTGGGAACATGAACACCTGGCCATTTTAGCTCTACAGTGAGATGCAGGCTTGTTTTCTCCTCAAGACTTCTGCAATTGGTCGTTCTCCATGAATTTATTCAGGGAAGTAGACTTCAAATGGAGTGTTGTTAAAATAGACAGATGTATACATGGCAATCCGAAATAGGATCATGAAGCAAGATTAAGTCAGGGATGGCTATCCCCAAGGTGTTATGTTTTGAGAAAATAAATAGGGAGTTAGTTGGCAGTCCGGGCAGAGGTATAGGATTTACAGAGGAACAGAGTATCCTGATACCTACAGAAGGTTGATTGTGGCAGGGTAAAGAGAGTGTGTATGGGGCTTGAGGTGGGAATAAAAGAGAACAGGGAGACTATGCGAATGAGACTGGTGACTGAAGCAGACGCTAGATCAGAAAGGACCTATAGGCCATGCTAGGTATCTTTTACTTAATCCTCTGGGGAAAGGGAGACCAGAGACAGATAATGAAATGGCTTTCTTTCTATTTTAGAAAGATTATCATCATAGCTGAACAAATACTATAAGAGAGGGGCTAATCTGGAGGCATGGATAGCTGTAGCTATGAATGAAGGTGAATCAAATGGGGCTCAGAAGTAAACGGCAATGATGGGGTGGCTGAGGGGACACCCTCAAGATGTGCTAAGAAATGGAGTCAGGGTTAAAATCTAAAATGCTGTGCTAACCACTGAGAATCCAAAAAATAAAATAAAAAAGATAAAGCGTCTTCTTGGGGAATTTACAGTTTGGTTTTAAGCACAACTGAAGATAAATTATATCATGGGAGTTCTTGTGATTGTATGTTTTGAAAATTAGCCTTTAAATGTTTAATACTTGTATTTAAACTAGGACCACTAAACACATCATTCAGGAAACAATGCAGTGAGGCTTTAAAATGCCTCTGAGTTTTCTATATTCACCATAATACAGGCAGAAAGAAAACAAAACAAAAACAACAACAACAAAAAAAAAAACAGGAAAAGAAAACCCTGAAATTCAACCTAGATGGAGACATTGGGAATTAAAGACATGCTGCATCACATTGCTTTAAGTTTTGTGAGGGGATCGTAAGACAGAAGAAGGTAGTAGAGTCAGAGTGAGGGCAGCTGTAATAAATCACAGCAAACAGGTGTAGGATATAACTTTTTTATGACCCACAAGTCACAAAATTATATCATAAAATTACATATCATACTTGCTTCATCTACAGGCTTTGTTTTTCTAGAAGACAAAGGAAGACATGCAATTCCTCCTTCCTTCACTCCTTCCCTTAAATATTTATTGAATGCCTTCTATATGTCAAATACTATGGGAGATTATAGGGTCACAAGGCAAAGTCCTTGACCTCATAGAGGTTATGGTAAGGTGGGGAAGACCGACAATTTCGACACAATGGAAGAGAACATTGCATCTCTGAAACAGAGAGAAGCACAAAATCCTATAAGGAAAACAGAATCCCACAATAAGCAAATCCAACTAGCTCCTGAGATCTAAAAAAAAACTGAGGATTGAAAAAAAGTTATTAATAGTCAATTAAGTCTCACCTAATTATTCAAGGAAAAATATTCTAGATTAAGATATAGTATTAAATAAAAATAAGTTCTATGGTTTATCTGACTAATAATGGTTAATTACTTTATAAGGCCAATTGAAATATCTGTACTAAGTAACTGTCATGAAATACCAAAAGGATAGTTTTAACTGTTATTTCAGGTTTTGAAAAGTTGACATCTGTCATGATACCATGGGCAGTAGCAAATCATTACTATTTATGTCATATTGTGAAGCAGTGGTCATGGGATTCTCCTGAAAATTGTCTGGCAAATTTGAAAGTCATATGTGATGCCCTTACTCTCATAATCATTGAGCCAAATTTGATTCAGAAGTCTAGAATATATTAATGTTGTATATACTATCATAAGCATTTACTTTTACCTTCACTTTAGAAAGAGGAGTCTGTATGTCTAATTTAGGCTATTTAGGTTATTATGTAGACCTGAATATTAAAGCACATTGGAAGTGAATAATCTCTCATTCCTTGTGATATTAAACAATAAATTGCTTTTGTTGATATTGCATGTGCATTCATTCAAATAAACAGGGCAGTTTATGCAAATATAACTGTTTTACAAAAATCTCATCATCTAAGAAATCATGTTACAGATCTCTCTGAAAGTTCAACAAGGAGCAGCATCCATGCATATTTAAATCTCCCATGACTACATGAGAGAATTATTGAGGTTTTCTTTGACAGTTTAGAGCCTAGGCTTCCATGTTCCAAACAAATTATATGGCCTTCTAATGCAGGATGGCTCTTTTCCTCAGAGATCATTGTCTTGACTTGTTCTATCAGAGTATGATAAAGGATTGCTCATCCATGTTCTTGACTATGTGCATGGTGGATACACCTCACACTCTAGTTCTGTAAGTAGAACTGCTTCAGGACTTAAGTCAAAAGTAAGGTTTGGAACTAAAGTATTCTGAAAGGGTAAAACTCTTATTTAGTTATTTATTTATTTGAGAGAGAGAGAGAGCATGGGGAGGTGCAGAGGAAGAGGGAGAGAGAGAATCTCAAGCAGACTCCCTGCTGAGCCACAGCACTCATGTGGGGCTTGATCCCAGGACCCTGAGATCATGACCTGAGCCAAAGTTCAAGGCTTAACTAACTGAGCCACCCAGGCACCCTGGGTGAAACTCTTAAAGACATTTATAAAAGAGAAGAATCATAATCTTCAAAGTTAAGCTGTTCAGAAAGAATGGAAGTAACTTCTTCAAGCCTGCTAGCAGTACATAGAAACATCAATGAGTTTATGCTCTCACTCCCATTCTCTCTCTCCCTCTCTTACACACACACACACACACACACACACTACATACATAGGATAATGTTAATAGTTAACCTCTTTTTCTTCTTATGCTTCTTATATAATGAAAGCATATTAGCAAAAATAGCAACTCAGCTATTATATACACATGTAATTTATATTACATTATATAATTATATATAATATATAAAACTTTATAGTTATAGCTAAAGGTAAATATCATCTATCACTTGCATTATTTTCAAATTTTTAAAACTCAAACAATAACTCTACTAATGAATAAGGGACAGGCAAGGCTAGGTAGGGAGAGACAGGTAGGGGACTACCTAATCAGGATCACAGAAACCCAGATGTGGAGAAATGTTATAGACAAGATATTAACCAGAGAGAAGGGAACATAACAAATCCACTTTGTCTGTTCTAAATATAGGTGAGATATCTT
Organism: Mirounga leonina; assembly: GCF_011800145.1. NCBI lineage: Eukaryota > Metazoa > Chordata > Mammalia > Carnivora > Phocidae > Mirounga > Mirounga leonina. The sequence continues at coordinate 10,857,970 of NW_023270855.1, forward strand.
CATAATATTTACTAATCCACCTTGTTTGTCTTAAATGTTGTAGACAAGATATTTAACAAGTTCCCTGGTCAGTTTTTTTACAAAAGACTGACCATAAAAGCCCTCAATGGCAACCCTTTTGGGACCCCTCTCACTCTAAAGAGATCCTTTTCTTTCCTTTATGTTCTCACCTTCCCTTAATAAACTTTCACTTAACTTCACCTTGTTGTCTGAGAGATTCATTCTTCGTGAGACAAGAACCCTGCAACACTAATCTATGGAGAATGGAACTGGTGTGATGCACTAATAAGAATCTGGTATTGTTGGGTGTTAGGTGATTCCCTACCTTACTTATGTTACTAACCTGATGAAGCAGGTATTCATCTCATTCTCTACCTGAGGAAACTGAGACCTAAAAAGTTAAATCATGTATCAAAAGTTTTACAGCATGAAAGTTAATAGTGCCTGTTCCTCAAATCCCCATCCTCCTGACATCAGAGTGCTTGCTTATGTCCATGTTCCACCACCCCTTCTACACATTCACATGGATATGGATCTTTCTTAGAGAACCAGGTTCTACAGTCCACAGATAAGAGAAAAAGTAGACCTTTAAAATTACCCTTAAAAATTCCTTAAGCATATATCTTCCAAGAAATTCTAATAAAACAATTTTTCTTTTCTTTTTTTATGTTTCTGAATTAGAATATATTGCTGTTTCTTTGACTGAATATCAGAGGAAGCAGTTGGATTATTTTAGAGATTGTGGCATATGAATATGTATCTGTCTACTAAAGTCATGCTTGGGGTAGGAAGATGCTCACATTATGAGGCCACAGAAGTGAAAACAGCTGAAGAAGCAATACAATCATGTTTCCCACCTCAAGTTTTCTCTAAGTAATCTACACACTGGTGAGTAAAAGTCCTGCCTGCCATTTAAATTGCAATATTCCTTTTTATTTCTTTAGGGGTGGAACAGGGGTGTTTGTTAAGCACATGAGTGAATTCACTTATATTAATTGCACAAATGATATGGTTTCAATGAAATTTATTATAAGTACATAATGAATATCATAATACTTATAGGAAAAGAACCAATCTTTGAGGTATTACCTGAACCCTCAATGTGTTCTTGTGATTCTGCAACTGGCTTTTTAGTTACTCTCGTCCCGAAATTCAAAGGCTCTCCGACTGAAGAATCTCATACAAAATGGCTGCCAATGATACAATCTTTATTTCTGTGCTGGGTCATTTCAATGTATGTTTAACTAAAATTATGAGCTGGGAGTTCATACCATACTGCAAGGGCTTTTCCTTTCTGCAGTATCATTATACAGCAGACTCTGATGAATCTTAAGTTTTCACCAAGTGACACCAGGAATAAACAACCATATGAAACTCACCACTGACATGTCTATAAAATATAGACTTTTATAAAAGATCCAGAGCAAACATTTGTCTTGCTTCTGTCCTTGACTGAACAATCAACATGATTTTGACCTTATGGACACTGTAAATTTTGTAACAAAATGGGTAGTACTCTTTGCTTTGTCCAGTACAAAGATTCAGCATTAAATTTGAGACCCACTTGCAGCAATTACGTAGAATAAGATGGTATCTCAACTGTATCTCTGAGCTTTATCTTACTATTTTACCCGTATCTTCTCTTTATTTTTTTCTATTGGCTTTTATGCTCGTATTTTAGTTATTGCTTTAAATTGGCTTCTAGCATTTGGGTCAAAGCAAGAGTCAAAGAAACAAAGAAATAAAAATGCAGTTACCAAAACTGGTAAGTTATTTCTTTGGAGATTCACAAAGCCAATTATTAATGACTCCTATAAATCATAGCATGCATGACACAAGCCCAGATTTAAGGTTTCTTTCCTAATCAGAAAATTTCTGGCTGAATTATACTAAGTATGTTTCCCTTAGAAACACAGTGGCTGGGACTGTAGTAGTGAATGAGACAGACATGATCTCCTCTTAGAGTCTGGGGGACAAGACAGAAAACATCAACAATAACAAATTATACTAGCATGTGACACTGCTGTGGGAGAAGACACTAAAAATACAAGGCCAAGCGAATAGACCCAAGGAAGTTTGGAGTACATTTATATAAACCTAGAAATGGCATTTAGGATGAGACCTGTCAATAATCAAGTTGTCTAGTCAACGGTATGAAGAGTATTTCAGTCAGATAGAAAAATATAAAAATGACCCAGCTCTCAAGTGAATTATTCAAATTAGAGCTAATGATAAGGGACTGAGTTAAAATCATGGGATTTACACAAGCCCTGGCTGCCTTCTTTCAGTAGCCACATGCAGATAGACCATCTATATGCTAACACATTACATGTCTGGATGTATCTGTGGTCTGACGGTCAAGCATTCAAAACCATGTCTTAAGGATTTATGACATTTTTCCTCATGAAAAGGACCTTCTTTGTGTGTGTTTGCCTTAATGGCCAGCTAACTATTCCAGTCAGTAACAATTTAGATTAGATGAAATTCTTACAGCCCAAACTGAGAACCTAACTTTAGCATTAAGAACTTTACAGGAATATCCAAGCATGCGTTTTTTAAATACGTGTTTACTGTATCCAATATTTCCATATGGGGAAGCCTCAATATTTATTGCCAGAATTCCTAAGTGTGAAGATTTTCTCTCATTTTTCAAAATCTGCCCAGTGGAAACCAGCTGGCCAAACATTTGAACTCATTACTTCCATTTTGAACATAAAAGAATCTACTACAAGTGCTACTTAATTGAACTGCCTTTGTCAAAATGAAGTTCAAAAGACTATTTGTCTAAATACAGTCTACTGTCTAGATAATTTATTTAACTTTGCTTTGGATAAGTCATTCAGAGTTGTCACTGTCATTTCTCTTCACAGCAAAGAGACCCCATGACTAGGGTCTCATAATTCTAAACAATTTGCACATTTTGGAGAGGGGCAGAGAGGAAGGGCATGCACACTTAGCAGCGCTGCCTCAGGTTTCTGTATGCAGACTGCAATCCACACGGTTATTCATTACACATAAGTAAGATATCAAATTTAGTGCATAGTCTCTTGTCTCCCTTTTGGCTACTAACACTAAAGGACTTCAGTTTCACACTTTTGAAAATATTCTCTTCAAAAATGGCGAAGTCTTATAAATGAAGGCTTTACCGATTTACTTAATGGCAGTAGGGAGTGTGAGAGTAGGGGTATGGTGATTATCTACAGTGTTGGTTTAACGAAGATTGGAAAGAACACTAAAAGCCACAGACGCATGAAGAGGGTCATCTTGACCATTGCAATCTCTTCCTACCTGCCTCTTTGGAAATCTGCGTGAAGGATTCCACACCTTTCTCTCCGTAACTCCCTTCAGATGCAAGGGTAGACACGTAATTCCAGCCTAGGGCCTTTACAATGTCCACCATAGCTTGAGCTTGGAAGGAGTCAGGTGGGACCACGCGAGAGAAGAAGTCGTAGCGCCGATCATCACTTAACTCAGGTGCTGTTGATGCATAACTGATCTGGGGGATCTGGAAAGAAAGGAAAGCACCACATGAGAGATCACACTACCAGGATGTGAGAGATTCATTTATACTTAGGATAATTCACTCAAAATACAGGGCTTGAGCTCTAAAGAGGATGTGTGTTTTGGCAAACAACATCCTGCAACAGCAGACCATCTAAATACAACCAACTACTTTCAGACAGCACAAAAGGATGTACTTTTGTGCCTTGGCCTTCTGTTTCCTCCTCAGAGGGAATGAGGATGGCATGGGAATCACATGAGTCATGGTGGTTAGGAGAAAAGAATCTGTAAACATTCTCACAAACATTTAGAATCATATTTATTTGAGAGAGAGAGCGTGAGCAGCAGCAGGAGGGAAGGGCAGAGGGAGAGGGAAAAGCAGGCTCCCTGCTCAGCGGGGAGCCAGTCATGGGCTTGATCCCAGGACCCCCAGGATCGTGACCTGAGCTGAAGGTAGATGCCTAACAACTGAGCCACCCAGGCACCCCCATGCTTTATTTCTTAAAAACTATTAGAAACTACCACCACCACCACCACAACAAAAACACAACTGCCTAACTGGAGTTTGTATAGAGATTGGTTTAGTTGTCACAGCTCCTGAATATTGGGGATGTCATTAGGCATCTAACATTGTTTGCATACTGATCATCTGTGAGGAAATATCTAAGCAAGCTGCATGCATTTTTTCATGTATTCTTCACAAGAATATTATGAAGTAGCTAAGAAACACCCTCAGAACCTTGCCACAAGGCCTTCACTTCAGTAGTCCCTGCACTTTGGAGGGCCTTCCTCAAAATTTCCTAAGCTCCTCTTTGGGTGGTGATAGAGGGCTGGCAGTCCTGCCTACGTGGAGCCCACGTGGGTGCCTGATTCCCATTTTTCCATTTATTCAATCCTCGGGTCCTCTACCCTGCACGGGATTAACCAGATGTCCCAAGGAGCTCTACAACTTACACCTGTGAGGATCATCCTAGGGCCCAAAAGCAGGCCCCTGGTTCCAGGAGGGTAGCCTAACATGCAGATTGCTCCCATTACCTGATATAGTACTTGTTTCCTAAGACTGTATGAGATTAGGCTACCTAAGATGGCCTGACATGCTGATTTTAGCTCAATCAAATTATGTATACATAAAGAGGCCCTATAAAAAGTGTTTGCTTGGGATCCCAAATACCCAAGAGGAAGCCCCAATGTAGCCATCAGTTAGGACCCTGCCTTAGATCCTAACTTCAGGGCCTCTACACTAGTTACTATTACAATGCACTGCCCCCTTGTTCTTCTAACACTAGCATGCAATAGCCTATGATTGGTACCATTAATCTGCCTGTAAGAATGAGCGACTTCACAAAATTCTGCTTGCACACTCTCCTAGGACTTACCCTTGCTTTATCATATGCATTTTTTAAGTATCTAAAAGCCAGTTTTGATCTTTGCTCAAGCCAAGCCCAACAGTCAACTCTGCTCCAAAGATGCCAAAGCTACACTCAAGTTGATTCTCTGAGCCCTGAAAAATTCTACTCAGTGTTGATCTATTCTTCTCCTTCCAGTGCAGTTTGCCTAAGTAAACCCATTTACTGTTGTTTAAAGCTGGTTACCACCTCTGTAAAGCTCATTTCTCTATCAACCTTTCTAGGTCAACATTATTCTCAAGTCAGACGACCCTGACATAGATTACTCACTATGCAGCCCATCCTTGATGCACTTTTACTCCTTGACTACTGGGGGCACTGTCACTGATTCAAAGCCCAAAACCAGTGTGAGAAAGTCTGCTGATGAGAAACTCCTTGTGATAGGGGTAGTGAGGTGTAGTGGAAATAAAATGGGATTTAGTATTGACAAGATCTGAAATCAAAGCCTGGTGTTTCTCTTCATGAGTGTTTACTCTGGTGAAGTTATTTTATCTCAATGAAGTATCATTAATAAAAGGTTGTTTTGAGGGATAAGAATAATTGATTATGCATTGCTTAGCATAATGCTGGGACAGACTGGTGGATTCATATATGGGGGTGACGATAATCAAAACAGAGAACCGTGTGTGTTTCCTTACTAAGTTTACCCATTCCTCATATTTGACTTCCCAAGTACTCTGTGACACGTTATCGCAAACATTCCCCTTACTGTCCTAAGAGAAGAACATATTTTTTTATATATTTGTCATTATTGCTTTAGAAATAATGCTTATTATTTATCCAACTCTTTCTTACAGCCAGTTATATTCTAAAAGTTTCCTATGCATGAGTTTATCTCACCATCAGTAAATATTCTTTACTATATATTACTACCTCATTTTACGTAAGTGGAAATTGAGAGTTGAAAGTAGAATGTGACCTTGCCTCAAGTCACAAAGTTGTAAGATAGAGAGAAGTACTCACACCTGAAACTGTCCAGTGCGAACTTCTGAACTCTCAACTATGATACTTTGCTGAATTGCAAGTAAAACATTTTAATAAGAATAAAACAATGAAGGGAAGTAGATTACTGGAGTCCACAGCACTGACTACAGAGCCACTAAAAGTTTTTTAGTGATCATTCTTAGACTGTTACTCAAACATTTTATGTAAATGCCTTGTTGAAGCTTGGTAGAATGAGCTCCCTGTTTCATTTATCGTTCCAAGGTTATAAATTTTAGGTAAGGAAAACATCAATTGAATAAAGACTTTGGTGGGGGGAGGGGGGAGGAAGGGATTAAAGGGAGGGATGAAGAGAGAGGGAGAGAGATGGGGAGAGAGTGAGAGACTTTTTCATATAAGAAATAAAAAGGGAAGAAGCCAAGCATGTCAATACATTTCCATCAATTTCAACTTGTGGAAATGTAAAAGCTTCATGCTGTTGCACAGATGCCTTTGCTGCCAAAATCCCTTTCTACCTTTGAGACAGTGCTAATGAAGATACATCCAGCCCTCTACTTGAATTTGCATTTATGTAGCTGCTGTAAAATATCAGAAATGTAAAGCGCTCCCAGTGCAAGTGCATTTTCTAAACCGTGTCCCAAATTTAGTGATGAAAATTCTGGTGAAACAGATTTCATCCCTCACTACCATGTACCCTTTCAAAGTGGTCACTGTCCGGGGTTTATCTCTTTATTATAAATGGAGTTTAAGACTCATATGGCCCTTTAGGACCATGTACACATCTTATACACAGTGTACTTATTTCTACATTATGCATATATTAGAATAAGGAATGAAAGAACAAACGGATTTCATTTCTGTGATAAAAATATAGCTGCATAAGGACATGCCTCCTCGCAGTAAGAGATGAGAAACTGCAAGAATTTATGTAACCCATGGAATATGATGCTACTTATTTAAGTATTATGTTGCATATTTAGTTACTTGTTTTCAAAATAGTGTTTAAGCACACCAAGTAATTATTTTGAAGTGTATGTTATAACTGGTACATACAACTGGCCAAATTATTTTTAGTCATCTCCGGTGAATGACCTTCACATTCTCCTTGATACCTAGTGAGACTTTCTCTTCCTGCTACTGAAACCCTCCCTTCTTGGCAGTCTTCTATAGTAATGCAGAATTGATCTTTCGGTGAAGAAAATTTAGTGTATTAATGCTTTCGCTATAAAGAAGTAGATATTCTATCTCTCTTTGAAACTTCCTTTCTCTGATAAAACAAAAAACAAAAAACTAAAGCACTTTTTAAAAAGATTTTATTTATTTGAGAGAGAAAGAGAGAGCACAAGGGGGAGAGGGACAAACAAACTCCCCACTAAGCAGGGAGCCCAGACCTGTACACTGGGCTCAATCCCAGGACCCCCGGATTAAGACCTGAGCCAAGGCAGATGCTTGACCAACTGAGCCACCCATGTGCCCCAAGCACTTTTAATCTTTATCATAGGACTAAATTTTCATTTTATTTTATTATTCTCCTCATAAAAATTTGCCTATCACACAAACATAGTTTTTGTTAATGATGAGTTCCAAATAGGCTTGAGACATTTATAACCCATTGTAATTGTTTAGAATGAATTTGTACTTTTTCTTAGAAATGTATATTATTTGTGAAAAATAGAGAAACAAAAAGAAAATAACTTCATCCCTGTTAACATTTTGTCTATCAGTTTTTGTTTGTGCATGTGGGTATGCACATATATATTATAAACTATGAAAATGTGAGTCTTAATCTCGTCTTCCCTCCCCCCCCACCCCCCGGCCTCTCATTTCTCTCTCTTTTTGGTTGTATAATATGCTCAGCTAAACCTAACCTAAGCCTAATGTTCATTGTTAAATGTTTAAACATTTTCCAAGTTTTTGCTACTAGGGAAAAAAAAAGAAGAAGAATCCTCAAAGCTAATTCTGTGTAGATATCCATGAGTATTTTCTTAGAATACTGTTCAAGCCCCTACCCCCACCAATGTGACAGAAATATTTGAGCCTTACATTTAAGTATTTCCCTACATGGGAATTATTTGAGGTTACTATAGAAGGTAGACCAGCAATCTATAGTGACTTCTTTCAAAAGGTTAACTACTTGCCCCAGCATCATATATTAAATAATTAATCATTTTTATTGATGAGAAAGACCATCTCTTGCCACATATTAAATTCTTAAATATCCTTGGATCTTTGGGGCGTATTCTCTACTATTTCACTTTTCTATCTTCCAAGTCTTAGGACAGTGTTTTACTATTTTAGTTTTTATAAGTGTAGAGGATTTAGGGCTCTATTAGTTGGAACATATCTTCTCTTCATTGTTGTTCTTTTAAAAATGACCACAGGCAATCACACATGTTTAATTTTCTAGCTGAAATTTTAGCATTTTTTTTTCAAGTTCATAATTGTGATGGTGTAGGCTTGTAGGCCCCTTGCAGGCCCAGATCATTTGAGGACTGCACTGAGGTTAAGGTCGGCCAGGCAGGCCTAGGCCAGGAGGAGAAAATGTTCTCTTCCCCTTATCTCATGTTGCAAGTCCTAAATGCCTGGATCAGCAGGAAGTGGCTCTTGCCTCGCTTAAAGTGTGTCTTTCTAATCAGAAGTGTTCTTTCTAAAGACAAAGAACATGTTGTCTCCAAAGGAAGGATGGCTAAGAGAATTCTTTATTCTGCAAGCATAAGCAGGATGTATTTTGTTCTTATTGCATTTCGTGTATATTTCACTTCACAGATGTTGGCTTGATACTTTAAGTATACATTGTTATGTTTATCTGATCTCTGCAAGTATATAGCTACGTGAGAAATAAACAGCAGTATGCAGTTGCAAGTGCTGCCTTTGCTCTGCATCCCCTGTGTCCTGGTGATTTCGTAGACCCTTACCCAGAGACCCCAACGCACTAGACGTTGATACATAATAAAGTTCAATTAAGATTTTGAAGAGAATTACATTACATTTATAAATTAATTTGGGGAGAACTTATACATTTATAATATTTTATTTTCCCCTATGGGAAAATCCATTCTGTTGTTCATTCTTTTCTCTTAGTAAAATTTTATGACTGTCTCCACATAGGCCTTGCACACTGTTAACTTTATTTCTAGATAATAAGTATTAACTTTATTTCTAGATAATTGTTATTTCTATTGCATTATAAATGATAAAACATTTTCATTTTGTTTTCTATTTATTGCTGGTATATAGGAATCTATTAATTTTGTATATTTACTTTGTGACTTATACCCTTGTTAAAATTCTTATTAGTTTTAATAGCTTTCAGTTTATTTCCTTGGGATTTTCAGGTAAGGAAGTCATATTATAAAAATTCATTTAGTTTTATTTTCTAATTACATCAGCTAGAATATCCAGGAAAACAAAAATGATAGTGGTGAAAACAGCTTTTCTTTTTCACATTTCTCAACAGTGAGAATTTAAAGTCAAATAGTATTTATTTTTATTTCTTATCTTGAAAAATGTATAGTCAAATGAAGAATTAAGACTATCAGTTAAAATCTTATTTTTCAAAAAACAAAAAACAGTTTTTAGATAGAACTCATAGTACTCTAAGTGTCTTCAAAGAGTTGAAAAAATTTCCCCCTCTACCAAGTCTCTTTTTCAAAGAAAATCTCAGTTTCTCCAATTATTTTTCCTAAGGTATGAATCAGGTGACAATAATCACAAGACAGAAACTAGTTTCAAGTAATCAAGTTTTTGAACTGTTCTCACACCTGAAAACTGTAATTTGAAAGCTATCTAGAAGCCAAATTCCCTGACCCTTTTTAAACATTGAAAAGCAAACAGAATAAAAACAGCAATAAAACCATCATTCTTCAAGTTATCAAATGAGACATTTCTCAAACTCATATATTACTCTTAAAATAGAAGAGAAAACAACAACAACAAAGCAAAATTCCAACTCACTCTGGTCTTTAACCTTTAAAATATGTATGGACATTTAAGATTCTAAGAATTCCTATAAATCTAAGAGAAGTAAGACCAGGGAGAAACTAATTTCAAGAATTTTCAAAAATAATTAAAATGGCCATTTAAATAACTTAGACCTCTTCATCTTCTAAAAACATTCAGGCTCTTAACATTTGTATCTCACCAATGCAAGCGACTGTGGTAACTGATTCATTTGGCGGGCTGAATGGGTAATCAAGTTAATTCACATCCATTTTTTGGCACTCACAATCACTAGGAGGCCCACAAGGCTCTCTCCTAAGCTCCAATGTTGTCCCTAGAAAGCAGGAATTCATGGGAAGGTCAACTGATGAGTTCTGAAACACTGTGGTTTCCTTTGGTAACAAGTGTCACAACTTTCAGTAGACTGTTAGTTATCTGTATAATTATCTGTTTATCCTTCTTTCCTGGAGAGAACTTACCCCCATGGAGAACAAGGACCTTGGTCATCATTTTATCACCACTGGATAGCACAGTGAATCAGGAAGCCAGAAAATGAATGAATAGAATAATCGTTAGAGAACAGAATCCATCATCTACTTGGTTGGTGTGGCCCGAGGGGCCCACAGGTGGTAGAAGTTATCCCAGCCCTCGGTGGACCTGTGACTGGCAGATTTAGGCAGAGAAGCAAATACCTTCTTTTGCCTTTTTCCCTTGGCACACTATTCCCTAGGATTTCCTTTCTCATCATTGGAATGTAGGACAAGCTGACATTTGTTGGGGGTTCAAAGGTAAAGGGAACCTAGGGAGTCATTTAGACTGCTGATTCTGTTTTTTCTGTTATACCTAAGATTTGATAACTCTGGGCACCTCCGGGCAGTGCCCAGAGTTCAGTCTAACTCTTCAAAACATACTTAATTTTATCATTTTTAAATAGGGTTATTCTGCTCTGTCTCCTTAGCTTTTCTCCCTTCCCCAACCAGACTTGGACATCAAATGCAGGAAGCAATTAATATTTGGCATCCCGGGTCCTTGGTTCCAGTTAAATGCCTTTACTTTATGTTAACATTGCCATTATGAAATCAAAATAGGGGGTAAAAGAAGGAATATATTAAACAAATCTAGAGAAAATAATTCTATGTCATGTCTAATAGTAAATCAAATGAGTGTGTGATGCACTTTCACTTTTCAAGTGTTGACAAGATTGAACTACACTAAATTTAATTTTATCCCATAATTACTACAACGTCAAACACTTCTAGGCAAAGGGATCCCTTGGGCTTGGAATCAACACCCCCTTAAGCATCACCTTACTGTGTCCAAATCTGCCAAAATAACTGAAGACCCAAGTCCAGATTTGGACTAGATTACTTTAATATAAATATTTTTAAAATCCTAATTGTTACCACTACTCCAACATAAACTTGATACTCTTCAAAATAAATTCCTCGATATTTATAAAAAATGAAAGAGCCATTTTACTTATTTAGAAAAAATGAAAGACCTGAAATTGGTTTGATGCATTTTGAACTTCTTCTTTATATTAGAAGGACAGTGCCTATGACAAGGTCAGTTACCTGGGAACTTCTTATTTTTGTAAAAGTGAATGAGGTTTATGGTTCCATGTTCCTGGGAAATCTGCACAGCAAGGAAAGGAAATACAAAATGTACTAATGCTTGTTCCAGAGGGCAGTTTCCACAAAACTTGTAAAAGGCAATTTTTGAAAGTATCATGTGCAATTAAGATAAGGCTTCAATGTACCTGTTGAGATATTAATGAACTCCCAGTGGGGCACTATTAAGTTCACAGCAGTAATTTCACTCTTAGTTCTTATTAAGCTTTATTGATATGGATCCAAAAAAAAGGGAAAATGAATGAATAACCCTTTCAGGTTCATTCTTTGAAGCATCATTCTCTTCAATTTATACTTATCTCTTCCTTCAATATTATCTCAGCTCATATTAGGATGGTTGGATTTCAATACTGATTTTTGGTAGTATTTATTTCAAAGTTACTGAGCAATGATTAAAAACTTACAATTTGTCTAAAATCTGGAGTTTCACTCAACTTTAAATTACTCATGACAGAGATTATCATCAAGTATTTCAACTGTTTTCCCTTCATCTTTCATTTCTTTAATTGCATAACACCAAACACCTTCAACATTCTGTGAGTGGTAATAACCATCTTGAGAACCAAGTAGTTCTATGGGTGGATTTCAAGTCAAGTTTGTATAATACATGTTTCAAAAAATGTATCTGTTACTGATTTTATTACGATTCCTTTATTAAATCTCTCCATATACTGGGCTTTTGGATGTGTGATACTTTACATATATAACCTCATGAATTTTGGCAACAACTTTTAATAGGTAAAAACATTACCATCATGAATATTCATTGTTTTGCCTTCTTCTCTCTAAGTTTCTAGAGTTGATGTAAAGACAACTATATTTCAGAATCCAGACGTTAGCACATGTGGCCAAACAGAACACAGGATTCCTGTAGCCACAGAGTTGACTCAAGGGGAACAACATGACCTGATCTAGACCAACCTGAGTAAGTGAGATGCAATACCAAGGCAAAGTGGGGCAACCTAATATTTTACACCTCTCATAGTTGGCAAATGTTAGGAATGGTTAGGGGATGTCCTTGGAACTTCTCTATGTCACTTAGAACATGTCTATCCACTGCATTTTAAATTCAAGTTTTAGAATAATCTTCATTTTTTTTTTCTTTTCAATTTTTTATTTAAGTTCAATTAACTAACACATAATGTATTATTGGTTTCAGAGGTAGAGGTCAGTGATTCATCAGTCTTATATAATATCCAGTGCTCATTATATCACGTACCCTCCTTAATGGCCATCACACAGTTACCCCACCCACCTACCCACCTCCCCTCCAGCAACACTCAAAGTTTGTTCCCTATGATTAAAAGTCCCTTATGGCTTGTCTCCCTCTCTGATTTTGTCTTGTTTTATTTTTTATTCTCTTCCCCCATGATCCTCTGTTTTGTTTCACAAATTCCACATATGAGTGAGATCATATCATAATTATCTTTCTCCAATTGACTTATTTCACTTAGCATAATACCCTCTAGTTCTATCCACATCGTTGCAAATGGCAAGATTTCATTTTTTGATGGCTGAGTAGTATTCTATTGTATATATATACCACATCTTCTTTCTCCATCCATCTGTTGATGGACATCTGGGCTCTTTCCATAGTTTGGCTGTTGTGGACACTGCTGCTATAAACACTGGGGTACAGGTATCAGTCTTCAAACTCTATCTTGGCACAAGCTCCTCCAGCATTCAGGATTTTTGTTAAGCAGCTCAGGCTCTTTTTCCTTCAGACAATGCTTTGAGGATTTTGTTAACTTCGGACCAGGCTGATCTACACTTGAATTCAAAGGACTCAGTGATTGGTTCTATGACGGAATTTCATTTTTTTAAAAAAATCTAAATCTAGAAAATGTTTATTGGTTTAGTAATTCCTAATTCTTATCCACTCTGATCTTCAAGAGTCACCCATCTACCTCCCCAGCCATGTTCTGAGTGGAAACCCTGTTTTATGTAGACATGAAAGCACCACAGTAGGGGAGGAATGGGATCTAGATTGGAGCCTCTCCTTATTTTTCTACCTGCTTGTATTCACTTCCTTCACTGCACTGCCATGGATGTGCACAAGGGCAACAAGGGGGTGATGTTTTCTTAAGGGTCCTGAGACCATCATAATTTTGTCAAAGTCACATTCTTGACATCCTGATTCCAATAGATCAGTGTATAAAGTGCTAGGTGGGGAGAACATGTCTATCCACATTTCTTATGAACCATAAAAACTCAAGAGGGGGCACCTGGGTGGCTCAGTTGGCTAAACATCCAGCTCTTGATTTTGGCTCAGGTCATGATCTCAGGGTCATGAGATCGAGCCCTGCATCTGGCTCCAAGCTCTGTGGGGAGTCTGCTTAAGAGTCTCTCACTCCCTCTCTAAAATAAATAAATAAATCTTTAAAAAAAATCAAGAGAAAGCTGGGACTTTTAGACAGTTAATAGCAGCCAAAACAGCAATAACAGACGTAATTCCCATCAAGTTAGACAAGCTCTCCAAGGTTATTTTTCTATCCAGAAAATGGGGTTAATCATATGAGCCCAAGCTACATCACAGGGTAAAGGTGAAATATCTATGAAACAAAAATTTTACATGTCATACTTGGCATACAATGCTGTTTTGTCTGGTAGTATGTGCTTAAAGAAGCATCCTCAAAAAGATGAAAATAGAGCTACCATATGATCCAGCAATTGCACTACTGGGTATTTACCCCAAAGATACAAATGTAGGGATCTGAAGGGGTACGTGCACCCTGATATTTATAGCAGCAATGTCCACAATAGCCAAACTGTGGAAAGAGCCAAAATGTCCATCGACAGATGAATGGATAAAGAAGATGTGGTATATATACACAATGGAATATTATGCAGCCATCAAAAGGAATGAGATCTTGCCATTTGCAATGATGTGGATGGAACTGGAGGGTATTATGCTGAGCGAAATAAGTCAAACAGAGAAAGACATGTATCATATGACCTCACTGATATGAGGAATTCTTAATCTCAGGAAACAAACTGAGGGTTGCTGGAGTGGGGGGTGGGGTGGGAGGGATGGGGTGGCTGGGTGATAGACATTGGGGAGGGTATGTGCTATGGTGAGTGCTGTGAATTGTGCAAGACTGTTGAATCTCAGATCTGTACCTCTGAAACAAATAATGCAATATATGTTAAGAAAAAAAAAAAAGAAGAAGGAGATAGCAGGAGGGGAAGAATGAAGGGGAGGAAATCGGAGGGGGGAGACGAACCATGAGAGACGATGGAATCTGAAAAACAAACTGAAGGTTCTAGAGGGGAGGGGATTGGGAGGATGGGTTAGCCTGGTGATGGGTATTAAAGAGGGCATGTTCTGCATGGAGCATTGGGTGTTATGCACAAACAATGAATCATGGAACACTACATCTAAAACTAATGATGTAATATATGGTGATTAACATAACAATAAAAATTTAAAAAAAGAAGCATCCTACATAAAAGTGTGTCTGGGGATGCATGTGTACATACATGCATATATACATACTATATACAAATAGGCTCTCTGAGGATTTCTGTAGATTACAGAAATATCTCCACCCACATACCCATAGCATTCAATGACAAAGTCAGTGGAGACCTCCCTGCTACCCCTAACATGGTACCACAGAAGTCATCGGCATACGCTTTACTAGAGAAATAGAAGAAAGTGGGAGGGGGTGAGTTTTATAACCTTTCAGGGTTCTTCCTGATCCTACACATCTATGAGTTACCTCTGGCCAGTATTCCTGCAAACAACCACATATTAAGAAAAAAAAACAAAAAGTAACCAAAGTAAATGATACTTTAACATTTCTCATATTTATTAGATACGATCCTAGATCTCTTTCAGGCCACGGGGGCCAGAGTCTCATACCTAGAGTTTGGTTTACCAAATACCAAAGGCTGACTTTTGAGGTATTCCACTAGCAATACAAATGTCAACTGTCTGTAGAACAGGGCTCCTTGACCTTGCTGCTATTGACTTCTGGGATCAGATAATCCTCTGTTGTGGTGGGGGGGGGTCATCCTGTGCCGTGTAGGATAGTTAGTAGCATCCCTGACTTGTTACTAGGTGCCAGTACACAACTTGCAGTTGTCACAGTCAAAACTGACTGCAGACAGTGCAAAATATCCCTGTGTGTGTGCCGGGGGCGGGGGGGGGGGGGGGCAGTACAAGGGGTGCAAAACTGCTTCAGTTGAACCAGTTAAGGTTTGTCTGTGGAAAGAGACAATTGCAGTCATAACACTGTGGTCACAAAAAATAATAATAATAAAGAGATATTTTTAATGTCTTGTAAACTCAGCTTTATATATTTTCCCTTCTACTTGCCAATCTTTCCCAGTTATCAAAGCTCTGTGCGTTTCCCTGTCACCTTCAATTATCTGGTCTCTCAAAAGAATGCACGGAGACAAGCAACCAAAATGCTCAGTCCTTCACATGGACACAGCCAGGAACTTTTTAAAGTGAAGAAGAAAATAAAATGAAATCCAAACTTATGGCCACCTTTATAATTATGTTCTAGTCCAGTAAAATGGAGTATTGAAAATGGAGTATTACAGTTAATTGAATATTGTAGGAAACTATGTGCCATGGTCTATATGAATTTCAGTTTTCAAAAAGTTAGGGCACAATAAAGTGCACTAAACAGAAATGCTACTGAACATGATACAATCTTTACTTAATGATTCAGAAGCCACTTTCAGGGTCTGGTAGGGCTGTAGGTACATTAATTCTCATTGTATAAGACTACAGATGTAGATGTTCCAGAAGGTGAAGTTAAATCTGTGCTGATCCTTTGATTCCCTGATAGAGGCTTATTTGACAAACATTTCTTATTTCCTTTTTTCCCCTTCTACCAGGGAGGGAAAGCTATGCTGTTTATTTTAGCTTTTATATGGCTTATATTCTGAGTAAAGAAGAATTTAGGAACCACTTTTAATATAAACAGGATGATTCGTAAGATTCCTGTGATAAATACATATCATTTAATTCAGGTAATATGATACTACGCTGGTACTATATGACCAGATCTTTTTTTTTTAATTTGTATATTTAGGAACTGTAGATACAAGGATTAATGAGATAGACCAGCTTTAGGGGGTGTGATGATCTAATATGTAAATATATTTGAAACCAATTTGGTGGGGGACACTGGTCTAAATGAAATACTGAAAGGTCACTGAGGAGAATACAACTATTAAAATTGGAAATTTGGAGAAGATATAACCAAGATGTGTTGTTTAAGCTAACTGGAGGACAGGAGGCAGATATCCCCCAGCAAAGGAATGAAAGAAAGCCTTTCCTGGGAAAAAGGATGGTGAAAACAATGCATAGAGTAAGCATGGGGTTCTCTTGAAGAAAGCAGAGTAACCTGTATGGCTTGAGGGTAGAATCCATAATTCTACTTGCTTTACAGCTGGAGAAATGATAGGGCAAAATGATGAAATAAAATGAAGACCTATCTGAATTTATTTTGTTTCTTCTATTATAATAATAGCTCTTACACACTAATAAAATACAGAGAACCTTTCTGACATTATTGCACTCTTGGAAGAATAGTAAGGTGATACAAAAGGAGAAATCCCGAGAGTTACTAAGTCCCAGGTACCTGCTGTGTAATAACGGAGACGTTCCTTTTATCAACAATAACTCAGTCAGAGAAAGTGTCACTGATCCTTCAACAAGGTCTCTGTGACAAAAGTTTTTCATGGTTTCACCTGGCACCTGAAGAGGGCTATTCCCTGTTGTTTGGGGAAATGAGGAATTTGGTCACTTTCTTAGTAGGTATCTCTCCTGCCTATACATCTCAAGGATTGGAAGAAGTAGCAAAGCTGAGCATTTGTCTATTTTTTTCTTTCCAGTCCTTCTTCCTAGTTTCTGGATGGGCATGGAAGAATAGAAAAGGGAAAACATATGGTAAAGATTTTTGGAAGGGTAAAGTCTCAGCCAGAGGTCCAAAATGTTGGTGAAGTTCATCCAAGGTTAGTAGATCTTGATATAATTGTAAACTATTTGAATTTATATTAAACAGAACTGTAAGCTGTAAGCGAGTGGAGTTTGTACTGGTTTCTGCACTCATGTCATTCATTGATGCAGACATCTCCCTCTGGAAAGAAAATTACTGCATCCGTCTCTATGTTAGCATCAGTTTTAGGGACCTGGAACCAGGAGACTATTTCTTGGTTAAGCATATATGTGATAAAATAATCCCTGTAAAATTTCCAAGATATTTTGCAGGCTCAAACAGCCTGGTAAGTTCTCTTCACTGCACATTGTTGCAAATATTGATTTGTTCTAGAATTTACATTTTTAATATTCCTTCCCTATATCCTGCAACTTCTGCTATCACATCACCTGCCACCCTATCATCATCCAATTACCATGATTGCATATTTTTTTACACGTAATTATATTATAGGTTTACTGCTTCCTGTGGCGATTGAGGGAGAGACAGAATACCACCAATGGGAGCACAACAGCTGGATTTTAACGAAGTTGCCTCAGGAAAGATTTTGAGAGGGATCTGCTAATCCCCTCCATAATGCACAGATTCCTATTAGAGGCAAGTCCTGGCTCAACATGGGCATCATGTCCTCTTCCCAATCTTGTCCTTTGGATGCCAGGTTGCAAATGGCCAAGGATATGATGCTAGGACTAATGGAGTCAGATCTCTCCTTCTTTAAAAAAAATGATACTCAGGCTATGTAATTTATGAAAAGTCACCTTGTCACAGTGTTACTGAGAAATTATTAGAATCATATCTTTTGACTAGTTCCTACAGTGATGTTTCAAAAATCCATACTGTTCTAAGTGTTCAGTCCCTCTGTATATTACATTCCAAAATTAGAAAGACTCATTTTGGCTTTTATGCAAAACCAATTATAAACTGGTTTGGTTTCAAAAATAGAAAACTCAAAATAACAGTTACTCAAAGACATGTGTATCTCTCTTCCACATAAAATAATTGGATAGGTAAACGGCCCAGAGCTGGCGTGACTGTCCCATTGTCACCAGGGAACCAGGCACTCTGTATCTTTCTGCTATACCATACTAGCATGTCAATTCCATCTTCAACATCACTTACGGTTCCCAATGCTATCAAAGCTCCAGCAATGATAGACTGAATGGAGGCAGCAATATGGGAGATGTGGAAAAAGACAAAAGGGCACATCTTCCGGTGGGATAAAGTCTTCTAAGACACCTTCCCAGCCTTGCACATAACATTTCCACCTATATGTTACTGTCCAAAATAGTCTCATAGTCATCTCAAATAATACTGAGGATTATTACTAAGGAAGAAGAAGGAATACAGACCTACCACAATACATAGGAATGTATTGGAATGTATAGGAATACATTACCTACCACAATCTTGAAGAATGGATAAGCCAGCCATCTGCATCTCTAGGCCAGGGGACTGGTAAATAGATACAGTTGACAATTTAGGTCTGATTAAATTGATCTCCAAAACAATTGTGGACAAGACAAAGAAAACAAAGTAGTCAATAATTAATTCCCTAATAGGATATTAACCATATATTGACCAGAGGTGATAAAAGATGTTGGGAGGGAGCAAGATGGTGAAGGAGTAGGAGACCTGGATTTCGTCTCCTCTCAGGAATTCAGCTGGATAGTGGTCAAACCATTCTGAACACCTACGAACTTAACAGGAGATCAAAGAAAAGAAGAGCAACAACTCTCTGAACAGAAAGGCAACCACCTTCTGGAAGGTAGGATGTGTGGAGAAGTGAATCCGAGGCGATATTCAGGAGGATAGACGGCGGGGGAGGGGCCTCCATCGGCTGCTTCTGGCAAGTGATAGAACCATGGAGCACAGAATCGGAACTTTTAGAAGTCAGTTCCACTGAGGGATGTCACTCCGGTGGCTAAGCGGGGGGTGAAACCCTCGTGGGACAGTGCGGTCTCAGGACCCTCAGGGACACAGAAATACCGGGGGTGCCTGAGTGCAGCAGAGCTCCAAGGTATCGGAGCGGGGAAGCCGGCTGCAGAGGCGGAGCCAAGGCGCGGGCTCTCAGCTCGGGGCTGCCATAAACCGTGATCCGCAGCACAGTCGGGCCCCTGTTCCTCCAGCAGGGACCCAACAAGCAGCAGATCCGGGGAGACTCACCTTCTTCCCCCGGAAGGAGAGGTGTGGGAGCACACCACAGGGATCTGCTGGGTTTGGAGACTCCACACGCGGTCCAGTGCCAGAGATAGAAACACAGGGTCACAGGCCAGGTGAGCACGGAGTGCGGCCGGAGACCAGAGAGACGGGAGTGACTGACTGCTTTTCTCTGGGGGCTCACTGAGGAGAGGGGCCCGAGTGCTCGGCTCCTCCGAGGCAGATATTGGGAGGCCACCATTTTCACTCTCCGCCTCCAAAGCTGTAGGGAAAGCTTGCAGGGAACAAAAGCTCCCGAAAACAAACCCGAGCAGATTACTTAGCCCAGACCGGGCAAGGGCGGGGCAATTCCGCCTCCGGCAAAGACTTTTGGAAACCACGGCAACAGGCCCCTCCCCCAGAAGATCCGCAAGAACAGCCAGCCAAGACCAAGTTTACCAATCAATGAGAATGGCAGAACTCCAGCACTAGTGGAATAATTCACATAGAATTCATGGCTTTTTTACCATGATTCTTTAGTCTTTCAAAGTTAATTTTTTTTTAACTTTTTTTTTTTTGAATTTTTCTTTTTCCCTTTTTCAAACAACATCTTATCAATCCGTTTTTTAAAAAAAAACATTTTTATTTTTCATTTTTAGAGTCATATTCTATCCCTTTATAGTAGTTACCCATATTTTTGGCATATATATATAAGTTGTTCTCACTTTAAATTTTGAGATAGTTTCTCCTAACAGATCAAAATATCCCTAAATCTCTAGTGTATGGTTTTTTTTCTACTCCCCTGCCTGATCACATTCTCTCCCTTTTTTCCCTCTTTTTTTTTTAAATCCTCTTCTTTTTTTTTCAAACAACTTATCAATTCCTTTTATAAAATTTTTTATAATTTCCATCTTTACAGTCATATTCCATCCCTTCATCATATCAACCCTTATTATTGTACATATGTAAGTTTTTCTTTCGTTAAAATTTTGGGAGGCACTTTCTTCTAACAGACCAAAATACATCCAAAATCTACTGTGTGGCACTGATCTATGTACCAGCCTGATCATATTTGATCACATTCTGGTTTTTTGTTTTGTTTTGTTTGTTTTTATCTTTACCTTTTTCTTTTTCTTTCTTTTTTTTTTTTTTTCTTTTTTTCTCTTTCCCTTTCTTTTCCCACTGCTTCAGGTCTTTTCTGATTTGTTTAGAGTATATTTTCTGGGAACGTTGTTACCCTGTTAGCATTTTGTTCTCTCATTAATCTATTCTCCTCTGGACAAAATGACAAGATGGAAAAAATCACCTCAACAAAAAGAACAAGAGGTAGTACCGACTGTCAGGGACCTACTCAATACAGATTAGTATGATGTCAGATCTAGAGTTCAGAATCATCACTTTAAAGATACTAGCTGGGCTTGAAAAAAGCATGGCAGTTATTAGAGAAACGCTTTCTGGAGAAGTAAAAGAACTAAAATCTAACCAAATAGAAATCAAAAAGGCTATTAATGAGGTGCAATCAAATATGGGGGTGCTAAGTGCTAGAATAAATGAGGCAGAAGAGAGAATAGTGATATAGAAGACCAAATGATGGAAAATCAAGAGGCTGAGAAAAAGAGATATAAACAACTACTGGATCACAAGGGCAGAATTCAAGAGATAAGCGATACCATAAGATGAAACAACATTAGCATAATTGGGATCCCAGAAGAAGAAGAGAGAGGGGCAGAAGGTATAATGGAGCAAATTATAGCAGAGAACTTCCCTAATTTGGGGAAGGAAACAGGCATCAAAATCCAGGAAGCACAGAGAAACCCTCTCAAAATCAATAAAAATAGGTCAACACCCCGACATCTAATAGTAAAACGTACGAATCTCAGAGACAAAGAGAAAATCCTGAAAGCAGCTCAGGAGAAGAGATATGTAACCTACAAGGGTAGAAACATTAGATTGGCAACAGACCTATCCACAGAGACCTGGCAGGCCAGAAAGGACTGGCAGGATATATTCAGAGCACTAAATGAGAAAAATATGCAGCCAAGAATACTCTATCCAGCTAGGCTGTCCTTGAAAGTTGAAGGAGAGATAAAAAGCTTCCAGGACAAACAAAACTAAAGGAATTTGCAAACACAAAACCAGCCCTACAAGAAATCTGGAAAGGGGTCCTCTAAGCAAAGAGACAACCTAAAAGCAACACTGACCAGAAAGGAACACAGACAATACACAGTAACAGTCACCTTACAGGCAATACAATGGCACTAAATTCCTATCTTTCAGTAGTTACCCTGAATGTAAATGGGCTAAATGCCCCAATCAAAAGACACAGGCTATCAGACTGGATTAAAAAACAAGACCCATCGATATGCTGTCTGCAAGAGACTCATTTTAGACCCAAAGACACCCCCAGATTGAAAGTTAATGGGTGGAAAATCATTTACCATGCTAATGGACACCAAAAGAAAGCTGGGGTGGCAATCCTTGTATCAGACAAATTAGATTTTAAACCAAAGACTGTAATAAGAGATGAGGAAGGACACTGTATTCTACTTAAAGGGTCTATCCAACAGGAAGATCTAACAATTGTAAATATCTACGCCCCTAACATGGGAGCAGCCAATTATATAAGGCAATTAATAACAAAAGCAAAGAAACACATCGACAACAATACAATAATAGTGGGGGACTTTAACACCCCCCTCACTGAAATGGACAGATGGTCTAAGCAAAAGATCAACAAGGAAATACTTTAAATGATACACTGGACCAAATGGACTTCACAGATATATTCAGAACATTACATCCCAAAGCAACAGAATACACATTCTTCTCTAGTGCCCATGGAACATTCTCCAGAATCGATCACATCCTACGTCATAAATCAGGTCTCAACCGGTACCAAAAGACTGGGATCATTCCCTGCCTATCTTCAGACCACAATGCTTTGAAACTAGAACTCAATCACAAGGGGAAAGTTGGAAAGAACTCAAATACATGGAGGCTAAAGAGCATCCTCTTAAAGAATGAATGGGTCAACCAGGAAATTAAAGAAGAATTAAAAAAATTCATGGAAACCAATGAAAATGAAAACGCAACTATTCAAAATCTTTGGGATGAAGCAAAGGCAGTCCTGAGAGGAAAGTATATAGCAATACAAGCCTTTCTCAAGAAACAAGAAAGGTCTCAAGTACACAACCTAACCCTACACCTGGAGAGAGAACAGCAAATAAAGCCTAAGCCCAGCAGGAGAAGAGAAATAATAAAGATCAGAGCAGAAACCAATGAAATAGGAACTAAAAGAACAGTAGAACAGATCAACGAAACTAGGAGCTGGTTCTTTGAAAGAATTAACAAGATTGATAAACCCCTGGCCAGACTTATCAAAAAGAAAAGAGAAATGACCCAAATCAACAAAATCATGAAGGAAAGAGGAGAGATCACAACCAACACCAAAGAAATACAAACAATTATAAGAACATATTATGATCAACTCTATGCCAGCAAATTAGATAACCTGGAAGAAATGGATGCATTCCTAGAGATGTATCAACTACCAAAACTGAACCAGGAAGAAATTGAAAACCTGAACAGACCTATAACCACTAAGGAAATTGAAGCAGTCATCAAAAGTCTCCCAAAAAACAAAAGCCCAGGGCCAGATGGCTTCCCAGGGGAATTCTACCAAACATTTAAAGAAGAATTAATACCTATTCTTCTGAAACTGTTCCAAAAAACAGAAATGGAAGGAAAACTTCCAAACTCATTTTATAAGGCCAGCATTACCTTGATTCCAAAACCAGACAAAGACCCCATCAAAAAGGAGAATTACAGACCAATATCCCTGATGAACATGGATGCAAAAATTCTCACCAAAATACTAGCCAATAGGATCCAACAGTACATTAAAAGGATTATTCACCACGACCAAGTGGGATTTATCCCTCGGTTGCAAGTTTGGTTCAACATCTGCAAATCAATCAATGTGATACAATACATTAACAAAAGAAAGAAAAAGAACCATATGATCCTCTCAATAGATGCAGAAAAAGCATTTGACAAAGTACAGCATCCTTTCTTGATCAAAACTCTTCAGAGTATAGGCATAGAGGGTACATACCTCAATATCATAAAAGCCATCTATGAAAAGCCCACAGTGAATATCATTCTCAATGGGGAAAAACTGAGAGCTTCCCCCTTAAGGTCAGGAACGCGGCAGGGATGTCCACTATCACCACTGCTATTCAACATAGTATTGGAAGTCCTAGCCACAGCAATCAGATGGCAAAAAGAAATAAAAGGCATCCAAATCGGCAAAAAAGAAGTCAAACTCTCACTCTTTGCAGATGATATGATACTGTATGTGGAAAACCCCAAAGACTCCATCCCAAAACTGCTAGAACTCATACAGGAATTCAGTAAAGTGGCAGGATATAAAATCAATGAACAGAAGTCAGTGGCATTCCTATACACCAACAACAGGACAGAAGAAAGAGAAATTAAGGAGTTGATCCCATTTACAATTGCACCCCAAACCATAAGATACCTAGGCATAAATGTAACCAAAGAGGCAAAGGATCTGTACTCAGAAAACTCTAAAATACTCATGAAAGACATTGAGGAAGACACAAAGAAATGGAATAACGTTCCACGCTCATGGATTGGAAGAACAAATATTGTGAAGATGTCAATGCTACCTAGAGCAATCTACACATTCAATGCAGTCCCCATCAAAATACCATCCACTTTTTTCAAAAAAATGGAACAAATAATCCTAAAATTCGTATGGAACCAGAAAAGACTCCGCATAGCCAGAGGAATGTTGAAAAAGAAAAGCAAAGCTGGCGGCATCACAATTCCGAACTTCCAGCTCTATTACAAAGCTGTCATCATGAAGACAGTATGGTACTGGCACAAAAACAGACACATCGATCAATGGAACAGAATAGAGAGCCCAGAAATGGACCTTCAACTGTATGGTCAACTCATCTTTGACAAAGCAGGAAAGAATGTCCAATGGAAAAAAGACAGTCTCTTCAACAAATGGTGTTGGGAAAATTGGACAGCCACATGCAGTAGAATGAAACTGGACCATTTCCTTACACCACACACAAAAATAGACTCCAAATGGTTGAAAGACGTCAATGTGAGACAGGAGTCCATCAAAATCCTAAAGGAGAACACACAGGCGGCAACCTCTTCGACCTCAGCCGCAGCAACTTCTTCCTAGAAACATCGCTAAAGGCCAGGGAAGCAAGGGCAAAAATGAACTATTGGGACTTCATCAAGATAAAAAGCTTTTGCAAAGCAAAGGAAACAGTCAACAAAACCAAAAGACAACCGACAGTTGGGAGAAGATATTTGCAAATGACATATCAGATAAAGGGCTAGTATCCAAAATCTATAAAGAACTCATCAAACTCAACACCCAAAGAACAAAGAATCCAATCAAGAAATGGGCAGAAGACATGAACAGACATTTTTCCAAAGAAGACATCCAAATGGCCAACAGACACATGAAAAAGTGCTCAATATCGCTCGGCATCAGGGAAATCCAAATCAAAACCTCAATGAGTTACCACCTCACACCAGTCAGAATGGCTAAAATTAACAAGTCAGGAAATGACAGATGTTGGCGGGGATGTGGAGAAAGGGGAACCCTCCTACACTGTTGGTGGGAATGCAAGCTGGTGCACCCACTCTGGAAAACTGTATGGAGGTTCCTCAAATAGTTGAAAATAGAGCTACCCTATGACCCAGCAATTGCATTACTGGGTATTTACCCCAAAGATACAAAAGTAGGGATCCGAAAGGGTACATGCACCCCGATGTTTATAGCAGCAATGTCCACAATAGCCAAACTGTGGAAAGAGCCAAGATGTCCATCGACAGATGAATGGATAAAGGAGAGGTGGTATATATATACAATGGAATATTATGCAGCCATCAAAAGGAATGAGATCTTGCCACTTGCAACGACGTGGATGGAACTGGAGGGTATTATGCTGAGCGAAATAAGTCAAACAGAGAAAGACATGTATCATATGACCTCACTGATATGAGGAATTTTTAATCTCAGGAAAGAAACTGAGGGTTGCTGGAGTGGTGGGGGGTCGAGGGATGGGGTGGCTGGGTGATAGACACTGGGGAGGGTATGTGCTCTAGTAAGCGCTGTGAATTGTGCAAGAGTTTGAATCTCAAATCTGTACCTCTGAAACAAATAATGTAATATATGTTAAGAGAAAAGAAAAAGAAGAAGGTTGCAGGAGGGGAAGAATGAAGGGGGGGAAATGGGAGGGGTAGACGAACCATGAGAGATGATGGACTCTGAGAAACAAACTGAGGGTTCTAGAAGGCAGGGGGCTGGGAGGATGGGTTAGCCTGGTGATGGGTATTGAGGAGGGCACGTTCTGCATGGAGCACTGGGTGTTATGCACAAACAATGAATCATGGAACACTATATCTAAAACTAATGATGTAATGTATGGGGATTAACATAACAATAAAAAAATTTAAAAAAAAAGATGTTGGGAGTACATTTCTACTAACATTACCCTACAATGACCTCCAAAAAAGTATTCCTATTTCCATGAAAATATTCGAGGCACTAAATCAGTGTGCTTAAATGGCATGGCCTTTAAAATTTCCCAATTCTTCTGCTACAAACATCTGTAAAAATTCACTAAAAGTTTCCAATCTTCTCCCACCCAAGACTCTTTTTAAATGTTTTTCATGTGAGCAAGTTTAATATTCATTCAAAAAAAAAAGTTTGGTTTTGTTTTCTCTCAACCTCAGCTTAAAGGCAACTTTGTGATTATTTGAGGGCTCTTTTTTGCCATCATGATCCTCCATGGATTGGAAAGATAGCTCCCTTTACCTATTGTGCTTTGAGCAATTAAAAAGTCACAATTCTTGATTTCTGTGCTACCAAGGGGAGGAAAACAGCTATAGCTATAAACCATCATCCCAAATGAAGAATCCATGAAATTCAGTGTCATCTTTATCAGCCCATGCATCTTGGAGCAATGAGTTACAGATATTTAGTGTCAGATTTTCAGCATGTTTATATTCATGCATAGAAAGTAAAATAAAATATCTGAAAAGATAATTTCCCAGCTAAAATGCCAAGCAAAGCTACGAAGATGCATTTCATTTCTTATAGTGAATAAATATACTTTAAAAAAAAATCTCAATCAAATTTTAAATGAACTCAAGAAGATATATACTGTAAGTCATTTTTCTAAAAGTTGAAGAACTACTATGCCAAGTAGAAAGTTTCTTCTACTTTCTATCCAATAGTGGTTATTTTGTTTTGCATCTGCCAGATTTGTTGAAAGCAAAGGACCCCATGCATGTATTTAATTTTGATTTCTTCTAGTCTTCCCTTAGCCATCTTCCACCTTATCTCTCTAAAATTACATTGTGTGCACTCCTACTTAAAAGAATCCTCTTTACCCAGGCTGGCACTATTATTCCTCAGAGGAAAAGCTCTGTTTTCATTCTGATCTAATCTATCTCCACAGCAAAATCAATAAGCATATTAAGGAGCTCTGGCTTCTCCACTTCTCGTAGAAAACTTCACAGATTTGAAAATTGGTCATTTGGGTTAGGCAAATGATATTGGAAATACCAAAAATGTGAGAAAATCCCAAGACAGTTTCTCTTAGGTTTTAGAATAAAATACTTGTACATTTCCCATATATGTATAGTATAAATAATGTTTACTATCCTTACTCTGTATATATTAGTAATGACAAGTGCTATATATTACATATGACTTAAACGATACATCTGCCTGTTAGTATTAAGAAAAATAAAACTAAAAACCTGCATCCATCCTAAGGTATATTCTTTTTTTTTTTAATTTTATTATGTTATGTTAGTCAACATACAATACATCATTGGTTTTTGATGTGGTGATCCACGATCCATTGTTTTCCTAAGGAATATTCTAACTAGACGCTTTTCTGAAGACCACTAACACTGGAGTAGAACACAGCCACCTTGAAGTTAACAGTTATTGGTGACAAGGTAAATAGATGCTGAAGCACTGACTCTAATTTGTCTTTAAAAAAAAAAAAAAGATTTTATTTATTTATTTATTTGATGGGGACGCGGAGAGAGCACAAGCAGGGGAGTGGCAGCCAGAGAGAGAAGCTGACTCCCCGCTGAGCAGGGAGCCCAACGCAGGGCTCAATCCCAGAACCCTGGGATCATGACCTGAGCCGAAGGTAGACACTTAACTGACTGAGCCACCCAGGCGCCCCTACTCCAATTTGTCTGAGATGACACACTGTTACTGGCATTAGATGCTCTGATCTATTTTCTTTGTAGTGATGGTTTCTCTGATCAGTTCCGTTTACCTAACACTTCATTGGAGCAATCCTGTGGAAGATGTTAGGGACACAAAGAGATAAAATCTCTCTTCAGGCATTTAGTGGGGAGAGAGCTGTGACCTTATAAATATACAGTAGAGGTGGCTGCTCTCTAGAAATGCAAATAGAAGAATATCTTTTCCAAATATTGCCTTCCACCTGCTCAGTAAAATGCCAGTGTCGAATAATTTCACAGGTGACATCATTTTTTTTTTTCTAGTGAAGTGATAACTCCTTCTCAGATTAGTATGAAGCCAATTTGGCATAGTTTGTGGCTTCTGACCACTGCCCACCTTCACATAAGTTCTTTGAAGTAGCACATTCAGATAATTGAGGTTTACTTAATTATTAAAAGAGAACTGTGTGCATCTTGTTCCCAACATCTCAGAGAAATGGTGTCCCAGTGCATTTTTTTAAAGACTGATTTGTTTATTTTAGGAAGGGAGGGAGTGGGAGAGAGACAGAGAGAGAGAGAGAGAGAGAGAGAGAGAGAGAGAAAATGAGTGGGGGGAGGGGCAGAGAGAGAATCTCAAGCAGAGTCCCTGCTGAGTGTGGAGCCCAAGGAGGAGCTTGATCTCAAGACCAAGGAGATCATGACCTGAGTCGAAACCAAGAGTCTGGTGCTTAACCGACTGAGCCACCCAGGTGTCCCGTGAATTTTTTTTTTTTTTTTAAACAAACTACAAGTAGGCTGGCCATGATGAAAAAAAAAAAAAATGAAGGAAAGTTACAGAGGGGAGAGACAGAGATATGCTGACAGTGGAAAATGAAGTGATAGATAACAAACAAAAGGACAAGGAAAAAAGAGGTAGAGGAGGGGATGAGATGGAAGGGGAGGGAGTAACCCAAAATTTGTTTTAAATGGACATTTTGTATCTTGGAATGGTGAGCTTTTTGTGAATTAAGGATTCTTCTAAGTTCCCCATGATGCAAACAGTAATTAACCCAGTTCCCCTCCAAAGTCCACATAATCCTGGAAAAAGTGGAAGGTTATATATGAAACAAAACACTGACAAGCCAGATGCCCAGGCATTTCTAAGCCTGATCATTTTTCAACCACCAAACCATACACCCATCAAAGCTGACAAACTATCAGGGTTTCATATGTGACTAGTGGTTTCCCATAGCAATTTAAAATAAGCTATGCTGTCTAGAGCATGGCAATTAAAACATCGGGGCGATTTTAATTCACTGCTCTCCATCTGAGTGTCACACATTTGACCTCCACTGACTACTTAAAAATGGGAGTTTGAGTGCAGAGTTATGGTAATAGATGGCACTTTCAGAAAGGTAATTTCAAATCTTAACAAAGTACCAGAGCCCCAGCCTATTCTGGGATAGAAATCACTGAACCCATCATTAGTCAAGTTCACTTAAGGCTAGAGGCAATTTGAAGCACCTGAGTAACCTTCCCGAAAAGCACATCTTCACAACCGGCCAGCCCCTTTGAGCTATTTCCAATGTGACTCTCCTCGGCCCCCAGGCTGTCCTGATCCCCTATGCTTTGCAGCAGAAGAGATTCTATTTTTCTCTTCTTCTATTTCCTGACACTGCACAGAACAAATTATAATTAGGAAACCACCTGAGGGGAAGGTGACAATTCAGTTGTCAATTTTCATGGATGAATCCCATTTCTAACAACACAAGCAAGGCAAGCCTCTCACCCTCAAAATAGATACTTAGGGGATGCTGCTATTAGCTGGTTCACTGCCCTGAAAAGGAAGCAATCACAAAGATGACAGCAACTACAACAACAACAGAGATGCGAACAAAAAAAGAAGCCCCTCACTATAAATATTTTCATTGCCAACAAGTCTCTAATGTGGTATGGAGTGATGTGAAACAGCCATGTTGCAACGCACCCCTTCTAAGGCTAACGAAAGCTGTCACGTCAGTGTGTTGAACACAGCCCAACACTTGAGTGCAAGTGTTCAAAAGGCAGAAAATAAGGAAATGGGTAGCTTGTGGTGGGAATATTTATATAGCCCAGCCTCATGTGAGATTTTAGCTCAAAATGGATTAAGGAGATGTTATAACCTTCTTATCTTTAATCATGTGGATGCAAGCTCTGAAAATCTGTTAGCCAAATAGATTTTTTTTTTTAAATCTCAGATTAATTTTTCCTACAACATGCTATCTTTATTCTACCCAGAGAGTGAAACACATATGCCAAGGGTAGGATGAGACCAAAACTAAAGCAAGTATTAAAAGTATAAAAAAGGACATTAACCTTAGGCTTGTGTAGTAGATCTCAGATAAAAAAGCCATCATTAGCCTATGGGACTGAAACATGGGCATATTTAATTATTACCTTAAAATATTATCTTTCGGGGCGCCTGGGTGGCTCAGTCGTTAAGCGTCTGCCTTAGGCTCAGGTCATGATCCCAGGGTCCTGGGATCGAGCCCCGCATCGGGCTCCCTGCTCCGCGGAAGCCTGCTTCTCCCTCTCCCACTCCCCCTGCTTGTGTTCCCTCTCTCGCTGTGTCTCTCTCTGTCAAATAAATAAATAAAATTTAAAAAAAATATATTATCTTTCTCTTGGACCCATTTTTCTTTCTCTTCACAAAAGTTTTCATTTTGAGAGGAAAGAGCCCTGGAGAGAAGTGGGTCTAATAATAAATGAGTGCACCACCTCCCTGTTATTAAGGGAAAGTGCAGTTGGTGTGATCTGAGAAATTGGAAAAGCTCAATATTGCTTATGTCTACTGTGGCAAAGTAATTAATATCTTGTCAGTTACGAGAAAATTTTAAACAAAATTATTCTGGATTTACGAGGTTCCAAATCTGTGTCCATCCCTTCCCACCCTAATCTGGGTTTATCCATTTTATTCTCGATTATCATAGCTCTCCTCTGGGGAGGTAAAAGGCTATGCACTCCCACATTTCTTCAAATCTAAGGCTTCTATATTTCACATTTTAATTTTCCTGAAATTGGGATGTTTCTTCAATCATGAAGTTGTCAGAATCAGAGAATACTGTCACTGGTTAGTTTATAACTTCTGACTTAATAGTATCTTTTTCAATTATACGCTTAAAACACCAGAAAAACAATAGTTTCCATGGCAGCTCCATCACAAGTGATTATGTATCACAATAGGGGATGAGCAGTAGCAGATTAGGGGTGTGGAGAAAGGGGAAAAAATAGACAAAACTTGCGGGATGAGATAAGGACAGGGAGAAAGACTGGGTCCAGGACTGGGTCCAGGACACAATCCATTCTGAGTGGACTGGGAATATACTCAAAGTAGAACTGATGAAATGGAGAACCCCAAATTTAGGGGCTAACAAATGATCTGCAGGAACTGACAACTAGAACAAAGGACAAACAGATAACATCTGAGTGGCCAAGACAGATTTTATCAAGGAGGCAAAGGAGGCCCGACTACAAAGGCATTTCTATTGTTTTAGAGGCACAGGGAGATCCAGGAAACAATGATCACCAAGGTTGACGACATAATTACTGTTGTATCCCAATGGAGTGGGCAGTGGATGAATCAGAAAAATAATCCCTGACGTCCTGTATTCTATAACAACAAGGCACCCTACTTCCTTAAGAAGAGCATATGACAACCATTGTTATGGTAGTTGGCACATCGCTGTTCAAATATGCCAACTCCCCTAAGTCATTGGTCATCCTCATCCAAGCAGCTAAAAGAAAGAAATCTGTTTAAAAGTTCCTGCCAAACATTACTGTGATGATAAACAGAAGAAAAAAATTAATTATCATTATTTTTAGTTTCAGGTGTACAATGATTCAATAATTCTATATATTACTCAGTACTCATTTTAATGGAGGTGGGAGAAGAAAGAAATGAAAAGAACACAAGATGGGCAAATCATTTGTGTGAATCGCACATTCACCACTGACATATTCAAAGATGAGATGTTTCTGATTATAGTGATTCTGATTTACCAATTCACTCTGAGCGAGGGTGCATAATTTCCATATGTGTCTCAACAGGAAAATGGAACCTTTTCAAAAATTCCCAGAGATGCTTTTTTATACCTACTAAGTTGTTCCTACTGCTGATTATTCAAGGTTAAACAGATGCCCCTCCTCACAATAAAATCCTTGCAAAGAGCTTATGAGCTGCTTTCAATATTTGATTTATCTTACACTTAAAAGCTAACTATTATTTTTGAAAAGTAATTTGTACCTAATGGCAGGTATCTACCCCAGCAGATGTTTGCTAAATAACATGTGCTAGATGCAAAAAATGTTCTCTATTTTCAATAATTTAAAATGTTAGCATTGAAATATCTTTAGCTCACAAGTACTTTCAAAGTAGAATAATAGTTAAATAATCATTGTATAAGTAAGTCAGCCATGGTTTTCAAAGCATTTTCCTACCATTTTCTGTAAAAGTCATGTTGGTAAAATATGCAGTTTTACAAAATTAGTTTACACAGTTTGAAGAGCTAATTACATTAAAACGAAGATAATATTTTGATTAATTCTTAATATGCGTCTTAACAGTCATTTTATCTTTCAGAAAAAAAAGGGTTTCTTTTTTTTTTCTTAATCTGTGTTTTGACAGCTTATAAGTTTACTATATATGGTATTCAGTACATTTTAAGTCATTACTTAGCCTTCAAATTTCATGTAGTTTATTCTTTATGTCTTTTTACTTCTTCAGTCAGGATAAAGAACTTGAAGTTTTTGGCAAAAGGTAGTAAATATAGGATCATTTTGCAGAAATGGCTGCCAAGATGTCTGTAAATGGGCTGCTGCCCCTCACCTGCCCAGCCAGGTACACCCACAGCTACTCAGGACCCATTTCTCACCACACTTAGGTTTGGTTAACCATATTGGTATTGTTCTCAGCATTA
The DNA here is from genome assembly GCF_011800145.1 of Mirounga leonina. Lineage (NCBI taxonomy): Eukaryota > Metazoa > Chordata > Mammalia > Carnivora > Phocidae > Mirounga > Mirounga leonina. Next base: position 10,890,681 of record NW_023270855.1, read on the forward strand.
TCCATAAATTCCATCTCTGCTGCCTCATCAGTCTTTACACTATGATAGATCCATGCACCCTTATGTTCATAGATATTCAATGCGTATTCAGTAGCTCTTTGGGATAAATTGTCCTTTCACTGAGACTTGGTAAAAGATAGGAAAGAATCAGAAACAAGAGAAAAGATGGATCCTGTTGAAGTGTTTGTGGTAGGGGTCTCTGGGAAGTTCAATTCATATCTGAATGTGGCAGTTTCTACAGACTGAATGCTTGTGTTCCCCCCCAAAAGGCATATGTTGAAATCCTAACCCCCAATGACATGATATTAGGATTGGGGGCCTTTGGGAGGTGGTTAGATCCTGAAGGCAGAGCCCTCATGAATGAGATTAGTGCACCTGTAAAAGAGACCCCAGAGAGCTCCCTTGCCCCCTCTGCCATGTCCGTGACACAGAGCGGCTATGTACTGAATAAGGAAGTGGGCCCTCAGCACACATCAAACCTAACAGCACCTTGATCTTGAATTTTTCAGTCTCCAATATGGTGGGAAATATTTTTTTTTGTTACTTGCAAGCTGCCTACTCTATGGTATTCTGTTATAGCAGCACAAACAGACTAAGACAGTAATTAAATACACTAGAATGGGACACAGGTTTTTTAAAGAGTATATCAAAGTGACCTCAAGAAGGTATTCACAAATTCATTAATAAATCCATATGTGACAGGCAAAGTAAGATAAATTCTATAAAATGGGTGGGTGGATGGATGGATGGATGGATGGATGGAGAAACACATAATCTCAAACTATAGCAAAGGTCCTTATTTCTAGACATGCAGCTGGGACACATGGTCATTTAGTCACTTCCTTTTAGTGAAATCTGCCACAGTGTACAATGAGTTCTTGGGCCAAGTTCAAATAAATATTATGGAAATAGCAGAAAGACGTGATGATAATACTCTTCCACTTATAGTTCAACTCAATAAACATGTACTGAGATCTGTGTCAGGAACTCTGCTGGGGCTTGGAGCATGTGATGGCTAAGAGGCTTAATATGTAGCTTTGGAGAGAGGAAAAAGTCACAATACAAAAGCACGGTAAGTGTCATGATTTTATAAGGGCAGGATGTCAATGGAGGCAGAGTGAAGAGCACATAAGCTGTGATAGAGCTTGGTGACAATTTAGTATTTTCTTCTACTTAAGTTTTATAATTCCAACTGTTCCAACAAATAAAAACTACATTCTAAAGATTTTATTTATTTGACGGGGGGGCGGAGAGCACAAGCAGGGGTGGGGGGAGCGACAGGCAGAGGAAAAGGGAGAAGCAGGCTCCCAGCTGAGCAGGGAGCCCAACACAGGGATCCCCTAGGACCCCAGGATCATGACCTAAGCCAAAGGTAGACACCTAACCAACTGAGCCACCCAGGCTCCCCTAAAAACTATGTTCTAGAAAGTTATATCAGACAACTTACTGTGGCCTATGGGTAAAACTAGCTTTAGAAATACAGGATATTATGAGAACCTTGTTTTGTTTTATTGTTGTTAATTGTCATTATTTTGTGAGAAAGCAGAGCAGGACTGGGGGTGGGGAAGGCAGAGGGAGAGAGAAAAAATGAGAAAGAATATTAAGCAGGCTTCATGCTCAGCATGGAGCCTAATGTGGGGCTTGATCTCACAACCCTGAGATCATGACCTGAGCCAAAATCAAGAGTCGGATGCTCAACCAACTGAGCCACCCAGGTGCCCCTATGACAGTTTTAATGTTATGGATCAAATAAATAGTTTGGTCCAAGAACTTTATGGATTTGAGATTTTGGTTGGTTTTAGAAATGGAAAATAGCCTTTAGTTCACACATGTTGTTGAAATTGTTTGTATATTTAATGTAAATTTTTTTTGCAATACATCTAAATACATGCAGTAGAATCCTATATAATCTTGTAAATTTGCCCATGGAGATGATTGTTGCATAGATCTTACGTTCCCACAAAACTATAAATGCATAATAGAAAATGTTTAGTACCTAAGGGCATCAGTCACTTCTATAGCAAGATAAGTATGCTGTGCAATCATCTGGGAAACATTAAAATTAATACTGACTCTCATTACGATGAAGAATGAGTACCAAAAATCTTTCCTGCTTTTCACTCCCTAAACATGCTCTGTAAATTAATGGAGAGTTGGACAACTACATACCAATTCAAAATTTGGGAGCTTGAGATCTTAGAAATGCAGAACTAAAGTCCCCATATGAAAATCTCAACTTCTCCACATTTCACTCAGAGGTTTTTTGTTTTTGTTACAGTGTCTCTGGCACATGAATATTTCAGTCATTGCGTATATCAGCTTTTTGCAACTCTAATGGTTTGCTTGCCCCTTTCTTCCTATTTTCCTCCAGTGCTAAGTATCTCAAAGGTCTTCTATGTTCTTAAATATTATCATGGACGTTTTGTGCTTGTTTATTTCATCTCACTTGCCTGGGATTTATTCGCAAGATTGTAGAGGGAAAAAAGTCATCATTCGCTACCTTAATGAAAGATTGTCCTCTCTAGAAAAACTTAGAAGGAAAAATCATGTTAAATGAAAACAAGACAAATGTCATGTAAACACATTTTACAATGGGAGGAAACAAGCTATGTAAAATCAGGTGCACCCATAATCTTGAAATGTGAGCTGAAGTCACCTTCTCAGATATTGACCTGATTTTGCTCTTCTTGGAATAAATTTAATCTGAATTAATCTACAAAATAATGAAACTGTTTGTGTATAGATAACTAATTCCTATTCCATTCTGGAATGAAGGAAAAGCTCAGAGAAACAATTAGGCTAATCCTTTAATATACAGGATTTGGCGGGGGAGGGGGGAAGGGGGGAAGGGGGGACAGGACTGCCTGACAACATGAGTGACTACAAGGAAGTATATCCAATCCTAGATTATAGAATGTTAGGGCACATTTCAGCTGACCCACCCAAAATATTCACTTTGTAGCTCAAATATCTAATAATGGGGAAGACTTCAAAGTAAATATTTGAGAATTAAATTTTTGTTTTGGTAGAGCACTTTGTGAGGTCTCTAAGGTGCCACTGGGATGTTAAATCTCAGGAAGAGGGGCGCCTGGGTGGCTCAGTTGGTTAAGCGACTGCCTTCGGCTCAGGTCATGATCCTGGAGTCCCGGGATCGAGTCCCACATCGGGCTCCCTGCTCGGCAGAGAGTCTGCTTCTCCCTCTGACCCTCCTCCCTCTCATGTTCTCTGTCTCTCATTGTCTCTCTCGCAAATAAATAAAATCTTAAGAAAAAAAAAAATTTAAATCTCAGGAAGGTGCCACTGACTGCAGTCGTCCAGCCAAGAAGAGCTACTGATACCCAGTAAGTACACAATTTTAAGTCAAACATGTTTAGCAAAACCATCATATGTTTTTCAAGAGGCCAGTTTTGAAAGGTTTTAGGGAAGTAAAAAGAAATTATGGACAAAATCCATCCCTAAAAATGAGAACATATCATAGGGAAAAATTATCCTGGGGGATTCATAAGAAAATATGAGAAGATGTTATGCAAAATTATGCACAGCTCTGGACTACTAGAATACTCTGACAGGTCAAGCGCACACGCACACACACACACACAGTTTCTAGTAAGGGACAAACAATAAAGAAGAAGCGGGAAATTTAACTGATTTTTTTGTTAAGAATTTAGTAAAAAGTTGTTTCTAGGTTTTAGAGCCTAGAAATAGCAATATTAATAGTTATTTAGGAGAAGAGAAAGAGAGATTAATTATTATTTTAAGATAAGCCAGGATATTATTGTAAATTTGAAACTTCCAAGATATGAGTGTAAATTCCTAGGTAGGATGCAATGTACATGTGCACAGATTTGGGGAGGCAGGCATATTAATATTCTTGTGATTTAAAACAAAACAACAACAAAAAAACACCTCATTTATTTTTTAATTGTCTGTGTTTTTAAATCTGAAAAACCAAAAACTATCTTTAGGAAGTTCCAAAGGTACTGGCTCATTATCTTCAGGTAGGGTACCACAGAAACCACATGGAAAGATGGGATTTCTAAATCTCACCATTAGAAGAGAAGAATCAGTTTTTCTTCATTCTCTTGTTTTTATATTTTTTATAGGAATTGTAAGGATTCAACTGGTCCAATATTAAAATTAACTATATATAATGTCACTTAATGCCGCACCAAAAGCAAATCATTGTTTTCTGTAGTTTACATTTTATGGGAGAAGTCTAAAGTATAGACCAAATTGTATTCCTTATCTCAAAAAGGTTTTTTTTTTAAGATTTTATTTATTTATTTGAGAGAGAGAGAGAGAATATGAGTGGGGGAGGGGCAGAGGGAGGGGGAACAGTAGACTCCCCACTGAGCAGGTAGCCTAATGCAGGGCTCAATCCCAGGACCCTGAGATCATGACCTGAGCCGAAGGCAGATGCTTAACCAAATGAGCCACCCAGGTGCCCTAATCAAAAGGGTTTTGTTTTTTTTTTTTAGTAGATAATTATGCATAAGGATAATATTTTGGGGGGTGCCTGGGTGGCTCAGTTGGTTAAACCACTGCCTTCGGCTCAGGTCATGATTCCAGAGTCCTCGGATCAAGCCCCGCATCGGGCTCCCTGCTCATGCAGGAAGCCTGCTTCTCCCTCTGCCTGCCGTTCCCCCTGCTTGTGCTCTTTCTCTCTTTCTCTCTCTCTTGCTATCTCTCTCTCTGTGTCAAATAAATAAAATCTTGTAAAAAAAAAAAAGGATAATATTTTTCCCTTTGACAGAATATTTTCCTCTTTTTTGTAATCCATGGTGATAGTTAAGTTTCTTTCCTTTACTGGATAGTTTTTATGAGGCCCAGCACTTCCTGGGATCTGACTGAGGAAGAATCAGAATCATCTATAGTTTTGTAGATGGCAAGAAACTGGAGTTTTAGCTTTAGGAAAGAAAGAAGTTACTCTTGGGTAATTTCTATGAGCCTAGCATTTTGAGAAACTGATTTACTCTTTAGCACAAATATGTAAGTAGTGACTCAGGCTTTACTTTACAATGTCATCACTGAGGCCCAGAGTAACCAAGGATATGCCCAACTTCACACAGCCTTAAGGGTGGAACTGGAATTTTAAACTAGGCTTTCTTTTCTGAACTATCGTGGTCTTTCCTCTGAGATGGTGGAATAATTCACCAAGGGAATGTGAGGACAATTGGTGATGGTGCTGGATTCAGTATCAAGTCTTTTGATGCCTGGAAAGACTAGTGTTAGAGTCTAACTTGGGCCACCCTGATGAAGGAGTCAAATGCCACCTTCCCCCCAAAGCAAGTGCTACAAGGAAAGGATGTTGTCTTATGGGGTCCACAGTTATAGAGATGCAAGTGGGTTATTACTTGGTTCCAAAAAACAGAAAGTCAAAGCCTTGATTCAGAATTGTACAGAGACCAAGGATTCTCAGGCCAAGAACTGGGATGTTAGTTCCTCTTTTCAGATACTGTTAGAAAAGACAGGGAAAGGAAAAAAGATCAGGCGTTGTGACACGGACTTATTCTTTCCACATCTGAATTCTGTGATGGTGAAGATCGCAGAGGGGAGTGTCCCCCATAGCATTATCTTGTAACAAGTGACTCTTTTCCTTGCTAGGTAATCATTGTGGTCCTCTTCCACTTCCCCTACTGGACTGCAACGTCTTTCGGGACAGGGATTTCTCTCTCCCTGTTTGCCCAGACCTGATCAGGCTGCCTGGCGTATGATGACAGAAGGGCTCGTCCCCCATTACTAGGCCACCTACTCCTAATTCCTTCTTACAGATTTATTTTCATGTGCAAAGAACCAAATTGCTTGAGCCAAAGCTTTAGTCCCCACTATGGGTTGAAGCCCTGAACTTATAAAGTGGTCAAATGTCGTTGCATAAGGCAAATTATCCATTTCCATAATCACAAGCAATTGAAATTGTGAACACTTAGGAAGAACCCATTTATGGCCCAATTCCTTTTTCAAAAGGTATCCAAGGTAGTATTATGCTCTGCTGATGATGTTATTTTACAGCAAAATAAACCTTGACATTTTTTTAAGGGAAGAAATAAAATAGAGGCATATCTGAGAAGATTCAGATTTTGCTCCCAATGACCAAAGTCTGCAAAGTATAATAACTGTGGTAGAATCATTTTTTCTTGGCAGTCATTCCTTTTCTATTTGCTCCAGAAGGTATTGCTTTCTTATAATTGCAAAGTAACCCTATCGCTTCTTTACAAATGCAATGGCGGTCCATTTTTTAAATAAGGGTATACATAGAAATAGAAAGGGATAATGGTAAAGGACTTAAGTCTCCAGAGGGAGAGCATCTGGATGCAAATTTGTGGCTTTCCACTTATCAGGTGCATCTCTCTGTGCCTCAGTTTCTTCACGTGCATAAGGGCATGTTGGCAAGTTGTTAGATGTATTCAATGAGCAAATACAAGCCAAGCATCTAGAATGGTGCCTGGCACATAATAAGGCCTTACATCAATTTCAGCTGCACTGCAATTGTTGTGACTGAGGATTCTCAGCTTATGGGAAAACTGGCAGCCCCTCAAGAGTAACAACCAATTAGGCAATGGTTCTGGTGATCACCAGAACAGCTACCAACTCTACGAGGGATGAAATATTTTGCCACCATTACCACACTATGTTGGCACAGTCTTTGAGCAACCCTATCGAACACAACAAACACACACCTTTGGAAGATGGTAATAACAAGTCTAGGGAACACATCTCATGACTTAACGACATCTTTAAATCCTTACTTGTAAAGTCTGCAGTTTGATTGCCAGGAGCCTTATATAGTAGCCCTCTGGAAAAATCTAAGCATCCAGAGTGGCTGTGATAAGACACTTAAAAGACAGTGTATAAACAAGATAATTTTCTGGTCCCTGTTTTCAACTTAAACCAAAGCCAGGTTATTAATTTGCAAGAGCGAGGGGGTTCTGGAGATTGAAAAATTAATTCAACCCTCTGACGTATCTACAGTCACTGATTCAAGTTCTTGCTTATCAACACTTCCATTTGTTCAGAATAATTAGGAATTTTTCTGGAATGGGATGAATGTATTGCATTCTCTTCTGGGCTCTCTTCATGAGTAGTTGGGGCAGATACCATTTAATTAGATGATCTGAATAACTCTATTATAGCTACCTTTCCTGAACAACTTCCCATACAGTCCCCAGGAAAGACTAACATTTGTAGCAGATTAGCCCTTTTGTAGGGTTGGAAAATAGGCAGAGAATTATCATCCACTGGCCTTTTATTGACTCTAACATGAGAAAAAGACTCTCAGAAGTATTTTTTAGCATCCATCTCTATAAGTTCATTGCTGGCATGAGGGACAAAATGTCTTAGCTGTGAAGATGGTTAAGTTTCTCTCAAAACTACACAGGAGAAAAGAAAGTTGGGAAAGAAGCTAACATGTCCTGAGAACACAGGATTTTTTTAGGCACTGGTTTGGTTGCTTGGCATACGTGGTCTTGAAAGTTCCTTACAAAACTTCAGCAAGTCTGTTATGGCTAGTTTTACAGATTAGGAAGTTGTAGCACTTCCACTGTACTTAATATGCCACCAGGAACAACAGTAACAATAAAACAAAATAAAACAGTGCAACTAAACTATGATACAATGTGTTCTTATCATGTAGAATTGCTTTGCATTTATAGAAAGAATTCATTTACATATATTGAAACAAATATCTTAATCACATAATTTTTTTACATGTGCTTGATAGTGTAATCAAAACCAAACCAGGGGCGCCTGGGTGGCTCAGTCATTAAGCATCTGCCTTAGGCTCAGGTCATGATCCCAGGGTCCTGGAATCGAGCCCCGCATCGGGCTCCCTGCTCAGCGGGAAGCCTGCTTCTCCCTCTCCCACTCCCCCTGCTTGTGTTCCCTCTCTCGCTGTGTCTCTCTGTCAAATAAATAAAATATTAAAAAAAAAAAAAAAAGAGGTGGTTAAGATAGTCCTAAAACTTCACCCCATTCAGGATGTAACTCTTCTCAATCGCTTTTCCCCCTGGCACCCACTGACATCCGTGCCCCATTATTTTCTGCAGAATGTTTATCCAAGTGCACCTTGCCAATGCTGAGGCTAGCACTCGCCAACCTCATCAAACTTGCTTTGGTCTCTTCCTCTTTTGAGTCATAGGCCACTGGAAGCAAAGGAGCTTCAGTTCAAAGTCAGCAGGGAGTTGTATTCCCGTTGTCTGAGGTGTTAGTGGCTGTCCTGCTGAATCAGTCACACCAATCGCTTGTGACTTTGGCCATTCTGGCTTCTATTCAGAGGGATGGTTAATTTCTCCTGCCTTTGGTGGCACCGCTGAGCACGTGGCACCACCATGTGCGATACCAGTGTGCACAGAACTCTACTGAAACGAAGACAGCCATCGCTCAGACCGGATGCAAGCACGTGAGGGCAAAGGCAATGGGGTGGGAGTTGCTGCATACAAGGCTGATGGTGGCTATAATTTAGCACCAACTGTACTGTACATCTCAAAGTCAGAGATACAATAATGTGGAAAAATGCCTTTTAAAAATGATAAAATATGGGATCTCGGTTGGCAAACTATTAGAGAAATTTACCTCTTTCCATAAAAATGGCTATGCAGTTCCCTACTGTAATCAATTCGTGGACTAACAGCATAACCCTTCCTTTTTCAAGATTTGACCTTTGCTATATATAGTATTCAGAGCTTTGATGAATCCCCCACCTTTTGAACTCCTGCCAACTTAAATTTTAACTGCATCAATTTTTGCCCCTTACCAGAAATACTGGGCAGCCTGAGAAATATAACTTTTAGGGAAAGTCAATCTCAGGCTTAAATTTAAAGGGCCCTGAAATGGGGCTTTCTAGGGGAATAGTGATATATTCTTTTTGATCTGAGGTGTTGTTTACATAGGTGTGTTCATCCTAGAAAAAAGTGGGACTGTGTACAAATCTTAAGTTTAGAGCTCAGTGGTTGTTTGCAAAGGAAAAACACTAGGTATCTAGGATATGTGCACTTTTCTGCATGTATAATTCAATTAAAAGATAAAAAATGAAACAAACATAAACAAAAAGACCTTGAAATATTCTGAAGAAAAATACAGGTGAAAATATAAGGCCATAATTCAGTAATAAGTTTATCTTATTAGCCTATGTACAAGCAATACCCTGGAAATGCTACAGGTCTTGTTCGGACCACCACAATAAAGCGAGTAATTCATTAAGCGAGTTGAATTAATTTTTCAGTTTCCTGGTACACATAAAAGTTAGGTTCACACTATAGTATATTAAATGTGCAATAGCATTGTGTCAGAAAAAAATCAAGGTACATACCTTAATTTAAAAAAATGCTTTATTGCTAAAAAAGGCTAACCATTATCTGAGTTTTCAATAAGTCATAATATTTTTGCTGGTGGAGGGTCCCATTTTGATGTTGATGGCTGCTGACTGATCAGGGTGGTGGCTGCTGAAGGCTAGGGTGGTGGTGGAGATTTCTTAAAATAAGGCAATGATGAAGTCTGCCGCATGACCGAGTCTTCCCTTCACAAATGATTTTTCTGTAGCCTGTGATGCTGTTTGATAGCATTTTACCCACAGCAGAGCTTCTTTCAAAATTGGAGTTAATCCCCTCAAACCCTGCCACTGCTTTATCAACTAAGTTTATGTCATATTCTAGATCCTTCGTTGTTATTTCAACAATCTTCAAAGCATCTCCACCAGGACTAGATTCCATCTCAAGAAACCACTTTCTTTGCTCATCCTTAAGAAACAACTCCTCATCTATCCAAATTTGATCATGAGATCGCAGTAATTCAGTCATGTCTTCAAGCTCCACTTCTGATTCTAGTTCTCTTGCTATTTCCATCACATGTGTAGTTTACTTCCTCCACTCAAGTCTTAAACCCTTCAAAGTCATCCATGAGGGTGGGAATCAACTTCCAAATTCCTGTTCATGGTGATGTTTTTACTTCTTTCCATGAATCATGAATGTTCTTAATGGCATCTAGAATGGTGAATCCTTTCAAGAAAGTTTTCAATTGATTTTGCCCAGATCCATCAAAGGAATCACTATCTATGGCAGCTATAGCCTTATAAAATGCATTTCTTTTTTTTTTTTTTTAAGTTTGTTTGTTTGCTTTTAAGTAACTTTTACACCCAGTGTGGGGCTTGAACTCCTGACCCTGATCTGAGATCAAGAGTTGCATGCTTTTCTGACTGAGCCACCTCACAAAATGCATTTCTTAAATAATAAGACTTGGCAGTCAAAATGACTCCTTGATCCATGGGCTGTGGAATGGATGTTCTGTTAGCAGCCATGAAAGCAACATTAATCTCATTGTCCATCTCCATCACAGCTCTTGGGTGACCAGGTGTCTTGTCAGTAAGCAGTGATATTTTGAAAGGAATCCTTTTTCTTTTTTCCCAAGCTGTAGGTCTCAACAGTGGGTTTAAAATATTCAGTAAACTATGTTGTAAACAGATGTGCTATCATCCAGGCTTTGTTGTTCCACTTCTAGAGCACAGGCAAAGTAGATTCAGCATAATTCTTCAGGTCCCTAGGACTTTTAGTAAAATAAGCACTGGTTTCATCTTCAAGTCACCAGCTACATTTGCCCCTCAGAGAGTCAGCCTGTCCTTTGAAGCTTTGAAGCCAGGCACTGACTTCTCTCTAGCTATGAAAGTCCTAGGTGGCCTCTTCTTCCACTAGAAGGCTGTTTTGTCTACATTGAAAATCTGTTGTTTAGTGCAGCCATCTTCATTAATGATCTCGGCTAGATCTTCTGGATAACTTGCTGCAGCTTCTACTTGCTGCTTTATCTTGCACTTTGATGTTATAGAGATTCCTTCACCCTCATGAACCACCTCTGCCAGCTTCACACTTCCCTTCTGCCGCTTGCTCACCTCTCTCAACCTTCACAGAACTGAAGAGTTAGGGCCTTGCTCTCCATTAGGCTTTGGCTTAAGGAAATGTTGTGGCTGGTGTTCTCTTCTCTCCAGACCACTCAAACTTTCTCCATATCATCAATAAGGCTGTTTTACTTTCTTATCATTTAAGTGTTCACTGGAATAGCACTTTTAATTTCATTCAAAAACTAGCTTCCAGTCTGTCTTGGCTTCAGACATGCCTTCCTCACTAAACTTGATCATTTTTAGCTTTTGTTTTAAAGTGAGAGACATACGACTCTTTCACTTTAACATTTAGAGGCCACGAGAGGGTTATTAATGGGCCTAATTTTAATATTGTTTTGTCTTCGGGCGTAGGGAAGCTCAGGAGAGGGAGAGAGACAAGGAGAGATATGACCAGTGAGTGGAGCAGTCAGAACACAGACACACACATTTATCTATTAAGTTCACTATCAGTGCAGTTCATGGTGCCCCCCATTATAATAGTAACTATCAAAGATCATTGATCACAGATCATAACAAATATAATAATGAAAAAGTTTGAAATTTGGCTATAGTACCAAAATATGACACAGAGACACAAGGTGAGTAAATGCTGTAGTAAAAATAGTGCCTATAGACTTGTTCAATGCAGGATTGCTACAAACCTTCAATTTGTAAAAACCGTAATACCTACATTTGTAAAATGTATTACATATTGTAAAAAAGCGAAGGGCACCAAAACAAGGTATGCCTGTACTAATCATAAATACAGTCACAACTAAATTGATTCTTTAAGTGGAACCTCTACTTCTTCAAATTTGTCAATTAGAAGCAAGGCCATCTCTTAGCCACTCATACTAGAAATCGGTTCCTGCTCCTTTCTTGCATTCTTCCTTCCCTCCCAATCTTTAATCAATGGCTATGTCGTGCAGATTTCACTTTGTACATGCACCTTGACTTGGTGCCCTGATATCTATCTCTTCCGACTATCAGGCCTTCATAACTCCCTGCCTGGGCCTCTGCAAAAGAGTAACATTTAGAGCTACTCTGGCTTCTAGTCTTACCTACTTTCAATCTTTCCATGTATCATGAGGTCCATGTCAGGCCATGTGTCTTCCTGAGTAAAAGCCTACTTCAGTGCCTCATCCATGGGGCAGGGTCAGCACCCCTTCTAGAAAGGGGCCTCGATCAATACCTAGAGCCTATGTGAACATTACTCCCTACCTTGCACTTGAACCCCTGATGCATGTGGTTCCCCTAGATCAGGCCACTTCTGCACTCCTTGCCACAAGTCATGCTGCTGCAGTTCTTTCCTTCATTCCAGCCCTTCCTCCTGCCTCTTCTCCAGCCCAGATCTCTTCTCCAGGCTCACTACTTGTACTTCAATTTGTATCTTGGACATCATTTCTGGAAGAATCTTTCCAGAACTCCCTCCACCCATGCTGTGTTGAATTTCCCTCATCGGTGTTCACTTTCAATGTATACACTTCTCCTGCAGATCTTGTTAGACCTTGTTACTGCTTATTCACATGTCCTTCTCCAGTCCAGACTATTCCACAAATATTTCTATACATCTTATTCATTCTGGCACTCTCAACCTTGCATCTGGCACTTAGTAGGTGATCGACTCATATTTTATGAACTGAAATGAATGCCAAAGGACTCATTGAAATGGGAGGGCACAACTAGCAAGAATCTAATTATAGCAATTAACCTGAGGCTAAGTAAGCTAATATAATTAATCTCACTTTATGTATTGGTGAGATATTTGGCATGCTTCTTATTCATTTCTAAAAATTAGTGTTATATTTTACATTATAGTTTCCTATAAGGAATAATACATAATCAATACTCATATAATATGAATTGGGTAAACACCTGGCATTAAAGTCTTTGAAAAGTTTTCACCATAATCAAAACCTGTTGGAGACTTAGGTAGTGTGTTAAATTAGTTGACCACTAAATGATTTTGCACAGTCAATGGATTCAAATTTTAAGTTTCAATGTTTAAAATAAATGATGAGATTTAGTCTTCAGGGTAGAAGAACCTCACATCCCATGTAATTTTTTTTTTTTTAATATTGCTATTTACAGTCAGAGTCAGAGAAGGATTGAAGTACATTTGTAGCTAGAACAATCTGGCTTTGATTTTTGTTCATCTAATTTAAGGGAAGCTAAACAGATTTAATTTAAAAGTTGGAGATAAAAACATAAAAAAAGAAAAATCAATTCTAGATGAGAAGATTACATTTATAATGGAATCACAGACATGCTCTTCACAATGGTGGGTAGAATGGGGAAACTGTAATAATTGCTTGCAATGGTATTGCTTTTCTCTAAATTGATATTACCTGCATACTATTTCAAAAATAATCAAAGAAAGATACATATGAAAGTTTCCTTTTACTGGCAAGTGAGTTGTTTTATTTGTATATTAAGCCCTTATTTTTAGCATGTAAAGCTGAATGAGGCAGAAGAAATGGAAAAGAGCCCAACCTCCTCCATAATGAACTGGAACAGCAGAGGAAAATGCTAGAGAACCCCAAGCTAAACAGCAGTATATTTGGGTCACTGTTTGGCCATTCCTGGATAATAAGTCTATTGGCAATGATTATTTTTCCTACAGATGATCACATGTCTCAGCAAAAATAGAGCTAACAAAATAGCTAAACATAAAAACTTGTGAGATTTCGTTTAAACCCATACTGCGAACCACAGTTTGGCAAAATGGAGGGAGGGGCACAAAATATTCATCAGAGTTGGCCCAGAATTTAGTAAAATCAATAGTCATGTAGCAACATTTATACAACACAAATTACACAGAGTTAAAACAAAGAATGATTTCGGCTTCCAAGTTTTCTTTATATTTATTTCTCCTCATAGCTTTTCTTGCTGATCAAATTTCAAAATAACCACTTCCTTGAATGCAAACTTTCTACTGAGTTCTGGTTCAAATTAGACATTATAGTCAACCAAATGTGAACGCAAGTGTATCTCAGCAAAAGGAAGAGTGTAGCTTCCTTCCCATTCCATATCAGCCTCTCTTATGTTCAGTGCTTGGACAAGCACACTTGCTGAGGGCTCTGTTAGCTCAGACCTTTATCACATACTCAGTGTCTGAGAGAATATCATAAATTAAAAAAATAATAATAATATTACTCTTTAGAAAACAACACATTATGAAATCCTCAATTATATGTTACCCCTGAGACAAATCTGCTTATGAGTTCTGCTATTACATTGAATCTTATCACTCTGTAGAAACTTGGGAACTTATCTGCATTGAAACCAGTCCCTAACATTACTGACACCTCCTTGTGAGAAAAACAACCCTGGATATCCCTTCTGTAGAAGTGGCCTTTTCTGTATGGTATGTGAGTCTATTATTTTGGCCATAAGTAGCTATCAGAGTGCAATAGCCTCTAATCTGGTCCGATATAAGAAATCGAATAGAACCAGTCCATAAAGGATGGAGGCTGACTACACCAATCTTTCCTCTTGCATTATCTTGAATTTAAAGTACAGAGAAAAAACAGTACAATAATAGAGAACTAGAGATCTCAGAGAGACAAGAAACAAAGAAAATAGCAGACAATAATGGCTAAGTCTAAGGTACAGAAAAATCACAGCAGAAACAAACACCTGCTTCTAATGGACTACAAAATCATTTGGTCTTCAGAGTCACATCAGTGGGTTTATATTCAATAACAAATCAGTAATTTGTCAGTTCTCCATAGAGCCTGGCCATATATTTGCCCAGACTCCTTCATAACCTCCATCACCTAAGGCCACTGACTATATTGCTTCTTCTTATAACCAGACAGAGCTAACACAGGCCCCTGACAGGGTTGCTGACAGTCCATTTTCATTCTAAAATACAGATTGTAGAAGACTGTATGGTTTGCTGAACACTGTATCAAGCAGCACTTACTCATAAAGTTAAACCAGCTCCAGTCATAGCACAAACACCATTTCCACTATAAATGGCACACTCTCCAAGCATCAACCCTACAGCTTGGTACAGTGAATAACACTTGGAAAATTACTATTTCTTAAAGGCTCACATGTATCCATCCCTCTTCTAGCTGCACTTAAATTGTTCTCTCTGCCCACCTTGCTTTCACTGGCAAGCATTTTATGAATATGCAACACCTGTCCTATCTCCTTCTTGGTCTTTTATTCTAATTTTCTGATACTGAGTTTTGGCAATATCCTGCCACTTAAACTGGCATGGTAAAAGACCAAGTAACTCCTAATTTCCCAAACCTAATTTTTATCTCTTCAGCTCCCATCTTGACTGACCTTTCAGTAGCATGGTAAAAATGACTACCCTTTCATTGAAATTCTCCAAAGAACAGTTATCTTTTTGCAAACCCTTCTTGCCAATCTATTTGCAATTAAGTGTATTATGAACTAAAATTACACTGACAACTGATTTTACTGGTGTCTCTTCTTAAAATTTAAAACTTCAAACTCACTGGCTTTGCTGGAATTTTTAGTCCAGCATCTATTTCATAATACTTATGTGTGATTAGTGCTATTGCACGGGATGTTTTTCCAGGAACTCTGCTGCAGCAAATATCCTGCCTGGTATGTACCTTTCCTACATCATTTATAGCAAAGTACATGGTAGCAGTCATGTATATTATCCTTGAGAAGCTCCTCTTTAAAGAATGTTAATCCATATAATAGATTTATGGGACACGACCACTTGAGAAAACTGGTACAGACTTTACTAGAGACTATATTACATGAATATTCGTTCAGCAAACATTTACCATGCTTCTGTTATGTACTAGACACCCATCTAACTGGTGAGAGAACAAGAATGTATACTTCAGGAATTAAAAGGAACCTTGTATATGAATTATAATCTCCACTATTTGCTCAGTGCCTGGAGAATATCACTATTTTATGGGAGCTCAGGAATAGTTTGTTAAATGAAAGAAAGCAAATGCTGCATGATCTGAGCCTCTCATATTCTACCAGTCCTAACTCAGGCTATCCTATCCCTCAAGCCCCCTGTCCCATGGGCCTTAGGTGAGTTTGAAAGGGTTACTCCTTTCAAGCTCAGTGCATTGACAATGGTTTGTTTTGGTCAGCATTAGATCCCTAGCATACCACTTGATATTAGAATTGACATTCAATCATTTGTTCAGTGAATGGAGTGATTTTCTCTTTTCATTTGTTGGATAGAGTCTTGGGGAAGCAATAGTGGGTAAGACTTCCTCACCTTTCAGAGATACAGAATTCATATGCTTGTATACATTCAGTAAATGGGTAAAGAAAAAACACAGTATGGGTTTGCTTTAGTCCACGTCACCATTCCAACTTCATCCTACAAATAGTTTGTCAAGTGTCTGAAAGCAACAGTGACGAACGCAGATGGAATTAGGTCACTAGCAGAAATCAAATGTCCAAATGCCAGAACAGAAATGGACGCAGTGCCAAATTAATCCAATTGTAGCCTTTGCTTCAGCTGGATCATCCCGCATTTGTTCCAACTCAGCTGTTGCCATTATCCATTTGTTGATTGCTGCCCCATTCTTGGAAATACACAGGCATCCCATTCATTTGGAGCTTTGTTTTCTTGAAAATTATCATCCACATTTGAATTTTTCTTTTTGTAGCTGCCTAACATAGCAATGTCCAAGAAGTTTGAAAACTCAGGCATTTGATGAAAAAAGAATTGGACCATCAACGGGGTCAATAAGGAAGCAAAATGGTTCCAAAAAAGAACAAAAGAAGAAAAAAATCTTAATTACTTTATTAAAGCTGTTACTGACCTTCTTCAACTTCTTTTCTAATTTAATTTTCTCAGAAATTTGAATTTTGAAAAAAAACACCTAATACTTTTATTTTAGATATACATTGCAATTTTTAGTTTAAAAGCATTAGTTGGATGTGAACATTAGTTGGATGAATGAATGGACAAAGAAGCAAATGAACTGAATTAAGTAGGAATTAGTTGAATGGGAAACATAAAGCCTATAAACATTTTCCAAATAGTTTTTGAGAAGTTAATGATTTTCCAGGCAGGATTGTACTATATAATCTGAACTGTGAGAAAAGCACCAATAAAAACCACTGTAAACTCCAAATGGGTGCCTTTGAAAGCAAATTCAACTTATTCCAATATTATTACTGAATAGAAAAATATTTATAGTAATGGCTTTTACATAATATTAGTTCATATTTAATAGTAACTAAAACCCTCTATTTAAAAAATCTCAAATACTATTAATAGAAAATCATTTGTTTATTCATCCCACTCCATTCTAAATTTTTGTTCTAACTTTATAATTCCACTTATTTTGCAAAATACTTGACAGAATTCAAAGGTAACAAAGAAAATGAAGGTAAACTAGATGTAGTAGATGATAGAATCAATGAATGAGAATTATCAACATTTCTAAGATCTTAAAAATTGTTAAGTAATTAAGGGAGATAATAGTTTCTACAAAAGAAATCTTTGAAAGATTTAAGAGAAGCTTATTGGTTCCTACAACTTTAGATGTTTGGTCAATTTAGTCAATTAAATGAAGCAGAGCAAACCCCTGAAAAAAATGGAGGACTTACTAAAATATAATTTGGGTCCTGTTGCAACCAATTATACCGCATAATGTGGGAAAGGGGTAACAGCCAGTAGGTAAACCCAAAGTAGGCAAAGCTGCTACCAGGATTTTCAACTTTGTAGCTAGATCTCTGGAAGGATGATTACAGATGAAAGATGTCAGTGGTTTTCATTCATTTTGGATAACCAAAGCCCTGAGACAAATTTACCAACTAATTCTAAGCCAACAGCTAATTTTCTGGATTTTCTAAACTAGGAAAATTCTTCACTTTCCATATGTGTTAAGCTTTTTACTGTCATTACAACATTATAATGAAGAATATTAAGGCTGAATTAAACAATATGTCAGGATCTGAAATCTGGATATTTCAGAAATATGGGCCTGAGTAAAATGAAATACATAAGTACTTATGGAGAATCTCTTGCCTCTGCTACTTATGGGGAATAAAATAATGCCTTTATGCTCAGAGAACACACTATAAAACCATGTATTATTAGATGGAAATACAGAATTAAAAAATAGAACTCAAAGAATGGCAAAATATTCTTTATTTACTCTTTCCTTTTAGAAAATGTTCAATCTAATTTATGCTCTTTGGACAAGAAGTAAATCACATAGCTTTGTGAAGTCACCAAGAGTTGATACTAATTTCAGCAGTGCAGGTCAATGGAACCTGATAGAGTAACATTGTTATAAACAGAAAAAAGAAATTGATATATATATCTTATTATGGACTTGGTTAGTCAGCTCTAGCTGCCATAACAAAACACCTTACAATGAGTAGCTTAAACAACAGAAATTTCTTTTCTCACAGTTCTGGAGTCCAGAATTCAGAGATTAGGGTACCAGCATGTTTGGGTTCTGGTGAAAACTCTCTTCCTGGCTTGCAGCCAGGCACTGTCTCACTTTATCCTCACATGGCAGAAAGCGCAAGAGAATGAGCTAGTTCTCCGTTGTCTCTTCTTATAAGGGCACTTACTCCATCATAAAGGCCCCACTCTCATGACCTCATCTAAACTTAATTATCTCCCAAAAGTCCCCATATTCAATACCATGCTATTGGAGTTAGGACCTCAACATATGAATTCTAGTGGCACACAATTCAATGCATTGCATGGAGAAAGAATTTGTGAAGTTAGACAAAGTAAGAACCCAATGTTGGAATTCAAAAAACCCAGAGCAACAAACCACAATGATACAATAACTACAGTATATTAAAAACACTGGCTGTCAACAATTTTAATTTGGTGGGTTCTGGATTTCTAGACCTAATTATCATAATAGGCACCTCTCAGGAAAAAAGGAGAAAAAAAAAAGATCTAAGACTAAGGATCACACAGACATGGTGTGAAGAAGTCAGGCAATTAAATGTTAGTACATATTTCATTGAAGAGGCATGGAATTATCCCTGTCCCCTACAGGAATGGCCTGGTACAGAACTGTTTATCATAGACTCAAGAGGGATAGGCTTTTGGTGCTCTAAGCCTCTGAATGCCTATAGGAAATAATGGGCTTGCCTCTGTTTGAAGCTTTGCCTCTCTGCCTCTCTACTCTGTGTTGTGTGTGTGTGTGTGTGTGTGTGTGTGTTTTAATTTCTTAAACTTGGTCTTGATCTCCCTTTGATTTATTGATTTATTTATTTTTTGCTTCCTGGCTGAAGTTCTTTTCATTCTCAACAAATAGTTTGATTTTCTTTTAAAGGACAAGTGAACATGGGATTATTTTACTTGTTAAAATACAAAGCTGAATGAAGCTTGAGCTGGCGGGCATCAACTATAGGAGGACTGTGCTCTGAGTTTAACTATATCCCCCACAAGAGAACTTTAAGAATGTTAAGAAGAAAAAGATACGGGCTAACACATGTTAGTAATTAGATTAGTCAGCAACTAATCTCCAGAAGGACTAAGTTATAATGACACTCATTAGGCTGGTTCAGTTGCAATTATATGTGCAAGAATCCATTTCCTTCATTAAAAGGACATGCATACAATGTTTGAAGTATCCATGAAAATGGCAGACTTGAAGAAGAAAAGCCTTAAGAAATCTCAAAAAGCTAGAATTAGAATGAGTTTAGTTAGGGATATATCACACACTGAAAAGTTCAGTCTCTAGGTAAACAGGTCATCTCAGGAAAGGCCTACATAATAACATTAATTGAAACAGTTGTTAAGAATTTGTCAGATGACAAAGCTGAAGCTTTGCTTTCTCAAAAATATTATCCCAGTAACTACAGAGTAGCTTGTGTTGGGCTACATTCTCCACAGATCAAAATTATAAGGGGTGCCCAGATAGCTCAGTCAGTTAAGAGTCTAACTTTTGATTTTGGCTCAGGTCATGACCTCAGGGTCATGAGACTGAGACCCCGTGTTGGGTTCCATGCTGGCATGGAGTCTGCTTAAGATTCTCTCTCTCCCTCTCCCTCTGCCCCTCTTTCCCACACTTGCACTCCTCTTTCTCTCTTAACAAATAAATAAATAAATAAGATCTTGACAAAATATTAATGAAAAAAACTATTTGACTATACTGGGGTAACCAAAACCAGACAGAAACCAGAGAGCATTATACCACTGAAAGAAGAGAACTCTACTGGTAAAGACCATTTGTTGACATGGTTTACCACCTGAGGACGTTCCCCAGTCTGCACTGAACAACAGCTAGAGGTGTCAGAACCTACAAGTCAAGGGTCCCAGAATGGCTGAAAATTGAGTGGAGAGGATTCTTGCTAAGGAGGGAATAAATAACACTTTAGGAAGCCCCCATGTCTGCACAGGTTTATAAACATATGGAAGGAAGAAAGAAACAAGATCAACTCAAGATAAGAAAAAATAAGGTGGGGCGCCTGGGTGGCTCAGTCGTTAAACGTCTGCCTTCAGCTCAGGTCATGGTCCCAGAGTCCTGGGATCGAGCCCCACACTGGGCTCCCTGCTCAGTGGGAAGCCTGCTTCTCCCTCTCCCACTCACCCTGCTGTGTTCTCTCTCTCTCGCTGTCTCTGTCAAATAAATAAATAAAAATCTTTAAAAAAAAGAAAAAAGAAGGATAAATTAGACAAACATAAGAACTCAGTGTTGAAACTCAAAAGTGTGTGGCAACAAAACGAGAATGATGCAATGTCCAGGTGTGTTGGGAACATTAGCCACAATAGTCTTATTTTGGAAGCTCAAATCGTTACTGAACCCTGGGCTAAATATATGTGGAGTAACCTTCAAAGATGGTAACAGAAAGCAATAGGTGGACATTTAAAGAAGCTGAGCAGAGATTTCAGTTTCAACTCATTGTAAGGCAGACAGAATTCAGAGTTTGAATCCTACCAAATACAAAAAGCTTGGTAAAAGCTTCAGGATCACACACACAAAGTTAAGGGCTCATCCTCAGACTAAAAGGCAAAACTGAAATAATGTATGAAGTACAGTCTCTGTAAGTTCAAGTTAATTGTCCAGGAAATTTTTTAAGACTTTATTTATTTATTTGACAGAGAGAGGGAGAGAGCACAAGCAGGAGAAACAGGAGAGGGAGAAGCCGGCTCCCCAGTGAGCAGGGAGCCCAATGTGGGGATCATGACCTGAGCTGAAAGCAGACGCTTAACTGACTGAGCCACCCAGGTGCCCCAATTGTCCAGGATTTTTAACAGCATATTTGAAAAAAAATCCCACAATATCATTAATAGAAGGATAATAAAATCCTGAATTCCTACAATATATTATTTTTAGTTTCTGTTTAGAATTATAGAAAATATGCAAAGAAACATAAGAATGTGATCTAAAGTCAAGAGAAGAAAAATCAATAGAAACAGGCCCCCAAATTATCCAGTTGCTGGAATTAGCCAGTAAAGTTTTAGAGAAGTTATTATAAATATATTTGAAATTTAAAGGAAAAGATGGTTAAATGAAGGAAAAAAGAAAAATCCAGCAGAAAAAAGTAAACTATATGAAATAACCAAATAGAAATTCTAAAACTAACATACACACACATGCACACACATATACATATTTTTATTTACTGGACTGGCTTAACAGAACACTGCACACAGGGCAAAAAAAAAAAAAAAAGTTCATTGAACTGGAAAACAGATAAATAGACTTTATCCAATGTAAATATGAGAGAGACCAAAAAATTGAAAAAACAAAATGAGCAAAACCTTAGTGAGCCATGAGACAATCCAAAACAGCCAAACACATGTGTAATTAGTCTCAGAAATAAAGGAGATAATGGTCTAGAAAAGCATATTTGAAGAAATACTGGCTAAATATTTTGCAATTCAAGGAAAATGCTTTCACTTACAGATCCAGGAAACTCAACAAACTCCAAGCAGGAAGAACATAAAGGAAACCATACCTATGCACTGCATAGCCAAAAGTGTGAAAACCAAAGATAAAAAAGAAATCTTGAAAGCAGCTAGAGAAAAAGAGCACACTACATACAAATGAACACTGATTTGAAAAAAACAAAACAAAAAACCTAACTTCTCTTCAGAAATGATGGCAGCCGGAGTACAATGGATCAGCATCTTTAAACTGTTGAAAAGATAAACTTTTGACTAAAATTACACATTCAGGAAAAAATACATTTATATGAAGTCAAAACAAAAACAGAAACAAAAAAAGACACACAAAAACAGCAGCAACAACCAAAATAAAATACTACCAGACAAATAAAAACTAAGACAGTTGGTTGGCAGCAGAAGTGCATTCAGTAAATGCTAAGACAAACATTTTTCAGCCTGAAAGCAACAAGGATTGAACAGAAAGAGAAATGGTAAATAGGTGGGTAAAGACTGTTTTTTTCCTAGTTGCTGCAAATGATAACTGAATATTTAATGCAAAAATGTTGACAATGTATTATGGGATATATAATATATGTAGCTATTAAGTAGTTGACAAAAATATGACAAAGGATGGGAGCAGGTTAAATAAATTTATAATTTTGCAAGTCTCACATTTTATGTGACGTGGTACAATACTATCTCTAAATGGACTGTGATAAATAAAGAATGCATATGGCTATTTCTAGAAAAAAGTCATGGAAACACATACAAAAAGTTATAGCAAAAGCCATGAAAACAGGTTAGCCAAATGCCACCAATCTAAAAATATATTCAGTTACCCCAAGAGAAGGTGTGAAAAGAGGGAAATGGAATTAAAAAACAAAAACAAAAACAAAAACATAGCTTAGAGTCATAAAAGAAAGGTAGAATCAACCTTATCAGTGATGATACTAGATGTAACTGTCCTAATACTCAAATGAACTGAGTAAAAAATAAAGACAATTATATGCTGTCTACAAGGCCTGCACTTTAAATCTAAAGACACAGTAAGAAAAGGAAAAAGATAAATCAGACAAACCATAAGCATATAAAAGCTGGTAGGCTATATTAATATCTGACAAGTTCTCAAACACAGAAATGCAAATTAAAACCAAAATGAGATACAAATATACACTATTCAGAAAAGCTAAAATTGTAAAGACTGGCAACATCAAAAGTTGAGATGCTGTGGAGCAATTAGAATGCTTATGCATTGCTTGTTGGAATGAAAAATGGAATAATGACTCTGGATAATAGTTTGGGAGTTTGTTTTTTTTATAAAGTTAAACATAAAGCTACCCTATGGCCTAGCAATTACACTCTTAAGTATTTACCCAAAATAAATGAACAACTGTCTACAAAAAGACATATCAAGAACATATCCCATTCATGGGATGCCTGGGTGGCTCAGTCGGTTAGGCATCCGACTCTTGATTTCGGCTTGGGTCATAATCTCATGGGTTGTGGGATTGAGCCCCATGTCGGGCTCCTCACTCAGTCGGGGGTGGGAGGTGTGATCTGCTTGAAAGATTCTCTCCCTTTTCCTCTCCTGCCAGTCGTGCTCACTCTCTCTCTCTCGCTCTAAAAATAAATAAATCTTTAAAAAAAAGAACATTTATAATGGCTCTTTTCACAATAGCCAAAATATGGAAGCAACATAAAAGTCCATCAGCTACATAATGGACTAACAAATTGTGGTCTTCTTAGAAGACAGAATACAACTCAGCACTGAAAACAAACTACTAATAAACAACAATATAAATGAATTTCAAAAACATACGTTAAAAAATATGTTAAGCAAAATAAGACAGAAAAGAGTACATAATGTATTATTACTTTTACATAAACTTCAAGAACAAACAAAATAAATCTATTCTGCTAAAAATGAGAACATGATTTGTCTTTGGGATGAGAAGTGGTCAGAAAAGGACACAAAGAAGTTTTTTTGCATTGATAGAGGTGAGTTCTTTATCTTCATGGGGGTAGTGGTTCTCTATCTTGATAGGAGAAATGGTTCTGTGGGTGTATGTATTTATCAAAACTCATAGAACTGTACTTTTACAATTTGAGAATTTCACTTCATATAATTTTTTTTCAATGAGAAAAATCACATTTCCAAATAGTAATAGAACTGGAATTTTAAAGCTCATCTAAACACAAGTCTCATGTTTTTTTCACTATTCCACACTGCACTCATTAACATTAAACTGTGTCAGGGATTTTAGACTATGATTTCGGTTGGTATTTTTGGCTTATGAAAAACTATCCTATTTTTGTTTTTCTAATAGCAACATCTTCCTTTTGTACAATTTTCTTTCTGTGGGAGAAAAAAAATAAGTGATCCCCTTGGGAGGCTGCATCAAGCTCTTTAAAACTGCAGGGGTGCCAATGAACAAAGTTTCAGGAAGTGTCTGAACTTAAATCCCAGAGAGACATTCCATATTACTGAGTACAGAGTCCATGAAACACAATATTGTTTCCTAAAGCTGATATATTTCAACAGTCATCTAAAGGAATCAATAGGTATACAAAATATAAAATTTCATGAACCCAATATGTCATAAAAGTTTAGGTTTTTAACTCTGTCCCATTTTTCTATTGCATTTTTATATCCACACTGAAGATTTAAGAGAGTCAGTGCCTATGGCTTTCTGTGGAGAAAGTAAAGATTTTTTTTCTTCTTTTACAATTAAATCTATGGACTCTTTAGGCCCAATGTCTTTCTCCATTCCTTGTTCATGCATGCATGCATTCATTCATTCATTCTAACAATCATAAAAATTACTGAACTATTACTATAAAAGAATATTAGGTCTTAAACAAGTTCAAGGGCAAATAATATACAGGTCCTGGCCTTAAGAAACTCACAGACTCATAGAAATGGGATAATTAAAAAGATAATGCTAAAACTGCATAATGAGTTCTGGAATAAAGAAAGGCCCATGAGCATCAGGGAGCATATTTCACAGCTATTTAAATATGCTTGTGCATGTGTACTGTGTCTCAATGGGAGAAAGAAGGCAATGTTCATCTAACATGTATGCACAGCAAGTGTCATTTCTTCCTTAAATAGAAAAATGCATCATACACATGCCCATACCTAAGGAACCCAGATTGTGACATCTTCTTACATTCCAAAAAAAAAAAAAAAAATGAAGTCCAATGAAGGTATTACCCATCTTAGATGTCTTTGTGGTTTTTTTTCTTGTTTTAATGGCACCTAAAAATATTTCCTAAAGCTTTCTCCACTGTAGCTATAATTGTAGTCTTAGTGAAGAATAAAACCAAAAATTAAGAATATGTATTTTTACCTTGAAGTTCTTCTTTAGCTGATGTCTTCCTCGCTATTTAGTTGACTACATAAATATGCGGGACACATAATGTATGAAATTAATTCAAAGATGAGGAAAAAAATGTCATATCTGATTCTAAATTTTAAGGTTGGTAGACATTTCTTAATGACATCATCTTCATTTGTTTGATAGCTCAAAATGACCCTAGAAACCACTAGTTGATCCAAGGAATTGTGTTATGTAATATAAATGGTGAATTAGATTTCCAAGGTAGTCTAATACATCCTTCCAGAGTTACAGATGTAGCTGTAACTGTAGTTATTTTAATGTGAAAAAGACCCAACAAATATATTAGATCTATTTGAAATTGTTAATTAATTTATCAAGCCATTCAAAGTGCCATGGATTCCATTTCCTGGCATACCATTTCAACATTCATGACACAAAAAGCTGAATCACTAGAAGACAAAAACAGCTGTTACTGAGGAAATAAGGGAACTCTATAAAGGATTTAAAAATTATTCTGGGTAATCAGTTTCAATTTTGGAAATTAACAGCTGCTTTGAAAACACAAAATATATACGCTTCAGGCTTTATTTTGCTTTTGTTCCTTTGCCATTTTAATGTTTGTCATCAGGATATAACAGCTGAGAATATACAATATATTGGGTTTTCATCAGTTCCCCATCTCCTTAAAGAGATTCAAAGGCTCCTATTGATTTCTGTAAGTCATAGGCATGGCAAATTCAAACAGTGTTGGGTAATAATTACAAGAGAAAAAGTTTCCATACAAAGGGGGAAGTTGCAAATGTTAAATAAGTGAGAGGAGTCAAAGGTTTTGAAGTGTGTGACCAGACCACGGAATTTGCCAGTTGGGAAGTTCTGAAGACCTGTCACAGAACTCATCAAGAATATGGAGTGTCAAGAATATAGAGACCAAGCTCTAGCAACATGATGAAGGGAAGCAAAGGAGAGGATTCTATCTATAACTCTTAAGTTGAATAGAAGATTCTTTATTCCATTAATTATTTTAACAATGCTAATTCTTTTATATTTCATACCACTCTACCAACAATTCTTAGTAGATGAGTTCAGTGCCATATCAAGGTTGCATTGAGTAGAGGACACTTGGTCACTACTCCATAGGAGAAAGAAATACTTAAGAACTATTTATAGTTCTCCATATAATATTCCTTTCAGGCCAAGATTGTAATAATAGTGAATTTGATTGGAAAAAGAGACTAGCATCAAAAGTCCATATTTTTTCACTAAGGTAGATTATTATTACACTGAAAAACACAGCTGTAGCCATTATCTGGTTGTTTCACATCATCTTAGGCATGCCTGTATGTAGTGTAAGGTTCACCTTGATTATCAATCAAAGTGGTGAGGGGGGATAAAGTTTCCAGCAATGTCTGGGACAGATGTATCTACCATTCTCCATCTTGTCTACCCGTCACTGGGTAAGTGATCAAATTGGCTTTGCCCTGCATGCATGGGTGGCTTCAGTGTAAAGGAAAAGTTTTGGGACCACGAAATCGGGCCCCAGATTCATGTTGTATGCTCATTTGTTCCACATTTAGGCCTTTTATGTTTCTTATTCATCACTAACAATTGAGATGGGAGGTAGCATAACTCCACTATTAATATACAAAAAAATATACATTTGTCTTTGCCTGTATTTCCTGATTAAATGATGATTTTGACAGAGGGAATCTGTAGTATAATATATATAGTCTTTGTCCCTGGTTCCTAGCAAGGATATTAAAACTTCTTGGCACTTCCTGAAAGATAGCAGTGTCTTTGTTATGCTAATGAGATGACTCATGGTAGGCCCC
This sequence comes from Mirounga leonina, assembly GCF_011800145.1. NCBI lineage: Eukaryota > Metazoa > Chordata > Mammalia > Carnivora > Phocidae > Mirounga > Mirounga leonina. The sequence continues at coordinate 10,917,546 of NW_023270855.1, forward strand.
TAGACAGCTTCAGAATAAAGGCTGGTCAACCGAAAGACTAACCATGTGATTAGGACATCGGAACTCTGGACCATCCCAACCTCCTGGGAGGACAATTGGGGCTAAAGACTGAGCTCAATCATGTGGCCAATTATTTAATCAGTTATGCCTAGGCAATGAAATCCCAATATAATTTCTGGACATCAAGGTTCAGTGGAACTTCCTGGTTGGTTGTGCCTGGAAGATGATATACCCTGACTCCATGGAAAAGAGCATGGAAGTTTTATGCTCCCTTCCTGATTTTACCCTATATGTACCCTTTATAATAAAACTGTAATCTTAAGTATAGCACTGTCTTGAGTTCTGTGAGTCATCCGAGCAAATTACTGAACCTGACGGGAGTTAAGGGAACCCTCAAATTTATAGCCAGTACATAAGAAATGTGGGTGGCGTGGAGGCCCTCCAAGTGCTGCTGGCATGTGAAGTAAGAGCAGTCTTGTAGAACACCTGGCCCTTAACTTATGGGGTTTGTCCTAACTCCAGGTAGTTGACATCATAATTATATTGCTGTACACCCAGTTGATGTTGGTCAGTGGGGAAGTACAGAATAGAACCTTAAGGAGCCAGCTGGCTCCCTTTTTGGGTAGGGGAGACCAGACTATTTTTTCAGGCTTGATAGTTTATAGAAAAGATACTTGAAAGAGATCCCCAAGAATAATTGATTCATACTATTAAGTTAATATATTATTTTCAAGATTCTTAGTTTCACATAATAGAAATAATAAAGTATATATGTATATGTGTATGCATATAGACACAAGTACTTTATATGTATATAAGGTATATAAAGTATATATATATTACATTTTTACTATATATATTACATATGTATGTGTGTATAAAATGTGCATACACACACACACACACACAGATTCACACACCCCTACGTGTATATACACACAACTCTATACACACATACAATATTCATGTACATATGCACACAGGCATACACACACACATATATTCTCAAAGGGCATAGGATATTACGTAGTTCCAGGAATGCCAGAGAGCAGGATTTTGAAAATGAACAGTCAAAACCACATCAAAATCATTTCATAGATCCAGCTCATGAGGAAGGCTACCAACACCTACAAATAATATCTTATACCAGAGTCACCAGCAGCATAGGACACAGCTGTCTATCACTATGACCACACCGTCTCTGGAAACTGGTTGTTGCTGCTAAAGTTTCTCAGCACCGTATTTTTGATTTGTGAACTTGAAATTCAAAGCCTAAGACTGGCTGAGTCTGATTGGTTGAGCTTTGAATTCTTATCCTCAAACTGCAAGGGTCTTCAACCAAACTGCAGGGAAGCCCTTTTAGCTGCTTTATTGGAAGTTAGGCTTTGCCTTTGAGCAAGATCCATGTGGTTTAGAATTTCCTATACATAATGAGTGTTTCTTTGCCAAGCAATCAAAAATTTACAAATCTGTATTTCAGCTATCAAGCAATTTTTTAAATTAAATAAAACAGTTGGAGTAGATAGCTTCTGAATCCTAAGTCCTCTTGAAATCCAACCCCTTATAAATCCCTCATTTGCCAGCTTTATTTCACACACAACCAATATTTTATTATGGATGTTTTCAAACATGTAGCAAAGTATAAGAAATTTCACAGTGAATACCCATATAGCTACTATCTAGATTCTACTATTAGCATTTTATTACACTGCTTATCACAGACCTATCCCTCAGCATAAAGTATTTTTTTAAGATCTATTGATTTATTTTAGAGAGAGAGCACAAGCATGAGGGGCAGAGGGAGAAGGAGAGATAACCTCAAGCAGATTCTGAGTCAAGCACGGAGCCCGATGCAGGGCTTGATCCCACAACCCGGAGATCACGACCTGAGCCAAAAAAATGCTGGACGATCAACCGACTATACCACTCAGGTGTCCCTCAGTCTAAAGTATTTTTAATGCATTTTAAAGTAACCTATAAACATCAGTACACTTTTCTCTAAATATTTTAAAGTGCATATAATTAACTAGTGTTCAATAATTTCAAAATTTATGTAAGATTCACATACACTCACTGGGTGTTATACGCAAACAATGAATCATGGAACACTACATCAAAAACTAATGATGTAATGTATGGTGATTAACATAACATAATAAAAAAAAATTTTTTAAAGATTCATATACACCAAAAAAATTAAAAAATAAAAAATAAAGATTCATATACACTGGAAGACAGAAATCTTAAGTGACAGTTGAGTTTTGACAAATGCATACACCTGCACGATCCATACAACCTTACAATCACACCAACATCTTAATTCTCTCTTCAAGGCCCCAGAAGCAACAACTATTCTGATTTTTTTCCAGCATACATTAATTTTGCCTACTCTAGAATTTTGTATAAAAGGAATTATACTCTATTATTTTTAGGTAAGTCTCTTTTCACAAGTATTTTGAAGTTTTAGTAAGTTTGCTACTTTTCTTTGAGAAATTGAGCATCTTAAAGGATCAAAGGAGAAGTGAAGAAATTTAACTATCAGCAAATAAGAAATATGGCTAAATGAACACAGAAGAGATTGGTTCCTCTGAAACCAAAATGCTGACCTCATTTTTTATATTTTGCATTTTATCTCATCTCTGTATTCCATGAAGATAATATAGAATATATCCCAAATGAAATATGAGAAATGTCTCACATAAAATAGAAACATGGACTTATTCTTCAGGCAACCAGTGAAAAAGAATGTTTTGCATCTCCCCAAGTCCCAGGTTCCCCAGAATATGTGCACTCAATGTGAATTTCTATTAAGAAAGAAAGAAGAAAGAAAAAGAAAAAAGAAAATTCGGAGCAATGACAGACATTAAGCTTGAAAATTTCTTAAAGAAGGGACATCAATTTGGTGATTAATTTCTCTCCGAGGAATTCCTTAAAAAAGAAAGTACAAAGTATTGAATTAATGAAGTTATAGACAAAGTCAAGCCATTTAGTAATCTAAGCAAAAGAGTAGAATCTGAGGGCTCGCTGCTTAATTTTGAAAGGTTTAGGGACAATTAATTTCTTAAAGTAGTTTGAAGGTGGAAACTCCTTTTATTTTCAGCAAGTCTCTTTCTTATATTTACTAGGTTGGGCATGACTATAAATCAATACCAAAGACCAAGAGATTATACTACAGCAACCCGAGAACATATTATAGAGGATGGACAAGAAACTAAAGCAACAGGGATGGGCCCAGACTCACAGATTTAAAAAATATACATACCTTTTGGTACTCACTGAAGTACCAGTCTTCTATCTTATTCTTCAAACATTAATAAGTGTCCCTGTGTGCTAAATATTGTAATGTACTTATTAGGGTTCCTCGATTAAATCAAGATTTAATAACTTTTTGAAATTTATTCTGTACTAGGCTATGTGCAAAGTGACTTCCATGTATGAATTTTCCTCCCCAAATTTATAGAATATCTAATACATTTTATTATTATCATTTTACAAACTATGGCATTGAGGTTCTGCGAATTTAATTTTTTTCCCCAATTTACATAGCAAGAAGTAGAAGGGCCAAAATATAAACTCTATAGCCCACAGTTTTAATTATATTGTCTACAAAAGATATTTAAAGTATTTCTATATGATAATTTAGTTTAGGCAAAAATATAGCCCAGATGGGAGTCCATCTGATGCAAGGAACAGATAGGGAAAATATTTTAAGCCTAGGTCTGCCATTACCTACCTCTTTGGTTTTGATCGAGTTAATTCTTAGTTTTCCATCTTAAACTAAGAAGAATGGTGTGGAAGATTTCTTGTCTCACTGTGTTCTCTGTCATCCTTTTTGAGGTAGAAGCCATTTCCTATGGGAAATGATATGCCATAATCTGGCATAATCCTCGCATGCGTGATATAGTTTGTATGATCAATTATGTAGGCTGAATGTAGAGAACTGAACAACATAATGTGCCACACTTATTCTTTGTTTCAAGGAATTGTGCTTTGCTTAGCCTACTTTACTTGTCTACAGAGCACCTCTACTGTCTGACGATCTATTTATTGTTTGTCTCTTCCAATGGAATGAACGCTCTTTGAGGGCAATAATTTATACTATTTCGTGCTGTATCTCTAGCTCCTAGAATAGTGCCTGGTAGACATTCAATAAATAAATACTGAATGAAGAAAATGGTTAAAGAATTCAATGACAAAATGTAAAGATGGTAACAGCTATTTAGTCTATACATATATATGATATATATATGTATACATATATATACACACACACATGCAATTTCTTTTTCTTTTTAAGATTTTATTTATTTATTTGACAGAGAGAGACACAGCGAGAGAGGGAACACAAGCAGGGGGAGTGGGAGAGGAAGAAGCAGGCTTCCTGCAGAGCAGGGAGCCTGATGCGGGGCTTGATCCCAGGACCCTGGGATCATGACCTGAGCCGAAAGTAGACGCTTAATGACTGAGCCATCCAGGCGCCCCGACACCCAATTTCATCCCATAAATATAGTTTCTAACTCCTACATTTGGACTAATAGCTCATTCTCTGGTTGTTAGTCTCTAACCATACTACTTTCAATGATATAGCATGGGTGACATCATCTAAAGCATTCCTCATACACAGTTGGTGCTAAATAGGGGTTCCTTGAAACTTAACATAAAACTCTCTACCTGGTTCCAGTATCTTCTTACATTTTAAAAAGCAATTACTTTTGGGGCATCTGGGTGGCTCAGTCAGTTAAGCATCTGCCTTCGGCTCAGGTCATGATCTCAGGGTCCTGGTATTGAGCCCCACATCGGGCTCCCTACTCAGTGGGGAGCCTGCTTCTCCCTCTTCCCCTGCTCATGAGCTCTCTCTCTCACTCACTCTTTCTCTCAAATAAATAAATAAAATCTTAAAAAATAATTTTTTTAAAGCAATTACTTTTAACAAAGAGTATAAGAATTCCCTCTTTTCCCCTAATACACACACATGCCCCTATGCCATCAACCCGGTAATATTTACCTTCTCTGTCACTGTCTGTCTGTGTGACTTAAGAAAATCAATTAACCAAACTGGGTCTTAGTTGCCTCACTGGAAAATCAAAAATATTTTAATTGCCCGAAGTCTCCAAGCAAAGGAGAGTGATTACTAATGTTCTCTGTTCTCTGTGTCACTTCTCAATTAGAGTTTAAAATTTCAGTAATTTCTTTGAAGTTTAATATTGACAGTAGGAGAGGGTCCACCTTTCTGGTCAACCTTAAATATTCCAGTGGGGCTTTTATCAATATGACGGCCACCTTTCTCACAAATGTTACCAGTTCTTCTGAGCTGGTTATAGTAGTCATCAGAGTCTACAAAGCTACTTCAGGATCCCAAGTAATTTATGAACATATCAGATGCCCACATTCAAGGAATATTATTGCAACTGAAAACAACACAAAGAACAAGCAATAGGACCTAATATTTGAATGTTCATAAAGTGTCAGTCAGCTTCAATCATTTAACATAAATTCTCTTATGTAAACCTTCAATAAGCCATTTTACAGAAAAACAGAGGTACAAAATGATTATTAATTGTCCAAAAGCATGAAACTAAGTAGTAGTGGATCCCAGATTAAACCAAGAAATTGTAACTGTAACTAAAATCTCTGCTGTTAACCTTATAAGTAGATCAACAAATGCATCTAAGTTAAGATCAAATAAGGAACTATATTATTAAGAATTCCTGTCCTGGGGGCACCTGGGTGGCTCAGTTAGTTAAGCGGCTGCCTTCAGCTCAAGTCATGATCTCAGGGTCCTGGGATCGAGCCCCACATCAGGCTCTCTGCTCGGCAAGGAGTCTGCTTCTTCCTCTGCCTTTCCCTCATGCTCTCTCTCTCTCAAATAAATAAATAAAATCTTAAAAAAAAAAAAAAAGAATTCCTGTCCCAAAGGTGTCTAATTAGCAATGGAAAAAGTTGATTCAGGGACTAATAACTAGATTCTGGTTTGCTATATCACTGTATCATTGATTCCTTTATTTTATATATTAAAAGCAATTTTATTTTATTCAATACATTCTTCTGCTTTACAAATAAGGAAATTGAAGGTCCAGGTAGCAAAGTGACACCATGTGACTGCTCTGAGTTAGATAATTGCAATATTGGTCGAGAAAGAGTTTTCCTACATTCTGCAAAGGCAAAAACTCCACATAAAGTATAAAGCAGCATAAAGTAGCTACCATATCATTTCAGCTTCTAAAATTATTCTGAGTTTTTAAACTCAGTCTGCATCATCCTGTCAAAAATATTCATTACTGACTTTAAATACCTGGCTTTAATTAAGTTATTTATATAGGCTTTACTCCAAATGTGTTTGTTGAAAAGGCAGAACAGATCAAAAACAAATAGTGAGATTTTGCTATTCATTATTGCATCTCCCCTCCTGCACATAAGTGATTTAATGAGATAATGGGACTCTAGATGAGAGCGCAGATCCAAAAGGGAAGAGACGCTGCCAGAAAGGTCATTTTTTGATGCCTGTAGCAAAGGAAAATGTTCAAAAAGGACTAGTGTAAATGCACCAGGAGGCACAGCACAATGTGCTCTACAGCCATTTATAAGGTATTTTATGTGTTGTGTCTGATGAAGATAATAAACATCTTATATCCAATGATGTGTGTTTCTGAGCCCAGCTGAAGTATCTCCTTCTGTGGCTGGAGAAACCTAGAGGATGTTTAAGTCCCAAGAGAGTGCCTTTAGTCCTCAACATTTAACAAATGCCCTGGCTGTTCCATCACGGGTCCTTCTGACAGGTCACTGCTGGACCCACACACAAATCCTTTTGATACCCATTAACCTGTAAAAGTTCTGTATCCTCTGCAGAGCTGGAGAATCTGCAGCAATTAATTTGTACATCACACACATTCCAAAGGATGGTCCCAAATAGGAAACATACAAGGTCAGTATCTTGGGACAAATAATTACAGATACATTTAACATGCTAATCATTTTGAGTCAAATTCTTAATGTTCAGCTCAGCATGTCTTCACTATTCCGTTTTTTAAACTCCATGTCATTTTCTTAAGTAATTGTTTGAAAAAGCTCTGTAATGGGATCTCATGATAGTTTAAGATTTTTTTTTTCAGAAGCCAAATGCATTTTCTCAAGGACTTCAAAGACTCATTGCTGACCTTGGGTTAGAGACTCATGTATAACAAAGAATCACTTTCTCAGTCTTAGAGGTTCCTCTATTTTTTTTTTTTTTTAACTTGATTACCTATCACTGCTTCCTAGTCTGACTTCCTTAAAAATAATAACTGGCAGATACAAGAGTTCTCTGCATACAAGGTAATTAAATCGAATTGTTTATCTTCAGTTTGGAACACTATCAACTCTCTGTGGCCATACTAATCAGAAGTTTTAATTGCCTGTTGACATTATAAGAATAAATAGGCATTATCAATGAATTAGGCAGTTATCAGAATAGAGTGGCACTTGATCAAATCTTCAGTTTGTTAAGAAATTGGAGACATCTAGTAGCATCCCTGTTGGGAACATTCTTGCATTTTGGAAGAACACCATGTTCTGGAAACCATTCCTTGTTTCATATATCCACCCTCTGCCCCAATCCTAATGCCACTTCACTCAAGCCAATAGGACACTCATACAACCTCCTCACGGGTCTACATTTCCAGACTGTTCTGTCCTCGGTCCACAGTTACATTTTTCAGATTAATCTTCCTCAGTGGCCGCCCATTGTTCACACATGAACATGCATGCACGCGCGCACACACACACACACAGAGGCACACCATCCCAAATCCTCATTACAACATTACCATTCTCAAATTCTACTTATTGCATTCCTATCCATAAAATAATCCCCAAACTCTACATACCTTGCAATCCATCTTTTTTTAATTCAGTATTATATTTAGCTATGTTTTCCATCATTACTCTGGTCAGGCCCACGTCTCAGTATCCCTTGAAATGTAGCTATTTTCCAACAGCCAGCTTTTTCTTTACTGGTGTCTTCCTCTTTCCCTAACAACTGAAACAAAAGGTCTTCAAAGATGTAGCTTAGGTTCCAAACTCTCGAACAAAATTTACAAGTCAATCCATTCAATCCTTCCTGAATGTCTATATGATTCAGTTCTTTTATCAACTGTCATGGTGCTCAGTCACTTACTGCCTTTGGTTTTAATTTCCCTATACACACACCACCCCCCCCCAAAAAAAAACACTACTTAAAGGACAGAGATAATATACACAATTCTTCTGATGCTCTCACAGCTCATGGCCAGCATTTTGGTTGACTATATACTATTAAATGAGGAGGACTATATGTTTGGAGAATTATGGAAGCGACACAAACAGTCTTTAAAAGAACTGGATATACAAAACACTCTTATGTGGAATCCACAGCTGATGCAAGAAAACTGCATAATATCATAAACTTATACCCTTCTCATTGATTTTCTGACTTGATGTTTTATTTATAATATTTCTTTATCCTACTATCTTTCTTATAGATTTTATGCTATCCCTGGTACTACTGAATTCTGTGAGGTACTGGGTAAATACTTTGAGATAAAGTAACTCTACCAAGTAAAATTGGAATTTCTCAAAAGATAAACTTTTTTTTACCAAAACCATTAGAAAACCGGGAGGCTAAACTGAAAGTAATGAAAAGTTCACATACGATTTTTGTCACTGACATTTGATTTTGGCTGGGAGAAAGTTGGCTTTTGCTTTCGGAGTGAGAGCAATAACAAATGGGCGATGGTATAGCATCTTGCTTTTAAGAGAAGAGCTGTACGTGGACACTGAACTACATCTCCTCGGGATATCACCTTCACCAAATAACAAGTTCAGAGCTTTGAAAAGTCTGAAAAAGGTTATTTTGAAAAACCCCTGTTCCATATTCTACATGCTGCTCTAAAAGTAGTTTCCAATCCTTCAATCTTTGGCTCAAAGGACAGGGTCATGGAGGGGGATGTCACTGGAACCATCTGTTTTATAGCACTCTTGCTTAGCACATCAGTCTTCCTATGGAATGAGAAATCAGTAAACTTCTGGGAGCCACCAAGGTTTTCGGTGAATTTTAGGGGAAAAATGAACCAAATGATCATTCAACAACACACATTATTTGGAACTCAGGTCTATGCCCCAGAAGTGGGGAAAGGGTGCTGAACTCTTGGCAACTGAACTGCATAATGAATGACAATAATAGTTACTTTTTATGGATCAGCCACAGATTTATTGCTGGATTCTCCACATTAATCTCCCCAGTATGACCCTTAGCTAGGGGTTGTCACTATTATTTTAATAGGTATGAAAAATGAGGGTCAGAGATGTTAACCACTTTGCTCAATGACACAGTATTTAAGCAGTAGAGAACCTACACCTGTCTGAATGCAAAACTTATGGTTTATGCCATTGTTTTGTGCATGAAGCCATGTTGTCTCTCTTGTAAGTATTAGCCAATGTTGGTCAACTAGTAGAATGTTTTCATATCAATACTAATAAAGTCATTTCACATTTATGTATCATTTAATTCCCACACCCTTTGAAATAGGTGGGCAAGGTATCATTTGTGTGTTAAAGAAATTAATTTTATAAACTCTAATGCCACAGAGTCCTTGTACTGCATCTAAAAAACATTGTCCCTAGGGAGCTTTTTAGCTCTTAGATCATTCATTCACTCACTTAATCTCTTTCATCTCTATACTCAGGGTTTTAGAACAGAGTACTGACTCATAATAGCATTTAAAATTTTGATTGTGTGAATCAACACAATCAGGAGATACAGATATTGAAAATTCTATGTCTTTCTCATCCCTCAGCTGTCTCTCTCAAGTCCACAGACCCTGAAAGTTTTCTTTCTCTCAGCTGTAAATAAGCTTGTTTTTGTCCTATCAATTAGAAAAAGGTCATAATAACTATAAATAATTGTTTAGTTAGGGTGAAAAAATTGAGTCTATTCCAACCTAGAAGATATGCAGTCAGTAAGCAGAGAACTTGGCACACATCAGATAGAATCATTAGCTGTGCCCAAAAACTTAATGAAATTAAGATAACCATTAACTTGTAGAAGGGGAGGGATATGCTCCACAACGTTTAAGCTCCCAGAAAGGTTATTTCATCTAGCAAACTTAGAATAACTCTCTTGATAAACTAAATCTCTTAATCATTAAATAGATCTCTTTTTTTAAGTTTGTTTTTATACTCCAGTTATGTAACATACAGTGTAATATTTGTTTCAAGTGTACAATTTAGTGATTCAACACATACAACACCCGGTGCTCATCACAAGTGCCCTCCCTAACCCCCATCACCTGTTTAACCCACCCACCTCCCCTCTGCTAACCGACTCTTACTAGGTAAGTTTCTTGAGGCAAGGGAAACTAAAGCAAAAATAAGCTATTGGGACTTCACCAAAATAAAAAGATCTCTTAATCATAAGAAGAAAAAGCATGGCTATCAATGAGATATGTTGGGGATTTTAAAAATGTCCCCTAAACTGAAAAGTGAGCGTTTTTTACTTTCTTCTATTTGCTTTCTTTTTTGGCCTCCTGAAATGTCTTCCTTTATTTAGCCCTGATTGCCTCATCCAGGAAATGTGTGTTTCATGTCCTTATTTACTTTGCGAAAGAAGCACCAGAATGGCAGCCACATAGACTGAAATCCTCATTAGCCTCAGAAATAGTAGCATGGGTTCTGCCATCTGACCACAGCCAGCAGCCAGAGACTCACCTCTACCTGAAGCAAAATTTCCACTCCTGAGTTCTTGAGCCTGGATCTTTCCTCTTCCTACTCTTTTATCTTTTTCTTACACAAATGCAACAAAAATGAGACTAACCCTTTATGTCCTTCAGTTCACTGACACCTGTTAAGGCCTGGTGGCTTTTTGTTCTTCTAACTGGCTAGGTTCCTTGGCCACTTCTCCTTTTAAAAAATCAACAACGTGCTGAACAAAAGAATAATATCTAGCTGCCAACCCCTAGACCTTCATATCAACAGTTATCTGTACAGAAGTCACCAGGGTATTAGGCAATTATCACGAAGTATGTGAAATGTTTCTTTGGAAATATTTTCCTTCCTTTGTATCCCTCACTTTTGTCTTCTAGAAACGCTATGCTCTCATGCATTCCTCTACTTTAACAAAACTTCTGAATGCTCAAAGACAACCTAGTTTGACCTATGGTTAAAAAGAAGAATACTAACTTGTGTCCCTAAAGAGCTCTTTAGATTTTTTTTTTTTTTAAGATTTTTATTTATTTATTTGACAGAGAGAGAGACAGCGAGAGCAGGAACACAAGCAGGGGGAGTGGGAGAGGGAGAAGCAGGCCTCCCGCAGAGCAGGGAGCCCAATGCGGGGCTCGATCCCAGCACCCTGGGATCATGACCTGAGCCAAAGGCAGACGCTTAACGACTGAGCCACCCAGGCGCCCCAAGAGCTCTTTAGATTTTAAGATAAACATTTATAAACACATATAGATTTACACACACACACACACACACACACAGACACACCCTCACACGCCTATTTTTTTATTTATCCTGATAAGGCGCCACCTGGAGGATCATTCTAGGTAAATACAAAACCCAAGTAGCTGCAAAATGTAAATGTAATAAATAAAATGCTTATGCAGCAGATGTCCCCATCACTGGAAACAGTAAGGAAGAAGTCTTACCAACTACTTATCAGGAGTCTTGAAGGTATTTGGAGAGGACTGGCCTAGATAATTTTGTAGGTTTCTTACATTCCTAAGATTCTGGAATTGTGTATGTATTTGGATTTTTCTAATAACTGAGGTAAACAAGAGCTAGGATTTTCATTCCTATTAAACATTTTAAGAAAGAGTTCAACAGTAACATTGAAAGTCTCAAACTCTATAGTGGCCAAGCTAATATTCAGTTCGAATTCCTTATGTTTCTCTGAAAATATCATGTATCCCCTTTCTACTTTGCCCAGCAAAAACTAACATATTCACTGTTCGACTGAATGTTAGAAAGAAAACACATTGCTTTTAAGGATAACCTATTCTATGTTTGTCCTCCCAAGGGACCCATGTATTTTTAAAAAGGAACATAGCAGTGTAAACTATACATACTGATAGATAAAATGTGGAAAGCAGTAAGGAAACACCATCTGTGACAAAAAAGAAATCACCCAAAATTTAAACTGATTTTCTCTTTTCCTTATGAGTTCAAATTTAATAAAATAAAACAAAATATGTTTAGCCACCTCAACTGTATATGCCATACACACACAACATACACTATATATATATATATACATACATATATATATGTTTTGAAATGTTTTGACCATATATATGAAATGGTCAGATTCCTGTTTGTATTTATTTACCTAGGGCTGCATATTTAAAACATATATAAGTATATATACATATATATTATATATGCTTTTATTATATGTCTCTATATAGATTTATTTATACATTTCCTTCCCAAGATTCATGAAACAATCTTATTTTATTTTAAATATATATTTGTGCCTCAACATTAGCCTCTTTATCTTCACCAGAGCAATGTCTTTTAATACATTTTTCTGAAGTAAATTTTATTTCTTTCATGGTTTTGAAATACAATTTTTATTCAATTTGAGTATAATACCATTCCTAAAAAATTGTATCTCAAACTGAAACATGGAATTCCATAATATTAGGATATATAATTTTTTGCATCCACCCCATCGGCACGTAACAATGATTTCTACAAGATAACTACTTACTACTTGGTAAAGTGAATTTGAAGACATGCTTAGAAGGACACCAAATATATCTAATTCTGAAGTAATGTTTTCATGAGTATATATCAAATCTATCTTAATTTTTCTTTCCAATTTTTTTTTTATTCTTGTTATATAACCTCCATAAGCATCCAAAATAAGCATTGATTCGGGTAATTTCAGGCTACGGTGTATTCTCTAAGCAGCACTTTGTTCCTTTAAATAAAGAGAGTCTTACGATATGGGAGAGTTTGTAAGAAATCCAATATAAGATACTCATCGTTTTGGAGGATTTATTATTAGTACTGTTATTATTTTAAAACATCGCCTGACATTTGGGCATTATGGTATTTATGCATGCTAGACCACACCTTCTGACTAAAACAGCAGAGGCTAATATCTTGACATGTCACTTCTAAAACAAAACCCTCCTGCCATAGCCCTTGTTCACATTTACAACTAAACTTAAACCTGAGCCTTTGCATGTCCACAGAAGTAGAGAGCATGGAAGCGGTATGCAAGGCACATCCATCACCTGAAGCATTTTTCACAAACGTCACTTCTCAGTCTCACTGCACACTGAATGACAAGACAGAATCATCTAACAGAGCCAGCTCAGCAGCACAGAAGTGATCTTTTCTGCAACACAGGAACCAGAATGCCAGCTGCATGTCCAAGCAGCTAATGTCAAGTTGGAGAAGCTCTGAGCTAAGCTGGATGTGAATGAAAATGTTAGGGAACACAGTGAAACACAACTGCAGAATACATGAGGCCAACCAGGATCTGTGAACATCCATGAATATGCACCCCTAGCAATTACTAGACACGTTAGGTTCAATGGATCTCTCTTCAAAGAAGTAATTTTAGCAAGTTTCCGACCCAGGAAGCAACTTTATCCTGACCAATTCAAAGCTAAGTCATGACACCTCAAAGTTTGTCAGAACAGTTTTCATCACATGCTTTATTTTATTTAATTATGCATATCATACATTGTTTTTACGTCTGATTCATACATTTGCATCATTAAAGTATGCTGACATTTCTATTGGATTTGAATAGCCTTTAATGACTTTAAACAACTGAACAAAATCCGTATTTCAGTGGCTTAAGTAAATTCCACATCTAGATGAGAAGGTAGATATTTTGTCCAGCTACCTATCTCCTTAGTAAGAGAATCAATGGGGCCTTGGAAGCCACTCCAGGATTTTTAACTTAATAGCTTCCACCTACTATGCCAACCATTCAACTCTTTCTTGGGTACTCAACAAAACAATTAGTTGAACTAAACAAGTCTGCATTCCATCTTCAAGACGCCTAGAATAATTAGCTTGAAACTTTACTCTATTTTCCAACACTTTTCTTCTAAGTTTGCCACACTGAAATTCTAGAGCATCAAAATATATCAGAACCATAATTAAGGACAGAACTATGCAACTACTGTTGTTTACATTTAGATAGAGAGTAATGCTATTACTTCAGATTCTTAATTCTGTAACAGGTCTAAATATAACTAACCATCCCATTATAATTCAGGTATATTGTTAGTTGAAAAATAGCAAATATTTGATTCTTTAAATAGAAAATGTGTTATACTGGGCGCCTGGGTGGCTCAGTTGGTTAAGCGACTGTCTTCGGCTCAGGTCATGATCCTGGAGTCCCGGGATCGAGTCCCGCATCGGGCTCCCTGCTCGGCGGGGAGTCTGCTTCTCCCTCTGACCCTCCCCCCTCTCATGCTCTCTCTATCTCATTCTCTCTCAAATGAATAAATAAAATCTTTAAAAAAAAAAAAAAAGAAAATGTGTTATACTTCGAAGAAAGGGGAAATTGGATAACATGATACATAATTCAGACATCCAAATTTTACAAAATAATAAGTTATGTATCAGCAGCCAATATAACTTTGAGCCTGGGCTGTTCAAAATTAAATTGATTGGTGCCAGTTAGGCCTAGCAGATTTCGAAAATATCTGATATGAAACAGATTTTACAGACTGTTAGGATCCTTAGTTGTATCTCCACAAAAAAATGCCCTCTGTGGACTTCTAAAGCAACTCAGCCCTTCAGCAAGCTGTTCAATCAGATACAGAGTACTGCCTGAGGATATGAAATGCTCATGACAACCTTTGTGTTTTGAAGTAATAATGGAATAATTTTAATTTCTGGGTTCATTAAAAAATACTCAGTTAAGAGATTCTATTAGCTGATCCCCAGCCTATGACAAGTTAGAGGAATTAGTCTCAGGAAAAATTTAAAAACTCACTTCTCTTTGGGAGCTAACTTTAAAAATGTTGCCCTACATAGTTCTTTAATCTCTATAGATCCTCATCCAGTTTTACTTCTTCAACAAAAAGAAAAAATCCAGAATAGCAATCGATGTCTCCATATAACAACTGAAATAGACTTATTAAAGAGAAACAGAACTCCAGACATGAATAACCAACTGCCTACTCACAACTTCACTCAGATGCATAATGGACACACTGAAAAGAATGTATCAGAATGAAAGTGATCCCCATTTCAGCTGGTGCTCTCAGGATGTCTCTCAGCATGTGGTAACTTAATTCCACCAGTTTCTCAGTCCAGAAACCTCACAATTATCCAATTCTCACACATACCTCACATATAATCATCAGTCAATCCATGATTAGCTCCAGCTTCAACAAATGTCAGGAATGGGATGACTTCTTACTGCTTACACCCCCGAGTGGTGGTTCTTAAATGTTGGTGAGCATCAGTATTTGTTGGAAAGCTTGTCACAACAAAGGTTTCTGGGCTCCACCTACTTCTAAGAGTTTGGGGTGGGACCTAGGTAATGTTCATGTTGCTCCAGAAAACACCCTTGAGAATGACCATCCTATACTAAGTCATCAATACCTCCTGCCTAGACTAGTTCATAGACTCCTCTCTGGTTTCCCTTTTTCAACCCTTAGTCCCTTGAGGTTTTCCTCCCACAAGTGTCACAGTCTGCTTTAAATCTAAGTCAAATTATGTCACTCCTCTTCTTAAAATCTACTCATAGCTCCCATCTTACCCAGAGAGGAATCTCAAGTCTCTATAATGACCTGAAAGACCTTATAATATTGATATCCCCTTCTCCTGCTCTAAAATCACTAACTCTTCTCCAGTTGTACTGGGGGATGCACCATGAACATCTGAATGCCTTCCCACCTCAATGCTGTTTAGGCTGCTGTGGGTTCTGCCTGAACTACTCACCCTCCACCTTGTGGCATGATACATTCCTTTAGCATGTTCCAATAGCACCTTATCAGAACTGCTGTTTATTTCCTCTTTGCACTCACAGAGAATATAGGTAAAGTTTAGTAAATGTATTTACTTATTTTGTATCTGTCTCCCACTGTGAAAGTAGAAGTAATCACAAGAGTGGAGATGTGGCTGGCCTATTTTGTTCACCACTGGATTCTCAGCACCTGGAATAGAACCTCACAGACAGTGACTGCTTATACATTATTGGATCAATAAGTGGAAAAAAAATGAATATAAGCCTAGAAAAGGAGTGAC
Organism: Mirounga leonina; assembly: GCF_011800145.1. Taxonomy (NCBI): domain Eukaryota; kingdom Metazoa; phylum Chordata; class Mammalia; order Carnivora; family Phocidae; genus Mirounga; species Mirounga leonina. The sequence goes on from NW_023270855.1 coordinate 10,933,785, forward strand.
AAATTAACATAAGATCATATACTATGCTTTTGTATCAGGCACTATGGTAGACACTATATGGCATCATTTATATCCTTATAGGATTCTGTACTATAGTTGTTTTCATATACGGTAGCAAGATGACAAGAGGGGTTTTTATGCACAAAAGTAAGGTGACAAGAAGAGGTTCAGAGAAGATACATAACTAGATATTACAGGTATGAGTGAATGTCTAGGAATCCAACTCCAGTTTGTGTGAACCTGTAGCTTAGCTTATGCTTTTATCACTGAACTAGTTTAATCCATTTGCTAAATATTTTGAGTGCCAATTATATGCCAGTCTTTATCTAGGTGGAGGGTGCACTGGGATAATTTAAGACAAAGAAAAGGAATGAAGGAAGGGAAGGAGGAGGAAGGAAAGAAGGAAGGGAGGGCAATCAGGAGGGAGCAGCTGCCAAGAAGTCTCCATTGTATAGTCTGGTAGAGGGAAAAGACAATATAATTACCATATTTCAATGTCTAGTTATCAGAGGAGATGAAGCTAAAATGGAATATTAGAGTCCTAGGAAAGTTCAGTTTATAACAAAGAGCATCTTGTTACATTCAGGAATTTAGACTGGACTTGTTATATTTCAATTGCCTAGGAAACAGCTAAGGAAACAGGCTGAGTAGGTAGTACTGTCCATCACCATGAGGCTCAGAATGAAGATCTGACTGAGGGGTCCACATTTTGGACCTGTCAGAGGATACTCGGTCAATAACTTCAGGACTATGAATGCTATGTCCAAGGCAAAGTGTACACAGTGAGGAGGCAGGGGACCAAACATGACCAAGTGAGACTTTGTCACTACAGGTTTCATGGAAAAGTGTTTCATGAAGAGGGGAATACTTAACAGTGTCAAAAATGCTGAGTGACTTGATATGATTAGACTTCTAGAAAATGTCTTTTGACCTCAAAGGCACCAAAGTGGTTGGTGATCCCACTTTTTGTAGTTTTGTGGAGAAGAAGGAAGTTTGGAGAAGTTTGTAGAGTGAGTGGGAGGGGAAGAATAGAGCCACCATAAAACAGGTGATAAAGGGACAGCTGAGGGATATGCTGGACAGGTATTCTTAGAAGCTTCACTGGAATGGGGAGAAAGAATTAGAATGGCTCTCCTGAGGAAGCCCATACCTCTTTGTTTCACACAAATGCCCTTCATTAAATGAACTAGCATCAGACTTTCCAACTGTAAGAACAAATAAACATCTCTGAACACTTGTTCCCTATCAGGAATTGTGTTAAGGTTCTCCTTTGCTCATGACCACCTGGGATTCTCAAAACACCCCAACATGGACAGTTATCAAAACCATTAAATTTACACAAAAAAGTCATCACAATTAACTTTCCAGAGTGTCTGTTTAAACATGTATCTCCAAACTCCTGCTCCATCAACTCCATGACCACAGGCTGGTTTAGCCTAATCCACATCTCTACATCAGTTACACTCTTCTCCTGCCCCCTCACAGCCCTTTCCCTGGTACTCACACTCAATCACTGATGAAATGCCCACTAGGTGTAATGTTTAATCACCAGACTCTGACTGGAAAATTCTCTCCAGTCACCTTGGATTAATTATTTACTTTTTTTAAAGATTTTATTTATTTATTTGACAGAGAGAGACACAGCGAGAGAGGCAACACAAGCAGGGGGAGCGGGAGAGGGAGAAGCAGGCTTCCCGCTGAGCAGGGAGCCCGATGTGGGGCTCCATTCAAGGACCCTGGGATCATGACCTGAGCCGAAGGCAGACGCTTAACGACTGAGCCACCCAGGCGCCCCTGGATTAATTTTTTAAAGAAAAAAAAATGGGAACTGCTTCAGACTCTCAGTCATTTAGACAAGTCCCCATTTTTGCTTCTAATAGTCATCACTGCCTGCTTAAATAAGGTTAAAATCAAATACTTCGATTGTAATGTTGTGTTGGATTTATATAGTGCCATTCTTTCAGAGAGCATAGTGACTTTATCATCTGTCCTCAACTGTATCTGTGGAAGAACAGGCATTATTCTCATTTAAAGGCTGACAAAGCTGCTGTGCAGGTATAGGGACTGTTTGACTGTGTTCCCTCCCACTCTGGCTTAGCAGTGAACTAACCATGTAGAATTCGTTATAGAATGTATACTCCTTAGGAAAAAGAGGCATTCAAGCTATGACCTGGATCATTATTGTAACATAAACCACAAAGTTAAATTCATATGGAAAGCATAAGTCACTTTATTACTACTGCCACACATCACTTAACAAAATTAAAGTAATACAGTATTCATGTTTATTTAAATTCTGATTAATAATGCTTTGTTTGGTTTTAGTCTTTAAAGCAATAATAATATATCTCTATTACCTTTTTCACTTCAAAGATGACAGTTACCTCATTCTGATGACATCTATTAATCCTAATTACCACAGACAAGGAATGGGAAAAATATATATATATCAGGATTCCAAGAGGACTAAGAAAATGCCAACAGGTGGTGAGCCTATCTTTCCCCCACTAATTGATTTCCCAAAAATGACCTACTAACTCATTACTAAGAGTATAGCCATGACTTAGTGGTTAAACAGTGGCACTAACATGCTATAGCCCCTATCACTCCACGACCACATCGCACTCATCATTCAAGGGCAATTTCATATACTACCTTCCTAAACCCCACTAGACTCTGAGCTCTCTGAGAAATCTTAGCAGAGGTATTAAGTGAGTAAAAAAATTGAGGAAGTGATTATGTTAGTCCTAGCATTACGGTAAGTACTTCAAGAGTATCATCTCAATTAATCATACAACCTGAACAACCCTACAGAGCCGGCGCTCTAACCATCAGCATCACCTACCACAGCGCTTCTCTAATTGTAAGGTGCAAAAAAAATACCCTGAGGAGCTTGTTAAAAAACAGATTCTGAATCTCCATCCCTGGGGCAAGGCCTGAGATTTTGCATTTTCAACTAGTTCTTCGGAGACATCTACCGGGATCTCACTTGAGGAAACCAAGGCTCAGAGAGCTGATGGAACCGGCACATCACTACACACCGGGCATTGATACCGGAATTCGTCACCTGGTGTGATTGCAAAGCCTGTGCTCTTATTGGGGGGCAGGGAGCTACAGGCTGCAGGCAGCGCTGGGACACAGCCAGGCTAAATGGGTTTAGTGTTGCCTGGGGCTGTCTTCCTTCAAATTACTGATGGCAAGTTTGAGCTGGTTGTGACCAAGACGATCAGCTCTGCAAGTGTCAAGTATTTACTTTCAGGCCTTTTTTAAAGAAAGTACGCTGAGCTCTGCTCCTACTCATGTTACTATATGGTCATATGAGTCAAAAAAAAAAAAAAAAAATCCCAGACCTGGGCGCATAGAGAGAACTGTGAAATAAATGCTTAGAATCCATTCAGTTTGCAATAATAGCTCCCGTCTATCACTGCGTATCATTACGTTTATAACACTTACATTATATTCTACTTCGTGATGTATTTATGTAATACCTGTATGATCCCACCTTCGAACAGCGGGTCTTTACAGTAGTACACTTGCCTAAGGAGTATCCCAGGTGACCCACTGGGGTGCAAGAAGAAAACACTAGAGCTTCTATTTGTATTTATTTTGCCTTATTCTGCTTTTATTTGTTTATGTTTTAGAATTATTCCTAATGTGTATTACAGGGACCTTCCCAGTACACACTGAAAGAGTCAGTGACCCATATTTGTCCTCTCCTCGTGTCCAACAGAGGGGCCTGCACATAGCAGGTACACAGTAAATCTGTACAAAGTCCTTATTCACTTAGTAAAGATTTTTTTTTTTTTTTTTAATTTTAAAATCCTAGATGTGATTACTTTCATACGGTTTCAGAATCTGGGATAGAGGGCTACGGCCAGAAAATAAAAACTCATTTTTGAAGTACAGGAGAAAAATTCAATCTTCCGGGCATATGGCACAGAGGATTGCTCAAATACGCTGGCAGTCGGACCCAAGATTCTATGAAAGACTCTACAATATTCTATGAAAGATACGTGGAAATCCAGGTCTTAAGAAGAAGGCAGTTTTGTAGGGGAGAAAGATTTAAGAGGAAACCATCCCTGTGGACTCAAAGGAGGGGAGATGAAGGTCTGGGAGGCACAGAAGTTAGAGAGAAGAAAGACCTTAAAGGTGAACCTGGCAAAACAGCACATCAGGCTGAAATCTCTGAAAGGCAGCAGCTAATGCTGCCTCCTTTCTGCTCAAAATCTTGTTTGCCTCTGGTGGGGAAAGTCTGGGCATCGAGCCCCAGGGGCTTCCCTTGAGCAGTTGTAACTCTCCGAGTGCCCGAGTCATCGTTCTAAAGCATCAGTTCTCACTGTAAACGGCAGAAATGGATCTGAGTCCACCAGATTCTAAATTCTTTACAAATTCTTTTTGGCATCAATTCCTAACATGGGCCTTTTTCTTCTCGTTTGCCCCTCCCCCCTAGGATCAAATCACAAAAACAGACTGGCTGAAGGATGCTCTGCTGGGAAAGGAGGTTCTGCTTCAGGACCCTTCCTCCGACCAAAATGTTCACTGGAGGGGCACCTGGGTGGCTCAGTCATTAAGCGTCTTCCTTCGGCTCAGGTCATGATCCCAGGGTCCTGGGACTGAGCCCCGCATTGGGCTCCCTGCTTGGCAGGGGGCCTGCTTCTCCCTCTCCCACTCCCCCTGCTTGTGTTCCCTTTCTCGCTATGTCTCTCTCTGTCGGGTAAATAAATAAAATCTTTTTAAAAAAATGTTCACTGGAGTTAAAGGCAATGAAAAAGCTGTTAAGCAATTCTTGGTTTTTATTCTTGTGGTAACATGCTTAGCTGGCTGTGACTGAAAATCTACCATGTGCTAAACACACCGCTAGACGCTAGCTACTATGTTCCCTGCTTTTACATTCAGCAGCCGTCTTCTGAGGCAGGGACTAAACCCACTGAAAGAATCATAGAAATGAATAGAAACCAGGATGGTCTTCATTCTACATTGGAGGTTCTCAAACTACATACAACAAAATACCTATTGATTTTGTTCTGATTTTAAATTTTCCAATCTGTTGTTGATCGTTACTTATAGAATACACTAAAAATAAAGTCCGAGAAATATGAAATTAAAAAAAAATGTAAGATGCAAGCTTGATTCATTATTATTATTATTAGGTTCAACACACATAAAATTACTGTCAAATAGTTTTGAAGAATTGATTCTTAAATTTTGTATTTATATGGCTTCAGCACAGTAACAAAGACAACTGGCAGAAATCCACTGACCACAGCTGGAGTACTGCTCTCTACATCACACGGATCTGAGAGCAGTGTTTGATACCACAAAGAATGGTTCCACCCTTAGCTCCTCTGGGTAACCTCTCTGTATCTTGTGATTCAGGCAAAATGGATTTAACTTCAGGCTGATGTTCATAGGATTTACTGGATCTGAAGGTGAGGTCTACCACTCACCACCCGTGTAACCAGAGTCAAGTGCTGCAACCGCTCCATCTCACCTTCCCTTGGCTACAAAATTGGAACAACGATAGAACCAACTCCATAGTGCTACTTTGCAGACTGAGCCAATGCATGTAGAATGCTTAGAATACATTTTAGTCCATTGGAAACACTCAGATATGTGTTGTTGCTACTCTTTTTTTTTTTTTTAAGGTTTTATTTATTTATTTGAGAGAGAGAGAGAGCACATGAGAGGGGGGAGGGTCAGAGGGAGAAGCAGACTCCCTGCCGAGCAGGGAGCCCGAGATGCGGGACTAGATCCAGGGACTCCAGGATCATGACCTGAGCCGAAGGCAGTCACTTAACCAACTGAGCCACCCAGGCGCCCCTGTTGTTGCTACTCTTAATAATAAACATAGCTGCAGAAATACCTAAACATAACCACAGAATTACCTTTATCCCCGTTTCCTCTCCTGCCATGAGTCCCTGCTGTTTAACATAGCAACACTATCGGGTGACCTTTCTCTTTCAGTCCCCACAATTTGTATCCTTAAACCTATCTGTGAGATTTTTTATAAAAATCCTACAATAAGGAAATGTCTATGGAATGTTTCATTTCAGTGACATTTCCTTTCCACTTCCCTCAGGGCACTTAGGTGGCTCTTGTCTAAGGCAGTACAGACACGTTATCTATTGCTCCAGGCCTTTGTAGATAAGGGCAAGGAAAACGTGACCTCTTCACCTTCATCAAGAGAACATAATATGCCCTGAACTTAGTCAGAGCTCACTAAATACTTACTGAAGTAAAGTCCCAATAACCAAACCTCAAAATTTTAGCATAAACTATCTACAATACCTATCATGTAAGCTTGACAAAACTCATCAACAGCAATAATTCTTTTTACATTAGATGAACACAGTTTGTTTTCTTTGTCTCCAATGAACTATTAGCTTATGCAACAGTCATTTGGGAATCAACGATTTCTTGAAATTTGACCTGACAATCAACTATTAGTGGAAGATTACAATTGTTTTTACCTTCAAATAAAAAAGAAGATAGCCTACGTGTCAGTAATACTAAGATACAAGTGTTGTCTTGAAACAAGGGGATTAATCAGACATTCTTTATGAAATCCTTCCAGCTCCAAGGATTTCATGGAGTACCTGAACCATTATTTTCAAACTGCATTGCCATTAGCTAATCAGCAACCATTCTGACAAGGCATGAGGTGTGGTACAAAGAGAAATTATTCTGAGATAGGACACAAAGTATTCCAAGTGCTTTCTTCATATCCTGGATCTATTTAACTATTTTATCACCATATCAATCTGAAAGGATTTACCACATTTGTCACACATTTTGTGTATTTGCTGTTAAAATTAAAAATAGTAGCACTTGACCATATGTTACATGGAAACAAACAAAATATAATATGAAAAAAATATGTGTATCATAGGAAAATATACCTCTCCTTCATTAGGTTCACTACCGTAAAGATTACTTAACAGAGGGGCCATCAAGCTCCACTTTTGAACCCTTAAATCCTTACAGGTCCTGCACAAAAGCGATATGACAGCAGGCACATGGAGGAATGTTCAATCTCATGGTCTAAATTTAGTCAGACTTTAGCCAAGATGGTATGATTCAGGAAAACAGCAATCCTTCATACAAAGAAACTTACTTTAAAAATCCTCAGAGCATCAATATCATTTCACAGAGTTTCTAGACACATAGGGGAAATTTTACAACTCAGTTAACTTGAGGTAACAACTTTAGATCTGATATAATTTAGCAGATATATGAATGTACAGACAACAACTTAAAAATATTTAAGGGTTCGGGGCGCCTGGGTGGCTCAGATGGTTAAGCGTCTGCCTTTGGCTCAGGTCATGATCCCAGGGTCCTGGGATCGAGCCCCACATCGGGCTCCTGGCTCAGAGGGGAGCCTGCTTCTCCCTCTCCCTCTGCTTCTCCCCCTGCTCATGCTCTCTCTCTCTCTCTGTATCTCTGTGTCTCAAATGAATAAATTAAAAAAAAAAAAATCTTAAAAAAATAAAAATAAAAAAACAAAAAAATATTTAAGGGTTCATGAGCTCACCGAACCCTCCTACCACAGATGTCCTTTCCAGCTCTGCTATGAGAGTTTGAAATAGCTAATGGAGCCTGAGGGGAAGGGATTATACACCTAGACCACACTCTCCTACAAGACATGCTATAGATTATTTCCACAAATCTCTCTTCAATAGAAACAGCATCTTACTGTCACCTGGAGTTATCCAGGACTACCAAGGGGAGCAAATACTGAGACATAATGTAAATTCATCCATGAAAGGGGAAGACAGACTTCTTCCTTTCCTTGCAGTTGTCATGGTAACAGTGGGACTGAATTTAACATTTTACTCAAGCATTTTTTTTTGGGGGGGGGGAGAGAGTATTCTGAGATTAAGAAACAGTAAATATTAAATGTTATGACAAATCAGTGGTAATGCTATTGTAGTTCTAACATGACCAAATGGAATTCATTCCCACATGATTCTGACACTAACTTGACAAATAAGCTGATTTTAGAAGAATTTTCTTTAGTCACTGATTGGTACCAAAAATGATAAAATAATTGTCAAGAAATTAAATACTGCGTGACTTTGAATTAATAAGTATTTTAAAAACTTATTGTAAAAGACCTATGCTCACTAAAAGTCTTTTTTTTTTGTCCTATGGTTCCTTTTATGACACATCTTTCTCTCCTTAATGTAGGGAACAGAAGTTTTTCATTTATTTCTTGGACATTGATCAGTCTAATGCAAAGACAGTAAGTCATTAGAGCATCTCAATAACCAAGGAGAAAACAGAAAGAAAGCTGGGTAAAAAATGTTTAGAAAGTAGAAGAAAATATGTCCTCACCCCTTGAATGTCTAGAATATGTTCTTCCTTAATAACAGGTACAGAACCTGGAAGTTTTGTGCAGATGAAATTAGTTGGGTGTCTCAGTCTCGGATGTTTCTTTGAAAGGGGTGAAGAGTTATTCTAACAGTGACTTTAAAAAACAAAATGCCACCTATTTCATTTCTATCAACTCTTTCCAGGCTCTTTTTTTGACTGAAATAGTTCTAAAGTGAAAAGCATCTTAGAACCAAACGTCCATGCATAGGCAAATTGGTGTAGGTAAGAAACAAACAGAACAAAGTCACCATCCCTTGCTAAGCTTCACCCAAGTGGGGCCTGTGAGTTTTGTGCCCCTCACAATGCGAGGCTGAGTTTTTCAAATGAACACAGTCACTATCTTCTTGTATAGAGAATGAACATTCGGTCTTACCAAAGGTCTCAAACAGAAAACTCTCAGCACTCTTGAAATGGAAGTCTTGGACAATTTTAAAAAGCAAATTAAAGAAAAATAGGCCATTTCAGGGAGGTTAAACCAGTTGACCATTCATGAACCAGTTGTTACAGTAGGACTCTTCGAATATACATATATAAATCACTAGGCTTCTATCTATTGGATATAGATAATTTTCATTAGCCCTGCCTGTATTTCTTAGTTCTTCCACTTAATTAACCATTTCAACTACATTCTCACAGTACTAAAAACTTATGAGCAACTGACTGCATCTAGACAGTCAAAAGCTCTCAAGGTACAAATTACCGTGATAAAAGAGAATGGACAGGGAGAGAAACCAGCTTGATGTCCATTATAGTCCCACAGTGACTGGTTTGTTGCTTTGTTTTCTTTCTTTTTTATTTTGTTATATGGCTATTTTCACCAAACCAAAGGAGCAATCCTACTTGAAAAAGAGTTTAAGTCCTTATATTGGACGAGTATTTACAAATGACTACCTTTTTCTGTACTGTTAACTATTAAAATAAACGTGTTAGCAGAATACGATTTTTATGTTGAGCATTAATTTGGAATTAATGTAAATATTAATTCCATAAGGGAAAAAGTTTTCGGCATTTGGAGTGTGAATTTGGATCCTACATGGTCAACAGCAGGTTACTTTCATTTTCCTCAGCTACCTAGGGGATTGCAAACATAATACAGCAGAGCAACTGTTGTTCTGACAATTAGCTGTTTCATAAAACATTTATTGACCAGTTAGTCTTTCTCAGATGCTGGGTTACACTTTGAGGATATAAATATTTTTTGAAGTATGAGCAACTACACATTGTTTCACTCTCAGTATTACTTCTTCCTCCTTCTCTGTGGAAAAGTGAATTTTTAAAATTGTTCTAAAGTACAAAGCAATTGGGATCTACTGGGCTATCTCAGCTGTAGGGGAAAATGTGGATCTCAAAGCCAGACACAGGGTCTACTATGCTGCTGTCATATTTTGCCAGCTTCTTGGACCTATAAAAGTGCTTTGTTTGAAAACTCCTCCCATATATGAGTTATTGGCCCAGTTGTTAATCATATTATCTAGACACCCACACTGACAAAGTTGTACAACCAGAACACCACATTTCCCTGGCTACCATGTATGGACATAAGATCCATGGAGGGCCAATGAGAACTTTCCCTAAAAATTACATCTGGCCATGGGAAGAAGCCCTATCCATTTACTTAAGGGGCTAAATTGGGCATGTTGGATACTCCCCATTTTCCCCTGCATACTAAATTCCCACCTTGCTCTGTGCCCTTGGAAGCTGACCTCTATTGCCTGCATCATCATCTCGATTCTCTTACATTCGGTTAGGTTTGGCTCATCATGGGAGACAAGTGAAGACTAGAGAGAAAGAAAGAAAGTTTGGTGTATTTATTCTTCCAGTTCTCTCCCCGTGGGCTGCAGTTTGGCAGTAGCTGTGTTTTTCTACTGAAGGCCACAGTTCCCGTTGTGTGGCCCTCTCTTACAACTACAGTAATCACTGGTTCTGATAACTCATCCTTCCATTTATTTATTCAGCCTAGGAGTGCAAACATTCTCTTTCATGCCATACCAGCTTTCCTCACCATCCCTTGTAGCTGTCTCTAGACCTGCCTGAAACTTGCAAATAGCTTCCATATTAAATTCTCTTTGATCATCCCTTTGACTATGCTATTTTTTCCTTGCTAACACTGATTATATATATATATATCATGACACCATGAATGAGCCTTAGTCTGAATAAACCCCCTTAATCTGTCTTATAGAAAAAGCCTGCATTCAAACTGAAGTCCATTGAGAGAAGTCCAGCTAAGAGATAAAGAAAAAAGAGATGAATACCTAAAAACCTATTTGGCTTTTGTTTTGTTTTGTTCTATTTTAAGTCATGGCTACAGATGTGCTTGAATCCAGCAAAACCCTTGAGCATTCCAGTTACATGAATTAATACAACTCCATTTCCTTGGAGGTAGTTTTGACTGGGTCTTTGACACTTGGGACTGAAAAGAGAGGTATATTTTCTGTAGTGGAATATATGCAGTGCTGAGAACTTCACATTCTGCAACACCAATAAAAATAATATTGTCTGTAGAGAAAAGTAGGTTTGAGAGACCTTTCAAACCCTCCAAAACTACAGCTCTGTATCTCATTCACTAGCTCAAACAATCCTAATAAAAATACACTTAACATAACAAAAAATTTTTAAAAATACTCTTTATTATTTTTTTAAAGACATACGACATTTCCAGCAAAATTAGCCACAGTAAGCAATGTTGCACAAAACACAAATAGAGTACGTGGTCAAAAATAGTCCTTGCAGAAGATGGTGAAGTACATGGGTGTCTCGGACACTAGAATATTGCTCCACAGCTTACTGCCATCAGCTGTCTTAATGTACTTTGTGTTTAACTATTGTTACTTGATGGCAAAAATCTTTAATGGGCTGGGAGAAAAAAAGTGTATAAATCAGTGTGACTTCCATATTATGTTGACATCAATATCCTATTTACAAATAACAAATGGGTTAATTCACACTACTAAAGCGTGCATTGTCCCAGAATAGACGGCAGGCCTATACAACTATGTTTTTTTCCTTTGCTCAGTTGTTCCACTGATTTAGAAAGATTTACATGTTGCATTTTATCAGTAATTACCTCTAAGTTTTCTAAAAACACATCTAAATCTGTTTTCCATTTCCATGCAATCTCCCAGTCTCAGATGATTTGTCATAAAGACTTTTTCTTTCAGCATCTAGATTCAATATTTTTATACACTATGAATTAAAACATATCTAAAATACTCTATTTTTTAATACCCCAATCATAGGATGGCAGTTGTTCTGAATAGGCTGGATGTAGGTTAATTCCTCAGTATTTATATGATCAGTATTACATTGCAGTTTGACAGAGCAGGTATTTCCAGGCAATAAAATACTGGAAGTTGACATACTGCGGCACAAACTGGCTGGTTGTTCACCAAACTTATTTCCTTTCCTTCTAGACACACAACTAAAAAATGCTCCCCAAGTTTATTTGCTATCAGGTATGGCCTTATCATTAAATTCCAGCCAATGGACTTTAGCCTGAGTAATTTATTATCTTTCCAAACCTAACCATGGAGCTCCCTTCTGGTCTCCCATTTCTCTCTTCCCCTTGTCTCTTGACTGCTTGCCAATCATCAAAGCATTCTTGGGAGTCACACACGAAAAATGGCAGCCCCTCTGCCAGCTTTGGCCCCTGAATGACTGGGTGTGTTAGAGGCTTCCACCTGACACAGACACCATTCTACATGAAAAAGAAACAAACTTCTACTATGTTAAGTCACAGAGACTTCCAGATTCATCTATGATAGCAGCTGCGGTTTTTAACTAACATGTAGATCTTCTGTTGGACATCATCTAGGTTCTTATTCAAAAACTGTAGACCCAGATAGATGGGGGGGGGGTGTATTTTTTTTTTTTTTAATTTTTCGGTTACTTTGCATGTAATCCAGCACTAAAGTATATAAGGAACAATTGGGGGGTTGTTCCAGCAGGAAGTTTCACCTATATACCAACCAGTTTCTCTTATCAGTTGATAGGTTTTAAGACACTTTTGGTTGCAAGGATTATACACCAATCAAAATTATTTCACAAAGAAAGGAATTATTTTAATGGAAAATTATGTCTTAATGAATTTATGGAGAATGAACTTTGTGCAAAGAAGTTAAGATATGTCAGGAACTAAGGAACCTACTGCCTCTGAGGTACAGCTAGTATTGTGTTTCTGCTCTTTCTACATGTCCATCCCATCTTTTCTTTAACAACCAGCTATTAGACTTATGGTCTAATACTTACTCATTAGACTCATGGTCCAACATGGCCACCAACCCAGCATTTACCAACATAGCTCAACAGTCTCTGAGTTCAAATTCTTGACAGAAGGCAACTGAATGGATATGAATGGAGCTGATAAACTAATAGCTCATTCAGTGACTCTTGCATAACACACCTAAATTAGGTCTCAACTGTCCTTAGATTAGTAATGTGTTACTCTCTAGACTAATTAGTCATGGCCAAAGAGGGCTATGGCTACAAGATCCATACTCAGGCATCAGTGAGTAGGTTTAAGAAAGACAACAGCGAACATGTTCAGAACAAAACGGCAGCCAGATGAAATAACTGTTTGTGTTACTTTGTGAGGGGAGGCAGGAATCAAATGTTTCCAAGTATTCTTTCCTCAGTATGACTTTCTGGTGTTTATCATGGCTCTCCAAAACACTAGTAGGAAACAGATGATCTCTCAGACAGTTGTACGTCTTTCAATTATTACTGTTAGTATAGTTCTTCTAGTGATATTGCCAACCATGAACTATCTATCTCTCTTACAGAACTATTTCTCTTTAGAACTATCTAGGAAGAGGCACAGATAAAATAAATACTTTTTTGATATTCAATCTCTTATGCACCATATTTGACAGAAATTACCCAGATTTTTTAGTTTGTTGATGATAACCATCTATGATTGCTTAGATTGTCTCAGTTTTTGCAAATCTGTAATTTAATTGAATTTAGATGTGAAAAGATGAGATTAGACAAGTAGGCTAAAAGTCAACTTTTTACGTGGAATTTTCCATTACTCATTATCAATACCAAATGATGGACTGATCCATTATCTAGGGCACATTTTTTCAAATGGGAAACACCCTGGATTGACTGGCACAATTAAAGATACTGAATTACAGAAACCCTATCTGATAGTTCTTTGTATTGATTCTAAAATTTAGCTTAATGTTGTACATGTAGTAGGTATTCTGTTTCCTTTTTTTTTTTTTTTTAAGATTTATTTATTTTGAGAGAGAGAGAGAGAGTGCAAGCAAGGAGGGACAGGGAGAAGGAGAGAGAATCTCAAGCAGCATGATGATGCAGGGCTCTATCTCACGACACTAAGATCATGACTTGAGCCAAAACCAAGTGCTTAACCAACTGTGTCACCCAGGGGCCACACAGATACTCTATTTTTAAATTTATTTTGATTCTATTTTCTTAGAATGAAATTCCCTCTTTTTTCTTGGCTCTTCATTTCTTCCTTTATTTGTGGATGGGTGCTCTCAAATTTAATCCACAGCCCTATTCTCTGCCTAAAATGCTACAGTATCTCTTTCATGTCTACTGAACATAAACTCTTCAGTATAATGTTTTCCCCCATCCATTAACCAACCTATCTCCTGATTCCCCCTCCTTTCTCCCTCATCTAAGATCCCTGTACTCTGAACAACTCAAGATGCTTCATTCTCACCGTGTTATTTTCTCTAAGTGTTCCCACACCATTCTCCTTCCTGCAAGACCGTTTAGCTGAATAGATAATAATGGAAAATCTGCTATTTTGTATTTTAAAACCCGAATTTAAATCCCAGCTTTTATGTTTACTCTTACTTTGACAAGAAAGTTACTTAATTTCCTTGTGCTTCAGCTGCCTTGCTTTAAAATTCAATGATAAAAAACTATTTTGCTGGGTTGACTTTGTGGGGGAGGGAGTATTAACTGAGAACATATATGTAAAGCACCCAATATTGTTAGTTCCTGCTCCTCTCTTTCTGTGTCAAGTCTGGCTTATCCCATCTATCACACAGATCAAATGTCACTATTTCTCATTAAATCTATGCTTAATCATTTTCTTCACGGAGTGTCTAATTCATGTGCATGCCTAGCTGTTTCAGTAAAGAAAGGTTGAGATATAAAACTTTTATTCTTTTTTATCACAGGTCCCAAGTCTCAGTTGGGAGGTTTTATACTATAGTGACTAACAATGATCAGCTCCAAGTTTGAATTCCAGCCTGCTCTCTGCTGAAACTCAGACAAGTTAGCTAACGTCTCTTTTCTATTCATCAGTAAATGAGGTAATATTAGTAACCTCCCTCATCCATTTTCTATGAAGATTAAAAGAGTTAATATAGGTTATAAAATTTGAACAGTATATAATATATAGTGAAGCCTCAAAAATGCTGGCTATGATTACTATTACCATTATTAATATCATATTGTCATGTTTTATAACCAACAGTCACTCTGCAAGTACCTAAAAACAATTCAACCAATATAAAAGTAACGCATCCACATTATGTGGAATTTTCATGCACAGCCGTACATGATTTATCTTACCCCAAATCCTAACATGAGGGATGTGCTTTTCAGGAGTCTGCCCTGTGTATAAATCCTAATATTTTTATGAAAGCATGTCATGAAATGCCTGTGCTAACACGACAGTGAATTCTAAATAAAGCTTAAAGGGCATTATATTACATTCACAGAAATAGCTTGGGAGAAGGCGTACGGATTCAATGGCAATGTGTTCTATAAATCAGTCACCCAGTATGACAGTAGGCATGTGAAAGGGTATGATACATCTCATGTGAGATGGGAAAATTGCTTGAGAGATAAACAATGATATGCCTTATAAATATAAACATGCTTCAGTGACACTGCCTTTATCTTTCCTCATAACATTTTTTTGTCTTTCCTACTTTTCACAATAAAAACAAGGCTATTCTTTCCTTTATAGACACAGGGAAACATCTAGGCAGTAAAAGGAATAAGCATATTATTTTTATTTGACATGATTAATCCAGAAAGCCATTTGAGTCGCTGTAATATTGGTGGCTGAATCAAATAAACACCAAAACTGGAGTGGCTTAACATAACAAAGGTTTATTTATCACTCTTCTAACAGCTTATTAAGGATGTTCCTGATTCATAGGCCACTTTCTTCCCCAAAGTGATTCCTTCTATTCTGGGCACTGATGACTCCTACAGCCAGAGATTTCTCTGTGCCTCAGTCAAGCGAGGGAGGGTAGAAAAGCACATCGGTGTCTCACCATCTTGTCCCTTCAATGATAGATCCTTTCTGTTCTTAGGCAGTTGGCAAAAACTAGTCATACAGTCCCACCCAAAAGCAAGGTTGCTGTGATGGTGGTAGTGGTGGTAGCTATAAAGGTAGGACCCTCCTAGACAGCCCTTTCCAGGGGCTTCATACCAAACGACAGCAAAGACAGCCTGAATCTTGGTAAACCGTGGTCTCTCTGCCACAATTACATCTGCTAGATAAACTGAAGGAGATACTTGAAATTATGAACCTAAGGGCCTTGCCAATCATCTTAAGGCATTTACGCTAAAAGACAGAAATAAAGGCCAACGGGAAGGAACCCCCTACAAAACTTTGATCCATCTTCTTAAAAGTTCACTTTCCTCTTTCTGGTTCCTCAATCAATTACAGATACAGGGAGGGAACTGAGACTGAATATCTCTAAGCATACATACTTTCTACCCCCTTCTAAGAATGGAAAATAAATTATTTTTGGAAGATTTAAGTTTCGAGAATTCTAGCAATCTTCTGGGGAAAATTTAGGACTAGTAATGGATCAACAGAGCTAATACAGACATATCTCTTAGTCTTTGGAGATGTTCTCTTTCTTATCTTAAAGAAAGATAAAGATCGAATAGGAACTTTTCTAAAGACCTTTCCAGTTATAATAATCTGCGAATTAAACAATGGCAGGAAATGAAGGAGAAAGAGAAATAGTGTAAAAAGAGGAATTATAAACTGGCTCTTAATATCCCAGCCACTGGTATGAAAACTTTTGCTTTGGAACATTAAAAAAATAAAACCCAGTCTCTTAGTCCTATGTGGATTCACTTTGTTCTATTTAAAATAGATATTACTAAAACACTAATAATTAAAGATAAAAATCTAACCAAATAAATGACATTACTGCCAACGATCAAAAGTTCAGTGTGACTGGCACCTAGAATCATAAACACATGAAAAACAAAACAAAAAAGTAAGTGAAACAAAATTGAGCCAACTCTTTCCAAATTAATAGTAATCAATGTGATATTCCAAATTAACCAATTAACATGGAACAGAAAGTTTTAATATAATGTTTGTGTTGAACATTTTTCAATTGTAAAATGCATAAATATATGCAAGTAGAAAATTATTTAGTTCACACTTTCTAGAATTAGTTTATGGACTTTCATAGAGCTAGTTACCTAGAACTATGGGTAGCCTAAAGAAAGAAAATTTGATAGGATCAATCATCTCACAAAGGCCAAATATCTCAACTTCTGAATTTTAATAAAAGCGTATCTGAATTTACAAAATGCAGAATGCTTCACTTGTTTATTCTCATAGAAGTTAAAGTCAGAGTGATTCACACACAATTCAAATGAGGCTATCACAATATACCCAGGAAATTTAATTAGGTCACAGAAGGGGGACTGACCAAATACTAATGGAATGTCTAGGAACTAAAAGTCACATATTATATAAAACATATCCTATCTAGATACTTGATGAATCCATGGCCTTACTATGTAATATTCATTTGCCTATGCAGGTCAATTGACTAACAAAATATTAAACAATAAAGTATGCAGTAGAGATACAAGTGACCGAACTCATGACATAGTGAACCATTAAACTACATACTACACACTACCCATCCTAAAATCTTGTTGAGCCTCAATTTCCCCATCTGGAAAATCAAATTGGAAAAGATTTTAGAGATCAGTTCATCTAACTCAAACATCCTAGTATTCTAAAGCAGATATGATGTGGGTTATACATTCCTTAGAAACATTTTTTTTTTTTTCAAAATGCAATGACTTAACACAACTCAATTATGAAAAAGAAAATGTTTGATTTACTAGAACGGAAGCTCTTGGGTATTTTTATCTGCAGTGGATCAGAATTAATTGTTTAGGGAAAAGGTTATTAAATATATTTTAAAAATAGTAAAGTAACATCTAAAGAGGAAAATTTAAATGACCCATATTCCTACCACCTAGAGATAACCACTGCATTACTTTTGTACTATACTAATTCAGAATAGATTACTGGAAATGAAGGATCATCTATAAACAAAAGATACATATAAATACAGGGGTAAACAGATTTCAGAGGTAATACAACTATTGTTAATTAAATGAACTTTCCCAATATTCCCTTAAGTGACTGAGAGCCTTTATTTGCATAGAAACAACCCATATGTTAATTGAAAATCATTCCAATCTACCAATTCAAACAAGTTTCCTAGAGATCTATCATTAACAATACTTTGTCAGCCTAACTTTTCACACCAAATAGTCTCAGGATAAACTTAATTGCATTTCTTTTAATATTTTCATTAATTGACACCACATTTATACAGGCTGTCCCTACAAATTCCAAATTAGTTAAGTTTAATTGTACTGCAGAATGACTTAGAAAATTTAATCAGATAAGAAAAAGAAAATGTCATTTTTAAAACCTTATAACAAATAAGG
The DNA here is from genome assembly GCF_011800145.1 of Mirounga leonina. NCBI lineage: Eukaryota > Metazoa > Chordata > Mammalia > Carnivora > Phocidae > Mirounga > Mirounga leonina. Next base: position 10,951,872 of record NW_023270855.1, read on the forward strand.
ACATCTATGGGGTCTACAGTAAAATCAAGCACTAAATTATAATATTAATGTAATATAACAATTCAAATTCAAGTTAATGATATGATGAAATATAATACTAACTTTAGAAGGAAAATTATTAAGATTTTTGTCTCTTTGTTGTCCCACTATTTGAAAACAGATACGAAATTTTAAATAAATTTGGATTGTATATCTAATAAATATAGGTAATGTGGTACACACAAAGTTTCCTTTGAGGACCCCACTATGATTATGTTGGGGTGATAAACATATCTCAAAGAAATCAGCTGTCATCTTCCATAGCAGCTTTAAAAACTGATAAACTCCCAGGCTGCTTCTCACTTGAATAGCTGAAAACACCTATTCTGAGGTGAGGATCAGTGGGGAATTATTCAACAAAGTTTAATGATTCTCCCGATCAACAGTGAATGGACCATGAAAAAAAAAAAAATATATATATATATATATATATATGTATATATGCCACGTACATGTTTAAGTTCTTGATTTGAATGCATAAGAGGGACAATTTAGCATGAATTCAACAAAATGGTTCACCACCTATAAAAGAAATGATTTGAGTAAATATGCACCCAACTGGTTTGGTTACCTAAGACTGGTTACTGGTTTTAAAAACAGTTTTGAGAAATAGCTAATGACAAGTAATAACTTACCTCAACATCTGACAGAAAGAAAGAGAAAAAGAAGGAGAAAGACTATCCTAATGTATTGTTTAATATATTAACTAGAACACTAGAGAATGAGGTAAAACTTCAAACACTCTAGATTTGTATTTGGTCCAAGCAAAAAACAAACAAAAAACAGAAATACAAAAAATGATACAAAACCAATAAATAAACTTCTACTTTGGGGTCATGATGGGATAACAGAGGCCTGATTTATAGTTTATATACTCACTTTAAACAAAGGAAAAGTAGAATATTTATATAATTCTTATAAATATATATGAATATGTACATATATAATACACATGTGTACATCTATATAATATGTATACACGTACTCAGATACATATTTTTTCAGACATTAAATACCAGGCAGGAAGAGGACAGTGATCCCTGAGAGATGGAAAACAAATCAGATGAGCCCTATAGTCACTCCAGCTCATTGCCTAGACAGATTCTAGGATATAGTATATGGAGGAGTAATGTAAACAGCACCTGGTGGGTTTCCTGAGTTAAAGAATCAGATTTGGGGCTTCAGGGAACCCAAGATGGCTAGAAATTCAAGACAGAAGGGAGGAGTTGGCTCAAAGAGGAGGGAGAGGCACAGAAAGGCAAGTAGTTGACAAAGGAGTCCCCTTGAGTCTTGGGCCAAATGATGATCTGTGCATGAATGTGTGGAAACCAGCAAGATTGTGGTAAGTACCATAGGGAAAGAGTATATGGGACAATATTCCAAGGTTACAATAGGACTGCGGTTGTGTTCCCATAGGCACAGAGCATCAAGTAGCATCCTCAGAAAGGCACTGCTTTAGCAGTGGAGTCAAATTAGCCCTAGTCTAAAGGCTACACAGGATCTGACCTAATAGTTTAAAAGCAAACCTTAAAAGAACAAAACTGCATTTAAAGTAACTTAACTGTGCATCAGAACAAAATCCCACAGTAATGAAAAGGATACAACAAACCCAGCAACCAACAAAGTAAAATATACAATGTCTAGCATCCAATGAAATTGAAAAAAAAAAATAAAAATAAAAAAGACAAAACAAGGAAAGTTGACCCAAAACTAGAAGGAAAAACCTCAACAGAAACCAATTTAGAAATGATGGATCTAGCAGACAGGGAAGGACTTGTTATAAAGAAAAGGGGATATCTATTATAAATATTTTCCATATATTCAAGAAGATAGAGGAAAGAATGCCCATGAGACAAAAGAAATGGAATTACATGAAAAACATCTAGATGGGACTTCGATAGATAAAAAATTTAGTATCTAAAATGAAAACTACACTGGATGGAATTAAAAGCATATGAGGAAAATTAATGAAAATAAACACATTATAATATAAACTATCCAAGATTAAACAGTGAGAGAAAAAAAGGTTTTAAAAAAGCAGAGTTTATCAGTGAGCTGTGGGAAACTACGAAGCAGTCTAACATGGTGGTTATTACAGTCTCATAAGGAGGTTTGTTTGGTTTTTGTTTGTTTATTTGTGTTTTGCTTGGACCAAATACAAATCTATAGTCTTTGAGTAATGTTTTACCTCCTCTCAAGAGGAGGCGCAGCTAAGAAAAAGAAATTGATAAAAATGATCAAATTTTTTTAAGTTTGATAAAAACTATAAAATAGAAATAAAAAAATTTAATATATGCAAAGGAGAACGAACAAAAAGAAAAAAGAGGCATATCATCAGCAAATTACTGAAAACTACTGATCACTAAATTTTAAAGCAGCAATAGAAAAAATATGTACAGAAAAACAAAAATAATGACAGTAGACTTCTCTTCAGAAATAGTGTAAACTTTTAAGTGAAATCTTTAAAGCACATAAACAGTAAGTGTTGGGGGGAAAGCGGAGATTTTACACCCAGCAAAAATATCTTTCAAAACTAATGGTGAAACAAAGATTTTTTTCAGACATACTAAATTTGAGATTTAGTTCCCCTTATCTAAGCTTCAAAAACTCTTAGTAACCCAGGCAGAAGAAAAATGAGACCAAATGGAAATCTGGATATACACGAATAAAGAACACCAGAAAATGTAAGAGAAAATATAAAAGGCTTGCTTTTCATTATTTAAACTTCTTTAAAAATTGTAATTATATGGTTAACACAAAATGACAAGTCTCGATATATCTGAAAAGATCAAAGTCATACAAAATATGTACTGTGAATATGTAAGAAATTGGAACAAAAAACAGAGATAAGTGAAAAATACCTATATATCTGGAAATTAAACAGCACATTATAAAGATATTAAGGCCAACCAAGATACCACAAGGAGAATTATAAAATTCTTTCAATTAAATGAAAGTAAAACTGCTATATTTACAATTTGCAGGATACATGCAAATTAATGAATGAGTAGAGGAAAATTTTATAGCATTAAACACTTATTTTAGAAAAGAAGAAAACTATCAAATATGGCATTTAAGTTTCAATCAGAAGAAACTAAAAATAAATAAATAACAAATTAATCGTTCCCTCTCAAAAAAGTAGGAAGAAAATAACAAAATAAAGCTGAAATCAATATATTTAAATAGAGAAAATTAACGAAACTAAAGACTTGTTCACTGAGAAGATAAAATTGATAAACCCTTGGCCAAAATGAACGGGGAAAAAAAAAGACAAAAACTGACAATATTAGGAATCAGACGATGTCAGTACAGATTCCACAGACATTAAAAGAGCAATGAGATATGCACAAAACCCACTGAACTTTAAGAGTTTAATGCTTTATGAATTAAATCTCATTAAAAATAAGTCTAAGAAGGAAATAGTAACAACTTTATGTCAATAGGTCAGAAAACTTAGATTAAATGGACAAATTCCTCAAAGAATCCAAACTATCGAAACTCAAGAAGGAAAGAAGAAATAAACAACCTGAATATCTCCACAATAAAAAAGAAAAGAAACCCACCCTCAGCCAGGTTCCTGTTCCACATGTAAGGAACGTGGAAGTCACCATTCTATCCTAAGCAGCAGAAAACCTGAATAGGCTGACCGATCAGCAATTCTTCTTGGATCCTTAAGAGAAGGAAGGACACAGAAAAACCCCAAGGCCCCCAAGATTAGAGACAGACAACAAACACAGACAGTCATAACTTACCAAGAGCAGAGACTCATAAAATGAAACCGGCGGGGGAACTAGGGCCGGGGTAGGAAAACCTACACCGTAGCTGAAGAATTGCTGGAATATCACCGTAAACAACTCAGAACTAAAAGCTCTAGGAAACCCAGGGACAAGGAAGAGGAAGCCCACAAGATGGTGAGATTTACCTTTTGGAGCTTCACAGGTTAAACACCAGTAAATGCCACCACAGTAAATATCAAAAGAAAAAAAAAATCCCCTAGTAATTCCAGCAGGAAAAGGAGGGAAGGAGCAACTCTGAAATCTACCAGAGCACTCTTTTCTTAACAAGGTCGGCACTCAAGGAGAAACTAATTAACCTCAGCCTGACCTGTGTGGGGTATTATCAGAGCCTAACTCACCTGGGAGAAGGGAAATAACCAAATCCAGCCCATTCTAGCCATCCTGTCCCACCTAAAGGAGAGAGAAGAAAAAGGGAAACAAACAAGCAAACAAAACCCCAAAAAACAAAAACTGAGAATTCTTGTGAAGCTCACAGTCCAGAGGTGGAGACTCACTACAATAATGAGATCTAATCTAGTCACTGGAAAGAAAGAAAGATATCCTGGCATTTGCTACAATATGGATGGAACTTGAGGGCATTATGCTAAGTGAAATCAGCTAGACAAATACTGGGGGGTTTCATTCATGGTATCACTTTCATGTGGAATCTGAAAACAACAATAAAAAAAACTCAAGCTCAGGGCGCTTGGGTGGCTCAGTTGGTTAAGCGACTGCCTTCGGCTCAGGTCATGATCCTAGAGTCGCTGGATCGAGTCCCGCATCGGGCTCCCTGCTCAGCGGGGAGCCTGCTTCTCCCTCTGACCTTCCCCCCTCTCATGTGCTCTATGTCTCTCTCATTCTCTCTGTCTCAAATAAATAAATAAAATCTTAAAAAAAAAAAAAAAACTCAAGCTCAAAGAAACAGAAAGTAGAAAAGTGGTTACTAAGGGCTGGGGGTTGGGGGAAATAAGGAGAGGTTGGTAAACGATACCAACTGTCAGCTACAAAATGAATAAGGGGAGAGGATCTTACATAAAACATGGTGACAATCATTAATAACACTGTATTTTGCTATCGAAATTTGCTGGGAGAATAGAACTTAAATGTTCTCACACACACACATACCCCCAAAGGTAAATATAAGAGATAATAGATGTGTTAAATAGAAGGGGAAAATCCATTCACAATGTATACATATATCAAATCACCATGATGTACACTTTAAGTATTTTACAATTTTGTCAATTATACCTCAATAAAGCTGAAATTATAAAAATAAAATAAAATAAACCTGATTAACAAATGAACCAAAGACCTTAGCACATATCCTCCAAGAGAAGATCTACAGATGGCAAATTAGCATATGAAAAGATGTTCCATATCATATGCCACCAGGGAAGTGCAAATTAATACAACAATGATTATCACTACACACCTATTAGCATGGGTCCCAAACCTGGAACACTGACAACATGAAATGCTGATAAGGATATGAAGTAACAGGGGTGCCTGGGTGGCTCAGTCAAGCATCTGCCTTCGGCTCAGGTCATGATCCCAGGGTCCTGGGATCGAGCCCTGCATCGGGGTCCCTGCTCCGCGGGAAGCCTGGTTCTCCCTCTCCCACTCCCCCTGCTTGTGTTCCCTCTCTCACTGTGTCTCTCTCTGTCAAATAAATAAATAAAATCTTTAAAAAAAAAAAAAAGGATATGAAGTAACAGGAACTCTCATCCATTACTGGTGGAAATGCAAAATGGTAGGGACACTTTGGCAAGCAGTTTGATGGTTTCTTAGAAAAGTGAACACTGCTAAGTGACTGATGGTGTTGAGCAATGAGTAACATATAGAATTGTGGAATCATTATATTGTACACCAGAAACTAATGTAACACTTGTATGTTAACTATACTTAAAAAAAAAAGAAAAAAACAAACAAAAAGCTAAACATACTCTTACCATATGACCCAACAATTGCAGTTCTCGGTATTTCACAAAAAAGTTGAAAATGTACTTCCACATAAAATCCTGAGCAAGGGTGTTTATAGCAGTTTTATTCATTATTGCCCAAACTTGGAAGCAGCCAAGATATCCTTCAGTAGGTGAATGGATAAATAAATTGTGGTACATTCAGACAATAGAGTATTTTTCAACTCTAAAACAAAATGAGCTATCAGGCCATGATAAGATATGGATAAACTTTAAATTCATATTACTAAATGAAAGAAGCAAATCTTAAAAGGCTACCTGCTGTGTAATTTCCACTGTAAGACATTCTGGAAAAAATAAAACTATGGAGAGAGTAAAAAGATATATGAATGGAAAATAAGCACATGAAAAGTTTTTTAATATCATGAAACCTTAGGAAAATGCAAATTAAAATCACAGTGAAACACCACCACACACCAAATCAAATGACTACAATTAAAGAGAGAAAAAGCAAGTGTCATTGAGGATATGGAAAAATTGATACTCTTATATAACACTGGCTGGAATATAAAATATTATGGCCACTTGGAAAAGCAGTTTAGCAGTTTCTAGGATGCCTGGGTGGCTTAGTCAGTTAAGTATCTGCCTTTGGCCTAGGTCATGATCCCAGGGTTCTGGGATTGAGTCCCACAACGGACTCCTTGCTCTATCGGGAATTTGCTTCTCCCTCTGCCTCTCCCACTGCTCGTGCACGCTCTCTCTCTGACAAATAAATAAATAAAAATCTTAAAAAAGAAAAAAAAAAAGCAGTTAAGCAGTTTCTTATAAAATTGAACATACACATAATATAAAACCCAGCAAAACACTACTAGGTATTTACCCAAGAAATTAAGACATGTGTCCACTGAAAGACTTGTCCAAAAGTGTTTATAACAGCTTTATTCTTAATAGCTCCAAACTAGAAAGAACCCAAATACCCATCAACTAGGGGATACACAAATAGTGGTGTATCTAAACTACTCAGTGACATAAAGAAACTATCTGATATTTGCAATTACAAGAATGAATGTCCAAAGCATTAAACTGAAGGAAAGAAACCAGACACACAAAGATTACCTACTGTTTGCTAAAAGGTGATAGAAAGCAAACCAGTGGTTACTAGGGTCTATGGTTGGGGAAGAAGACTGAATTCAAAGGGAGTACAACATAAGGAAATTTGGGGGATGATAGAAAAGTTTGGTATTTTGATTGTGGTGGTGATTTAAGTTTTCAAAACTTATAGAATTGTATATGCATGTTGGTGAATTTTGTCTCTAAATTATATTTCAGTTAAACTAATAAAAATGGAAAAAGTATCTAAAAGTCAATTTTTCTTAAATGCTTAGATTTGGATAATTCTCAGAGTCCCATGCATAGACTAGTACAGGAAAGTTTTTTTTATATATTATTGTTAACATAAAACTGAACAGGATGGATAGTTTAGACCAGTGTGGTATCTCTTAGGGAATGAAGTTCCCAGATTAAAAATCAAGATAATGAAACTCAAAGACAATCATTCATTCTTAAAACATTTTTGGTCCATATATCATGTTACTTCTTTGTAATCTGGAAGCTCCAAAAGTAGACCCCTGGAGCAAAGTATAAGAAAAAATAATTTCTAAAGCAATGAAATGACTTTGCTAACATGATTTATTAATTTATAGGTTAAAACTGACTGTACTTATATGAAGACAGCGAGGGCTGATATCATCTTGCCTTCTGGCACAAAGAATTAAAAATTAATTCACATAAATATCTTTTACAGCTAAGCAAGTTAATTAGATCAGATTTATTTAGTTTCTAAACTATTAAATAAAGTTGCCCATTGATGTAGAGATTATAGTTGATCTGACAGGTCAGCCTCTCTTCCTGTTTTCATTATCTACGCTGAATCCTTCTAAAAATATTGTTCTGGTTGAAATCAATAGAAGCTATTGCAGAATACAAGAAATGCTCTTGACCTTAAAAGGCATTTTAAATTGCTGACTTCATTTGAATCTCTAAAAAACTTAAACCAATCTTTTAAATTACAGGCACAGGGAGGGCAAAAAGGAGAAAGCTTCCTATTTATCTATTAATACCTTTGGACGCTTTTTAGTCAAGTGGGTTTGGACCAACCTTTTCAAAGATTTCAAAGGATTATCCACATGTTTCAGTTAAAAGGAAAAACTTTGCCCAAGACTCATTGCTTATATGCTCTGCAGCTAGACTCTCTTCAGACTGGAGAAATGCTACCTGGGAGAAAGACAGAAGTGAAGGCTCTCTTAGACAGCCACTTGGGTTCAGTTTCACAATTATTAACCCTTATAATTCATTAGGAACTCCACGATCCCATCTTGCTGAGCAGAAATTTATATTCTTGCATCACTGTACGTGAATTATCTCAAGTTCAGGCCAACCACTGTTTTCAATTAACGAATCCATCTCATAGGGTTGGATGAAGATTACATGAGAAAAGAGTTTGAGAAATTTTTTAAGGTTTAAAGAAGCTTTTATAAGGAACTTTCCTATACAAGATGAAGCTTCTCGGGGGATGGGAGGGATGGGGTGGCTGGGTGATGGACATTGGGGAAGGTACGTGCTATGGTGAGCACTGTGAATTGTGTAAGACTGATGAATCACAAACTTGTACCCCTGAAACAAATTAATACAGTATATGTTAATAAAAAATAAAATTAAAAAAAAATATATATATATATATATAAAGACAAAGCTTCTGATTCTGGGCCTTACAGTGTAAACCCCATGTTTCCTCAATTGCAAATAGATGGCAGATTTTTACCTTAAATTAAAGCACTGATCTCCATACTCCAAAAAAATGTGTGTACATGCATGTGTGTGTGTGTATGTATGTATACATATATATGAGAATTTTTTTTTAGATTGGGGAAAATAAAGTTCTAATACTTTTTGCCACACTTTCCTGAGGAGTTTTTACATGAGAATGCATTTAATCAAATATGAAAGAAACAGAATTCCAATTTCAGAACAACTAAATTTTATTTCAACTGGCATCTAATTGGTGGTCAAACACTGTGTGGAAAGGAGGAGAATTTATAAGTTGAATCCTACTGTCACAATAAGAGATAATGAGTGTCGGGTGCCTGGGTGGCTCAGTTGGTTAAGCGACTGCCTTCGGCTCAGGTCATGATCCTGGAGTCCCTGGATCGAGTCCCTGGATCGAGTCCCGCATCGGGCTCCCTGCTCGGCAGGCAGTCTGCTTCTCCCTCTGACCCTCCCCCCTCTCATGTGCTCTCTCTCATTCTGTCTGTCTCAAATAAATAAATAAAATCTTAAAAAAAAAAAAAGAGATAATGAGTGCTTCTCAATACATGCAATTCCAAATCCTCCTAATGGATGATCATATTATATAAGCAATATTCAAAATAAAAACATTTTTCTAGGGGCGCCTGGGTGGCTCAGTCATTAAGCGTCTGCCTTCGGCTCAGGTCATGATCCCAGCGTCCTGGGATCGAGTCCCACATCAGGCTCCCTGCTCAGCGGGAAGCCTGCTTCTCCCTCTCCCACTCCCCCTGCTTGTGTTCCCTCTCTTGCTGTGTCTCTGTCAAATAAATAAATAAAATCTTAAAAAACAAAAAAAAGATTAAAAAAAAATTTTTTTTCTACCTGGGTAGTCAACTGGAACAAACTTTTGGGATTTACCCCATGCATGTGTATAGGTTATGATTTAATTTAGCATTTTGGTTCTCAGGTCTACCTCTGAAAAGAAACATGGATTTACTTTCTGAAACTTCATTACATTTTATTAAATAATCTACTTGGACGTTGATCCCTATTGAAATATTTACATTAAGAGAGGATTCTAAGGTGATAGTATTGGACAAAACATGGGTTTAGCAGTGAAACTATCATGGATTTAAATTTTGTTCCATGCTAAGAAACAGTGTGACTTGAGAGTCACTCAAGCTTTGTAAAGCTTGATTTTTTCATGTATAGAATAAGATTCTCATATATTTGTGAAGTTGATGTTGAACAGTTTGATGTACATAAGGCTTTTGTTTCAGAGCAGACTTTCTATTAGTTAGCATTCCTCCTCCTTCATTAACAAAGAAATCTTCTATTTCACAAAAGGTTATATGGGTGAATTCCATGGAAAATTCCATAGTTATGAAAGTGTGGAGCATGAAGAGACATCCCATTGCACAAGTCACTTAACACAGACCTCTCCACAGCCTTGTATCTTTCCTTCTTACCTCTATTCCAATTCATTACGAGCCTCGCAACAGGAGTGGTATTTTCAATTCTCAAATACAGCCACATTACCTCCCTGGTGAACTCTTCACTGGTTATAATCCTACAGTGAAGCCAAACTCTTCAGTGTGGTAAGTGTGGTGTGATCTCTACTTTCCACGTCCACTTCCTCTTATACTGAGCTAGGTTGGTGTTCTTCATTTTCTAAACGAGACATCATCCTTCCTCTTCCATGACACTTTGTACAGGCAGCTCACTTTGCTTGGGGCATTCTCACTCTGTCCTCCACCAACCTTGAATTAACTATTCAACAAGTTAGCTTTCAGCTCAAATAAACTCTGAAAATAAGAAGGGACCCTGAGTCCCTAGTTTATAACAGGTTTCCTTTGTATAGTTTTTCAAAGAACCGTAGAAGTATTATCTTTTCCTCTATAACACTTTTATCAGGGAGTAACTTTACTTTTGTGGATAATTTTATTAATACCTGCCTCCCTCACTATAATACTATATGCCTCAGGAGAACAAGAGAAGTACATGGTTTGGCTCACCATTTATTTCAAGTGCCTAAGAGATAGTAGGAGCATAGTGAACTGTCAGTAAATACTTAATGAACAAGTGTGAGAAGAACAAATGGACATGGATGAGTAAGATGCTTCATTCCAAGGTTTTAATATTTATTTAATCCCTGAGTAATAACACTATGACAATTTGCTTTTTAAATTCCAGAGATGCATATTCCTTTATCTAGCTGAGGAACAGAATCATAAAGGGAAAGACATTGTATGGAAAGCCATGGGGAGAGTAGGGATTGTCTTTCTAAACCTTGAGCCTCATTTAATTCTAATTAAGTTAATTCTCCCCAATGTTTTTCTTTCTTTCTTCTTTCTCTTTCTTTCTTTCTTTCTTTCTTTCTTTCTTTCTTTCTTTCTTTCT
>NW_023270855.1:10962802-11088267 GCF_011800145.1 Mirounga leonina
TCTTTCTTTCTTTCTTTCTTTCTTTCTTTCTTTCTTTCTTTCTTTCTTTCTTTCTTTCTTTCTTTCTTTCTTTCTAAACATGATAACCTGTACTTCCTTTGGTCAGCAAAACAAAAATACAAACATCAATTTAGCATAAAATTCAATGAACTATTATTTAAAGTGAAACTTCAGACACTGATTTTAATGACAAAGTATTGATTGTATGTGTACACCTCAATGCAGACAAAATCACAAGAATGAAAAATCTATTCTGTTCTCTCACATCAGATGCTAACCCAACTCTGAGTTATGTGCTCTGATATATAAAAAGACAATAACTCAGTTATGCTTGGATCAGGAAGAGAAAACTTTGAATGTAATCTGTTACTTTGCTTATCTCTTATGCTTGACAATGTAAGTCAGAGATAATTAAAAATATAGGAAATCAAACTTTTGTGGAGGACTTTAATAATCCAAGAACTCGATGCACAAATTTGGCTGTCTTCCATTTCGTCACAATGTTGAACTCCAAATAAGGATCATTAATTACGTTCATGTCAGAGGAAGTTATTTAACATCAAAATCTTCACATTGCCAATACTTCTCATCAAGGAAGTGCAGCTGAAAAGAAGGATAATTAAGCACCATGGTCTGAATTACATTAGTAGAACTGGGAATTTGAGGTTTCATAGAAATTTTCAAAATAAAGAGCAAAATCATCTTTTGAATCAATAAAAATAATCTTTGAAGGATCATTCAAGCTTTATGATAATGCTGACCCAAAAGTTACTTCCAGGATCTTATTAAACAAGTCCACATTATAGTGAGGTCCTTCTGTTATTACTAAGGGTTAAATTGTCTTTAGGTAGTATCCAGGAGACATGAACAAACATTCCACTATGCAGCAGCTTCCCAAACTGAGTGATTTATGTCAAATACTAATCAAAATACTTATCTACACTTATACTTATCTATTCAAGTTCATAATGTAAGCCTTCTTTACCAATTTCTAGAAATTGTATTGGCTGCAATTTTAGTAGCCTGGAGGTTTATTCTGACTTTGTCTCTTACTTGCTGTGCAACCTTGGGCAAGTCACTTCACCTTTCTTGCTCTTGGTTTCCTACTGGCAGGAGAGGTGGGTGTTAAACTGGATGATCCCAATGAACTCTTAAACTCAATTTTAAAGTCAGACACATATTTCCCAGTGCCATGATAGCTCTAACCATTCACATGGGATTTTGGTAACAATTCTCTAGTGCTTATACATTTACTATATATAGCAGGTGTTGATGAAATTTTTCTGTAAAGGGCTAGATAGTAAATAAATATGGTCACTTTTTCAGGCCATACAATATCTGTGTTGCAACTAGTCAATTCTGCCAATGTAGAGCAAAACCAACCACAGAAAATACATAAATGAATTGTTTTCCAATAAAACTTTATTTATAAAAATGTGTAGTGGGGGGGTGTCTTGGTGGCTCAGTTGGTTAAGCAACTGCCTTCGGCTCAGGTCGTGATCCTGGGGTCCCAGGATCAAGTCCCATATCAGGCTCCCTGCTCAGCAGGGAGTCTGCTTCTCCCTCTAACCTTCCCCCTCCATGCTCTCTCTCATTCTCTCTCTCTCTATCACATAAATAAAAGTCTTTAAAAAAAAAAAAAAGCCCATTAAAAATGTGTAGTGGGGCAGATTTGATCCATAGACTGAATTTTGCCAGCCCCTGGTATATACCATAGCAACAGCAACTGTGGAATTAGGATTTAAAAACCTTCTTAATTCTATCCCTAGTCTTGACCAAATGGTTCGGATGTATTTAATAAATAATTCCATTCTTATCAGAGTTCATTTTTTAATCCTTCTACCTTCCTTTTTCTTTACAAGAGCTACTTCATTGTCCCTACAGCTTCTACATTCCAGAACTTACTTTGAACCCAGTTCATGGCAAAAATGCAGTACTTTCTGGCAATGACATTCACATCAGATTCTCCTCTCCAGAAACTAAAGTTTTATCAATCAGAATATGGTTTCTTTTAAGGACCCTCGTGAAAGTATCCATTCTCCCTCTTGTCATAAACTGACTGCTTCTAGTTTCAGTTATTTACCTGACTTTGCCTCCCAGAACAAACCCCTCAAGGAAAACACCCAGTCACCCACATAATCTGTATATGTCTCTTGAATAGGAGTGTCTTGTGTAAACAGCCTGGAAATGACAAAATTGCAAACCAGAAAATGCAACAAATATGGTTGTTGCTAGATTCTGCAAAAGATAGTAAGCAAAAACAAATTCTAAAAGAGGTAGTCTTCTTCCCACCATATCAACCGTCAATGGCAAACAAATCACAAACAACTTTGTGTGGTTTACCATGTTGAAGACATGTTGATATTTGTACAGAAACTATAAACACTGTGACACTTAAGTTCTTCAGAATTAGTCCAGCTTCAGCTCACCAAGATCCCCAACCACTCACACTCACTTGTTTAAACTCACTTTGGAGTCCCATTAAGAAATGTCTACCAACAGTGCAAAAGGCAGCACTCCCAAATTCTAATGAATACCTCAAGAGCAAGGTCCCCTGCAGTGCTATCACTCATGAGGGGCAACAGAAAGGAAAAGAAAAAAGAGGGAATTTACCCAGTTTTTGAGGGAATTTTTCATCCAACACTGGGGTTAGTTTGTTTCAGTTACGAAGATTTTATCCTAAGAAACATATACAACAAGGCTCATAAGTCAGATGATAGAATGATTTCCCTGCTATCTTTCTGTAAAGAAGCAAGTTTATAACAAAATTATGAATAAAATGATCAAAACAATGAGCAAAGCATGGTCACCCTGCTAGCAGCAATATGCACAAATGCAGTGTGTGTGTGTGTGTGTGTGTGTGTGTGTGATGTTACCACGTTATGTTATGTTGTTATGTTATGTTATGTTATGTTGTTATGTTATGTTGTGTTACGTTATGTTATGTTATATTGGTATGTTATGTTATGACATTTCCATAGCATGAGTTGAAAATCAGCATTCCTGGCTCACATTAGCCTAAGAAATAATCTGGATAGGAGGGTAACACACTGCTTTGTCCAGCCACCCAACTGGGAGAGGATAGTGACAGACAGTTGAGGGGGAAGTCTATCAGGTCTGTGCCCACCTGCATCAGAAATACTGCTGACTTCTGTGTGTGGTGTCAGGATGGAGTGGAGAGATGAACACAAGATGGAGTCAACCAATTATAACCAAAGAATATAAACATGTTATAAACTCTTAGCAGTGTGCTAGGACATGTGCAAATCAGTGAGAACAATTTAAAAAGGTCCTCTCCTGTGGCTGAAATCTGGCTAGCTGCTCACTGATTCCTCTTTTCCCCTCCTAGTGCTAAAGACAGAAGTCACAGCCTCTCATTCATGCAAGGTGGGACCTTGAAATGTGATGCTTCTTGAATTCTCTCTTTGCTTATTGTCCAGGCAAAGGTAGAAGATTCAGAAATAGGTCCAAAGTTGGATGAGATGGAAGGAATTTTGCATGGAAAGCTGACTGCCAAACATCTGATTGGACTGGATGTGCTTTGATGCTACATCATGAAGATTTTCTATGGTTTATTACAGGTGATGTCAATAGACCTAACACAACAACTTGTGCAATTCAACCTTATAGCACTTCACAGTTATGAACAAGGGCAGGCTACACATCAAAAGCATACCACCTTTCCTCACACTAACACACAGCTTCAGCAGTCACATTCCCGCCTGAGAATAGCTTTTAGAAAACGTCATCTTTGTATGCAGTCGAGTTTCTATATTAAAAACAAGAAAGAAAGGGGCACCTGAGTGGCTCAGTCGGTTAAGCGTCTGCCTTCGGTTCGGGTCATGATCCCGGGGTCCTGGGATCGAGCCCCACATCGGGCTCCTGGCTCGGCGGGGAGCCTGCTTCTCCCTCTCCCTCTGCCTCTCTCCCTGCTCATGCTCTCTCCCTGTCTCTGTATTTCTGTGTCTCAAATGAATGAATAAAATCTTTAAAAAAAGAAAGAAAAAGAAAAACAGGACTTTGTGATGATGCTTCAACAATAAATACCAACAGGATGGAAATGAAATGCTTCCACTGACTCCACCACAAAAATTTTTTACAAGAAGTAATAATAATGATAATGATAATTTTTAAAAATGACCTGCAAATTGGGCTGGGTAAAATAAATATCAATGCAAGTTCAGTGAAAAGATGAAAAGAATCAGGATCTTTGGGAGTGTGGGGTGATCGTTATCAGATAAGGTCCATCTTACCGCCAGGAGGCAATTAGATACCAAGAGATATCTTGAGTCTTTACCAAAAACCTAAATGACATCAGAAATATTTTGTGTTTTTAATGCACAAAAATGTGGATTTAATGAAAATGTTAATTGTAGTTGTCTCCTGCCAGTGAGATGAGAGGTGATCTTTGTTTTTAGTTTGTTTGTTTTTATATTTGTCTTGGAGTATTTTTCACATGGACTATTTTTTTCAAGAATTTGGACATCTGGTAATGAAGGACAATGAACTTGGAAAGATAGAAAATGAATGAGGTTGAGTCTAACGATTGCCTCAGCTTACTGGATGGAAAGAATTTCCAAGCTGTGACATAGAGGGGAAATGCAGACAGAGCCAAGGGGACTTGAAGTGAAGAGACAGAACTGAGAGCCCAGGGGGACAAAGGCTCTTAGAGTTCCCAGGACAGAGTATCATAGAGAAAAGAGGCAACCCAGAGAGAGAACTCTGAAGATCTTCAGAACACTCCCCAACTGCAGTACATAACTGAGGACTACTCATTTCATTAATATGAGGTCATTTTCTGAAGCCAAAAGAAGAACCACTTGAAAGTATTTGAGAGAATAATAGCAGGTCTCACAAAGCTAAAACTAGTTTCTGTTCCCTCTGTCCAAATTGGAAAAAGCCTCACAACTCATGGGCATCGGATAGAGTACTCAGAAGAGTGTTTTCCTCAGCAGTGAAGCAAAAATTAGCTCTTTACTTAACACCAATCTGGTTCCATATGTCAAAGCTTAAAAGAAAAATGAGAAAATATCAAACTGGCTTCAAGTAACTGAAATACACCCTAGAACAAAGCGCAAGAATGCTTGTAAAAATACAAAAAGATCCAGTACTCAGCAAATAAATTCACAATTTTTGACAACCAATCAAAAATTGCCAGGTAAAGGTCATGTATGACAAACCCACAGTTAACATCAAACTCAATGGTGTAAAGCTGAAAGCTAAGATCAAGACAAGACAAGGATGCCCACTCTTGCCACTTTTATTCAACATTGTACTGGAATTCCTAGCCAGAACTAGAAAAAAAAAAAAAAAAGCATGCAAATTGGGAAGGAAGAAGTAAAACTGTCTCTATTTGCAGATGACATTATATTATAAACAGAAAACCTTAAAGACTCTCCCCCTAATTTAATAAAACTAATAAATTAATTCAATAAAGCTGTAAGTTACATAATCAATATATAAAAAATTAGTTGTGTTTCTATACATTAATATTAAACTATTAGAAAAATAAATTGAGAGAACAACCCCATTTTTAACTGCATCCAAAAATGAATAAATGAATGAATGAATAAAATACCTAGGAATACATTTAACCAAGGAGGAAAAAGGCCTATACACTGAAAACTGTAAGACATTTATGAAAGAAATTGAGGAAGATGCAAATAAATTGGAAAGATATTCCATGCTCAAGAATTGGAAGAATTAGTATTGCTAAAATGTCCACACTATCCAAAGCAATCTATAGATGCAATTCCTATCAAAAGTCCAATGGTATTTTTCAGACAAATAGAACAACAATCCTAAAATTTGTATGGAACCAAAAAAGACCCTGAATAGCGAAAGCAACCTTGAGAAAGAAGAATACAGTGGGAGGCATGACACTTCTTAATTTGAAACTCTCTTCTAAAGCTACATAATCAAAACAGTATGATATTGACATAAAACCAGACATAAAGATCAATAGAACAGAGTAGAGAGGCCAGAAAAAAAACCCCACATATATATACCCAATTACCTTACAACAAAGAAGCCAAGAATTTACAATGGAGAAAGGACAGAACAGACTCTTCAATAAATAATGTTGGGAAAACTGGACGGGCACATGCAAAAGAATGAAACTGGACCACTATCATATATCATACATAAAAATCCACTGAAAATGGATTAAAGCCTTGAACATAAGACTGAAATCACAAAAATCCTAGGAGAAAACAAAGGGGGTAAGCTCCTTGACATCAAACTTGGCGATGGTTTTTTGAATCTGACAACAAAAGCGAAGGCAACAAAACAAAAACAAATGGGACAAAAATTATCAGGTGTGCAAAAAGAAGGAAAATATGACCTGTAGTGAGGAGAAAAACCAGTCCATTGAAATAAACACAGGAATGACACAAATGATAAAATTAATAAAGTACATTAAAACAAGTATTATAAATGTATTCTACACGTTCAAGTAGCTAGAAGAACACATTACATGTTAAGTGGAGACTTGGAAGATGGAAAAAAATCCAAATAGATAGTCTAGAGATGAAAACTATAATGTCTAAGATGAAAAATACTCCGGATAGAATTAAAAGTAGGTTAGAGATTATAGAGAATATTTTATGAATTTGAAGGTTTTTAAAGTGACGATTCAGTGTCGGCGATTTGACACGTGCCTGAAAGCATGTCTAATATCCTATCCTGTTGGTCTCAGGACAATCTTTTCAGTAGCAAGGGACCAGGGTCTTACTTGAGACCTCAAACAACAGAACTAAGCAATTAGGTTAAGATTTTAGGGAGGAAGAAAAGAAGATCGAGTTATGAAACATATCCCACTACAGAGCAGTGAGGTTTCTGTTATAAGTGTTGAGTCATCAGCGTTCAGCCATGTTGTAGAGAGGCTGGAACTGGAACATTTCTGAGCTTCTTTCCAATGCTAAAATAAGAGGATTCACTAAACTTGAACTTCAAGTAAGTATGTTTTATAAACTGGCGATCTTGGAATATGGCCATAGAAAGGATATACTGGCTTCGTGAAAACAACACAAGGGCAGTGGGCTGGGGAATAACTTCACTGGGAGCAGCATCGTCCACCCCTCCAATAGATTTTTATTTTTTAAAGATCTTATCTATTTATTTGAGAGAGAGAGACAGAGATAGCGAGAGAGAGCACAGGTGGTGGAGCAGAGAGGGAGAAGCAGGCTCCCCGGTGAGCAGGGAGCCCAACATGGGGCTCGATCCCAGGACTCTGGGATCATGCTCTGAGCTGAAGGCCGACGCTTTAACCGACTGAGCCACCCAGGCACCCCTCCAATAGATATTTATTAAGCTGTTGCTATGTGCCTAGTACAGAGGATACAGTGGATGAGCAAGACTGGCATTCCTGGCCTTGGCAAAATCATTGTTTTAAAAATGACATGGATAGGACCAGAGAAGCCAGATATGCTTTCCTACTCATAAACATTCCAAAACATTGAATAAAATAGGAAATAATCAGTTTACATATTCACAAGAGACACTTAGTCATGAAAGACAGATTAGCAACAACAAATCAAATCCACAGTCAATGGAACAGATTCTAGTTTATGTAGGAATTCTCAAAGAATTTTTTCTCAGTTGTGCTGCCAGAACATTCAAGTATGACACTTTAGGGGACTAAACTGAATTTCAACTTTGTATTGATTGACATTTCTTGGTGGAAATTATGTCTTTTAGTTTCTCCTATCATGGCACATCCAATATTATACATGTAACATGCATTTGCTATATTGTCATCTTTGCAAGCAAAATGATGCCACTATAGATTGATTAGCATATGCCTTGCTCTAATCCCTTGAAAGGGAATAAGCTGTCACAAATGTTCAGGATAAAGAAGGTTACTTTTTACTTTAGTGCACTTCATTAGAGAAATAAAGACATAAATGTAATTTCTTGATCCATAAAATACCTGTCACAAAACATAAAAAACCCTTTCTCATTTAAGACAAAGCCAATTTTCTCCATGTCATCTGCCTTCCTACATAGTTAGGATCAGAAGTATCATGCTACGGGGTGACGGTAACTTGGAAAATTTGGAAGGTTTATGTGTTTTTCCTAAGTTTTTCTTGACAACTTATTCTTTCTTCAAAGGAACCACACAAATTCCACAATTGCAGGCGTATTAAAAAAAAAAACAGCAAGCTTAGCTGGGTCTATGAGGTCATTTTCTGACACTGAACTAAGACTTTCTTTCTTTTTTTTTTTTTTTTTTAACATGGGGGAGTATAGCACAAAGCAGTGGTCCTCAAACTGGGACATGCATCGGAATCACCGGGAGCACACTGGAGCCATAAACGGGTGGGCCCAGCCCCCAGGGTTTCTAACTCTCAGTAGGTCTGGAATGAAGCCTGAGAATTTGCATTTCTAATTCCCAAGACCTGCTGTTGCTGCCTTCTGGCAGCATTTCAAGAACCACTGGCAGAAAGGTTAAGAACATGGGGGTTGGTATCAGAAAGGGCGGATTGAGCCTTTATTAATCACCTCTGACCTGTTTACAATGAGCTAGTTACTAAAATTCTCTAAGCTTCAGCCTTTTTACCAGCAAAATAAAAATAACAATTGAATCAGTGTCTTTTTACGGATGAGAGAAATACCTAGAATAATGCCTGTAACAAACTTATCACTGGATGGCAGGCTCCAGGCATAAATAAAAGTTAGCCAACTTGCCATCATTAATAGCAGTTAATAATATAGGTAGGTAGCCTTTTGGGGAGAGTACCCTGGGTCTTGTAACCAGGTGAGTATTTTCCTAGCTCTTGGCTCTATAAAGCTTTTCCCTTTGGACCCTCGAAGTGAAGGATTTCTTGAGCAGCAGCTAAGTCAATGAGCTTTGCTTTTGTTTTCTCTCACCTGTTGATAAGATCTGCTTGAGTTTAGTGCCAAAAGCAAGGGAAAGGAGAATTGAGCAAGTCTATCAATAGTTTACAGAGTAGCAAGGATTTGGGGGGTAGAGATTCTTAAGACCAGTCTGTAAGACTATGTGCTAATAAATACCTTGGAGTCTTCCTTCCTGGGTGATTGTCGAGTGGAAGTCAGTCAAGCAAAGATCTTTACTAAAGATGATCCATAAGAGTTTAAGGTTTAAAAAAAAAAGTAATACAACCTCAAACATGTCATGGGGGCGCTAGGCAGTGACAGCCTGGGTCCTAATTGAGGATGGTGCTACAGTGGACCTGCAGTGGATAAACCCATCTGTAGTCAACAGAGGAGTTTGTGTATAGGAAAAGAAAACTTTTCTTAGTTTAAATGTCTTTTTTTATTGACTGAAATTATACTATCCATTATAATTCATCAGCAGAAGAAAAAAGTGGCAAGGTGAAAATAAAATGGTGGCTATCTGTTTAATATGGAAAGCAATTGGACTTCGGTTAAATTAGTAGAGCAGAGCTTGAGTACTTTATATTTAGAATACATTTCCATGCTTATGAGATCTCAGTTTCTTATTTAATAACTAGAGACTTGGAAATCTGCATAGAGTATAATTTCCCCTTTGTGGTTTCTATGACTACTCTCCCTTTTATTTTATGAACTCATTGTCGTTAGATGTACAGCTGTTGCTGCAGTAACAGGTTCTATTTCTTGAGGAAATTAAAATATTTGTACCAAATATATTTTCCCTGTTCTTAAAGACATTTAGCACAATATTAAATATATCACATGCTTGTTGGTTCCTTCATTCAGTCAGACATGGTATGTTTAAAGTTCTTTTCAGTTCTTCAAGAAGTGTGGGAAAATATTGCATGTCTCTGCAGAAAGGCACCTCAGTTCCAATGAAGGTGAGAAAAGTAATAGCAATGCTTATCTAGCACTTTCTGTGTGCCAGGCACTATTCTAAACTCTTTCCATACATGAACTTACTTATTCCTTAAAACAAGCCTAGGACATAGTTTCATTATTCCTATTTTTAAGATGGGGAAACATGACCCAAGAGCAGGTTAAATAATTTGCCCAAACATGCACTGCTATTAAGTGGCAAAGTCAGGTTCTAAAACCCATACAGTATGGTATCCAGACTCCCTCATAACTTAGTATTGTATAGAATATATTTCTTCCCACCTGATAAGGATAACTTTATTCTAAATGAAGGTAATGGAAAGCCCATTAGCATCCCGTCAATTGAGTCAGCTAGTAAACTGCAAGTAAAACACTGCTGTTTTCTTTCTGCTTTAGGAAAAACCCCTACAGCTGTTTCAATATTTCTAGGTATTTAACCCAAGGCCAAAGGTATTCTTTGGTACTTAGTGAAGCATCGATAGAAACATTAATAAACATTTCAGCACCTAAGACATGCCTCTATTGATTACCCACGCCACCATGCCATCTGTATTACAGGTAATTCAGGGGTTATAATGGTGAGACTGTTTCATGGATGGAGACATCTGAGACTCGAGACGCACCACTCATCCATGGATCACTCACTCTGCCACACCCTCTTCATTTCATAAATTTCGGGAAACATTTTGGCCAGACCATTTGTGGATGGAGCAATTTGAAACACAGGACAGTTCATGATTTGTCTGAATCTTATTCAAAACTTGCGACTGAGTTTGTAACTGCTCTACAACATGCTAAAAAGCAATAAAGATGTTCCTAAATCTTTAGAAGAACAGTGATTTAAACCTCAAAATTGTGGGGCAATAACAAAGAAATTGGAGTTTAATGTAATTTCTGTATTAAATAGGGAACCCTTTCTAGTCGTTCAGTGGAATTGAAGTATATAAGATTTTAAAGAAAAAAAGTCAACCAAATAAAGTGTCTATTTTATAGATCAATTAGCTCTTCATTGAACTCTAATTAGATTATACTCCACGTTCTCCCCTTTCACAGATGATATTTTTAATGAATTAGATGTACAAGTTAGAGATTCCATAATCATCTCTGAGCTTGGTTATCTGGATGCTATTCTGAAGATTATAACCTCCAGAGCTCTTCCCATTTTCAAAATTATCATTCGGGTGGTGGTCAAGCAACATGAGGTACATTCTCACCCCACAAAGCAAGTAAAGTAAATTCACTCCCATAAATAAAATTAGCCCTGGAAGTTACATTGTAATGTCATAATGCTGTAGTACGCTTCTTACGCTCCCCTTTTCTTCTCAACCTCATTCCAAACCAATGGCTACAACTCAGCTATCGGCCTCTTCTTTATCTGCCCTTTCCAGGGATATTTATTATACAATCATAGTACACTAACCTCTGTGGCTATACCCACAAAGCATGGGTTATACAAACAGTTGGTCTGAAGTTTGATAGACCTGGATTCATGTCCCGGTTCTGTCCTTCTCTGGATCTCTGACCTTGGATAATTTAATTCACCTCTCTGTCTCCTCATCTGTAAAATGGGAGTAATAAAAATACTATATTTGTTGTCAAGAATAGGCAAACTGATGCACACTGAAGGGAGCAGAACATTTCACCTCAATATATGAATGTAGGATTTCAGAACATACCACCCCCAAATCTGCCACCTTGGTATACTGATTATTTTGAGCTCTACATACATACAAACAACATATGTGGAAAAAGGCATTCTCTGAACTCCTCTTTTCTACCTAAAAAGACGAATCCTCCAAAAGGAAATCAATTGCCATAAATTCTCCCTCCAGGGATTTTTATCAACCAGAGAAGGTCGACTCATCATAGCAAAGGAGACTAGAAATGGGCACAACCACACCCAAATAAACTTTGTAACAAATTATCAAACTTCCATCTATTCTTCTAAGGGCTCATTCATTCTTTCCTAAAAATCATTTACTCTCCCCTGAGAGGCCTACACCCTCCTCCCCCTTCCCCCCCCCAACCTTCCTTTTCCCTATTAAGATGGTATTTAATCCTAAATTCTAAAGCCACCCCTTGGAGAGTCACTCACTTTTCCTGGATCTCCCATATATACATGAAGGATGCATGTTAACAACATCTCTGTGTGTTTTTCTTGGTAATATATCTTTTATTATAGAAGTCTCAGCTAAGAGCTCAGAAGGATAGAGGAAAAATTCTTTTTCCTCCCCTACAAAGTCCTAACTTTAGAAACCCTACATAGTACATGCTAAATAAAATGTTAGCAAAGAATATTGATGCAAGTTTAAGCCACATGTGGGTTTTGCCTGGGCCAAAACAACCCATGAGTGTTTTCAAGACAAGGGAGCTGAGAAGGTGGTTCTGAGACTAGTCTCTGGAATGTCCCCACATCCTTGACGTTTCCTCGCTTTCACGTGTCTACAGGCTCATGGGAGGCCAGATCATTGTTATGAACCTATAGCTCCTTTTATAAAAAAAGATATTTATTTATTTGAGAGGGAGCAAGAGAGAGCACAAGTGGGGGGAAAGGCAGAGGGAGAGGAGAAGCAGATTCCCCGCTAAGCAGGAAGCCCCACATGGGACTTGATCCCAGGACCCCTGAGATCATGACCTGAACCAAAGGCAGACACTCAACCAACTGAGCCACCCAGGAGCCCCTGATATCTCCTCTTAAATGAGTTCTAAGAGGACATGTGACATTCAGGTTGTTTCTTACAGGTGGCACCTTCCTTATGCAACTCTTTATCGGCTTTGAAACAGCATTCTCTATGTGTATTTCCTTCTGTGTCCTTCATGCTTTCCCCACCCTTAATCTGACTACATTTTATTCCAATGGGATTCTTTCTAAGTTACTGGCTAAAGTATCTGAAACATCTTCTTTCTTAATTAAGAAGCAAGAAACCCTAACAAGGCTCTTCTGCTTCCATTTTCTTCTGCAGCCATTTCCGTAGTCCAGGACTCTGGAGTCTCAGGCACTGCACGTCTCTCAGGTCAAAGAAGAATCGTCTTTCAACAAGTAACCCTCCCCTTCCTGCGACAGGGTACACCCACAGTCCCTCAGAGGGTGCAGCTGCTCAGTCCCAAAAAGGTGACGAGTGCTAACACTCATACCTCCACTCGCTCTTCTAGTCCTAACCAAACCCCATATCCATGGACTCCTCAGAACCTAGCAAAGACCAACCCCCCATGAAGCCATGTGCTCTGTACAAGGTGACTCATCCAGATTTGGAAGCTTGGCTTCTTTTATTTTATCTGGTCTTATCCTTTTTGAAAATCTAAGAGATCTCCCTCCATACTGCCACATTGTCCCCTAGCTGCCATCACAACACTCTCCCTCCTGAGCTACGGAAATCAACACAGACTGTTGGGCTGAAGTGGACTCAGCCAGTCACCCTCTAATTGTTTGGGGTCCTGGCTACTATACACAGATCATTTGACTTTTTATTCCTCTTCATCACAAACATCTGTCCCTGGATCCTGATTTATATTTGCCAACCCTGAGAACACAGCATAATTTGTGATGGACTGAGAGTTCTCAAATTACATGACTAATTAAGTCTAGAAGGAAGTCATAAGACTGGAGTTCTATTATTATTATTTTTTTTTGATGAATTACACTTTATTAATTTAAAAAAAATTTTTTATTGTTATGTTAATCCCCATACATTACATCATTAGTTTTAGATGTAGTATTCCATGATTCATTGTTTGTGCATAACACCCAATGCTCCATGCAGAACATGCCCTCCTCAATGCCCATCACCAGGCTAACCCATCCTCTCACCACCCTCCCCTCTAGAACCATCGTTTGTTTTTCAGAGTCCATTGTCTCTCATGGTTCGTCTACCCCTCCGATTTCCCCCCCTTCAAACTTCCCCTCCTGCTATCTTCTTTTTCTTTTTTTTTTTTCTTAACATATATTGCATTATTTGTTTCAGAGGTACAGATCTGAGATTCAACAGTCTTGCACAATTCACAGCACTTACCAGAGCACATACCCTCCCCAGCGTGTATCACCCAGCCAGCCCATCCCTCCCACCCCACCTCCACTCCAGCAACCCTCAGTTTGTTCCCTGCGATTAAGAATTCCTCATATCAGTGAGGTCATATGATACATGTTTTTCTCTGTTTGACTTATTTCGCTCAGCATAATACCCTCCAGTTCCATCCACGTCGTTGCAAATGGCAAGATCTCATTCCTTTTGATGGCTGCAAAATATTCCATTGTATATATATATATACCACCTCTTCTTTATCCATTCATCTGTCGATGGACATCTTGGCTCTTTCCACAGTTTGGCTATTGTGGACATTGCTGCTATAAACATCGGGGTGCACGTACCCTTTCGGATCCCTACTTTTGTATCTTTGGGGTAAATACCCAGTAGTGCAATTGCTGGATAATAGGGTAGCTCTATTTTCAACTATTTGGGGAACCTCCATACTGTTTTCCAGAGTGGGTGCACCAGCTTGCATTCCCACCAACAGTGTAGGAGGGTTCCCCTTTCTCCGCATCCCCGCCAACATCTGTCCTTTCCTGACTTGTTAATTTTAGCCATTCTGACTGGTGTGAGGTGGTATCTCATTGAGGTTTTGATTTGGATTTCCCTGATGCTGAGCGATATTGAGCACTTTTTCATGTGTCTGTTGGCCATTTGGATGTCTTCTGCCCATTTCTTGATTGGATTCTTTGTTCTTTGGGTGTTGAGTTTGATGAGTTCTTTATAGATTTTGGATACTAGCCCTTTATCTGATATGTCATTTGCAAATATCTTCTCCCAACTGTCGGTTCTCTTTTGGTTTTGTTGACTGTTTCCTTTGCTTTGCAAAAGCTTTTTATCTTGATGAAGTCCCAATAGTTCATTTTTGCCCTTGCTTCCCTTGCCTTTGGCAATGTTTCTAGGAAGAAGTTGCTGCGGCTGAGGTCGAAGAGGCTGCTGCCTGTGTTCTCCTTTAGGATTTTGATGGACTCCTGTCTCACATTGACATCTTTCAACCATTTGGAGTCTATTTTTGTGTGTGGTGTAAGGAAATGGTCCAGTTTCCTTCTTCTGCATGTGGCTATCCAATTTTCCCAACACCACTTGTTGAAGAGACCTGTCTTTTTTCCATTGGACATTCTTTTGCTTTCTCAAAGATGAGTTGACCATAGAGTTGAGGGTCCATTTCTGGGCTCTCTATTCTGTTCCATTGATCTATGTGCCTGTTTTTGTGCCAGTACCATACTGTCTTCATGATGACAGCTTTGTAATAGAGCTGGAAGTCCGGAATTGTGATGCCACCAGCTTTGCTTTTCTTTTTCAACATTCCTCTGGCTACGCGGGGTCTTTTCTGGTTCCATACAAATTTTAGGATTATTTGTTCCATTTCTTTGAAAAAAGTGGATGGTTTTGATGGGGATTGCATTGAATGTGTAGATTGCTCTAGGTAGCATTGACATCTTCACAATATTTGTGCTTCCAACCCATGAGCATGGAACGTTTTTCCATTTCTTTGTGTCTTCCTCAATGTCTTTCATGAGTATTTTAGAGTTTTCTGAGTACAGATGCTTTGCCTCTTTGGTTAGATTTATTCCTAGGTATCTTACACTTTTGGGTGCAATTGTAAATGGGATCGACTCCTTAATTTCTCTTTCTTCTGTCTTGTTGTTGGTGTATAGGAATGCCACTGATTTCTGTGCATTGATTTTATATCCTGCCACTTTACTGAATTCCTGTATGAGTTCTAGCAGTTTTGGGGTGGAGTCTTTTGGGTTTTCCACATAAAGTATCATATCATCTGCAAAGAGTGAGAGTTTGACTTGTTCTTTGCCGATTTGGATGCCTTTGATATCTTTTTGTTGTCTGATTGCTGTGGCTAGGACTTCTAGTACTATGTTGAATAGCATCCCTGCTGTGTTCCTGACCTTAGGGGAAAAGCTCTCAGTTTTTCCCCATTGAGAATGCTATTCACTGTGGGCTTTTCATAGATGGCTTTTATGATATTGAGGTATGTACCCTCTATCCCTACACTCTGAAGAGTTTTGATCAAGAAAGGATGCTGTACTTTGTCAAATGCTTTTTCTGCATCTATTGAGTAGATCATATGGTTCTTGTTTTTTCTTTTATTAATGGATTGCATCACACTGATTGATTTGCGGTTGTTGAACCAACCTTGCAGCCCAGGAATAAATCCCACTTGGTTGTCGTGAATAATCCTTTTAATGTACTGTTGGATCCTATTGGCTAGTATTTTGGTGAGAATTTTTGCATCCATGCTCATCAAGGATATTGCTCCGTAATTCTCCTTTTTGATGGGGTCTTTGCTAGTTTGGGGGTCAAGGTAATGCTGGCCTCATAAAATGAGTTTGGAAGTTTTCCTTCCATTTCTATTTTATGGAACAGTTTCAGAAGAAAAGGTATTAATTCTTCTTTAAATATTTGGTAGAATTCCCCTGGGAATCCATCTGGCCCTGGGCTTTTGTTTCTTAGGAGATTTTTGATGACTGCTTCAATTTCCTTAGTGGTTATAGGTCTGTTCAGGTTTTCTATTTCTTCCCGATTCAGTTTTGGTAGTTGATACATCTCTAGGAATGCATCCATTTCTTCCAGGTTATCTAATTTGCTGGCATAGAGTTGCTCATAATATGTTCTTATAATTGTTTGTTTTTCTTTGGTGTTGGTTGTGATCTCTCCTCTTTCATTCATGATTTTGTTGATTTGGGTCATTTCTCTTTTCTTTTTGATAAGTCTGGCCAGGGGCTTATCAATCTTGTTAATTCTTTCAAAGAACCAGCTCCTAGTTTCGTTGATCTGTTCTACTGTTCTTTTAGTTCCTATTTCATTGATTTCTGCTCTGATCTTTATTATTTCTCTTCTCCTGCTGGGTTTAGGCTTTATTTGCTGTTCTTTCTCCAGCTCCTTTAGGTGTAGGGTTAGGTTGTGTACTTGAGACCTTTCTTGTTTCTTGAGAAAGGCTTGTATTCCTATATACTTTCCTCTTAGGACTGCCTTTGCTGCCTCCCAAAGATTTTGAATAGTTGTGTTTTCATTTTCATTGGTTTCCATGAATTTTTTTAATTCTTCTTTAATTTCCTGGTTGACCCATTCATTCTTTAGTAGGATGCTCTTTAGCCTCCATATATTTGAGTTCTTTCTGACTTTCCTCTTGTGATTGAGATCTAGTTTCAAAGCATTGTGGTCTGAAAATAGACAGGGAATAATCCCCATCTTTTGGTACCAGCTGAGACCTGATTTGTGACCTAGAATGTGATCGATGGTTGAGAATGTTCCATGGGCACTACAGAAGAATGTGTATTCTGTTACTTTGGGATGGAATGTTCTGAATATATCTGTGAAGTCCATTTGGTCCAGTGTGTCATTTAAAGTCTTTTTTTTTTTTTTTAAGATTTTTATTTATTTATTTGAGAGAGAGAGAATGAGAGACAGAGAGCACGAGAGGGAAGAGGGCAGAGGACGAAGCAGACTCCCTGCCGAGCAGGGAGCCCGATGTGGGACTCGATCCCGGGACTCCAGGATCATGACCCGAGCCGAAGGCAGTCGCTTAACCAACTGAGCCACCCAGGCGCCCTCATTTAAAGTCTTTATTTCCTTGTTGATCTTTTGCTTAGATGATCTGTCCATTTCATTGACGGGGGGGTGTTAAAGTCTCCCACTCTTATTGTATTGTTGTCAATGTATTTCTTTGCTTTTGTTATTAATTGTCTTATATAATTGGCTGCTCCCATGTTAGGGGCATAGATATTTACAATTGTTAGATCTTCTTGTTGGATAGATCCTTTAAGTAGAATATAGTGTCCTTCCTCATCTCTTATTACAGTCTTTGGTTTAAAATCTAATTTGTCTGATATAAGGATTGCCACCCCAGCTTTCTTTTGGTGTCCATTAGCATGGTAAATGGTTTTCCACCCCCTCACTTTCAATCTGGGGTGTCTTTGGGTCTAAAATGAGTCTCTTGCATACAGCATATCGATGGGTCTTGTTTTTTCATCCAATCTGATAGCCTGTGTCTTTTGATTGGGGTATTGAGCCCATTTACATTCAGGGTAACTATTGAAAGATAGGAATTCAGCGCCATTGTATTGTCTGTAAGGTGACTGTTACTGTATACTGTCTGTTTTCCTTTCTGGTCTATGTTGCTTTTAGGCTCTCTCTTTGCTTAGAGGACCCCTTTCAAGATTTCTTGTAGGGCTGGTTTCGTGTTTGCAAATTCTTTTAGTTTTTATTTGTCCTGGAAGCTTTTTATCTCTCCTTCTATTTTCAATGACAGCCTAGCTGGATAGAGTATTCTTGGCTGCATATTTTTCTCATTTAGTGCTCTGAATATATCATGCCAGTCCTTTCTGGCCTGCCAGGTCTCTGTGGATAGGTCTGTTGCCAATCTAATGTTTCTACCATTGTAGGTTATAGATCTCTTCTCCCGAGCTGCTTTCAGGATTTTCTCTTTGTCTCTGAGACTCATAAGTTTTACTATTAAATGTCAGGGTGTTGACCTATTTTTATTGATTTTGAGAGGGTTTCTCTGTGCTTCCTGTATTTTGATGCCTGTTTCTTTCCCCACATTAGGGAAGTTCTCTGCTGAAATTTGCTCCAATATACCTTCTGGCCCTCTCTCTCTTTCTTCTTCTTCTGGGATCCCAATTATTCTAATGTTGTTTTGTCTTATGGTATCAGTTATCTCTCGAATTCTGCCCTCGTGATCCAGTATTTGTTTATCTCTCTTTTTCTCAGCCTCTTGATTTTCCATCATTTGGTCTTCTATATCACTGATTCTCTCTTCTGCCTCATTTATCTTAGCAGTTAGCACCCCCATATTTGATTGCACCTCATTAATTAGCCTTTTTGATGTCGACTTGGTTAGATTTTAGTTCTTTTATTTCTCCAGAAAGGGTTTCTCTAATAACTTCCATGCTTTTTTCAAGCCCAGCTAGTATCTTTAAAGTCATGATTCTGAACTCTAGATCTGACATCGTACTAATGTCCGTATTGAGTAGGTCCCTGGCAGTCGGTACTACCTCTTGTTCTTTTTGTTGAGGTGATTTTTTCCATCTTGTCATTTTGTCCAGAGGAGAATAGATTAATGAGAGAACAGAATGCTAGCAGAGTAACCACGTCCCCAGAAAATATACTCTAAACAAATCAGAGAAGACCTGAAGCAGTGGGATAAGAAAGGGAAAGAGAGAAAAAAGAAAAAGAAAAAGATAAAGATAAAAACAGAACAATACAAAACAAAACAAAAAACAGAATGTGATCAAATATGATCAGGCTGGTACATAGATCAGTGCCACACACTAGATTTGGGGTGTATTTTGGTCTGTTATAAGAAAGTGTCTCCCAAAATTTTAAAGAAAGAAAAACTTTTATATGTACAAAAGTAAGGGTTGATATGATGAAGGGATGGAATATGATTGTAAAGATGGAAATTTTAAAAAATTTTATAAAAGGAATTGATAAGAAGTTGTTTGAAAAAAGAAAGAAGAGGATTTAAAAAAAAAGAAAAAAAAAAGGGAGAGAATGTGATCAGGCAGGGGAGTAGAAAAAAATCATACACTAGAGATTTAGGGTATATTTTGATCTGTTAGAAGAAACTATCTCAAAATTTTAAAGAGAGAACAACATATATATATATATATGCCAAAAATACAGGTAACTACTATGAAGGGATAGAATATGACTCTAAAAATGAACAATAAAAATGTTTTTTAAAAAAGGGATTGATAAGATGTTGGTTCAAAAAGGGAAAAAGAAAAATTCAAAAAAAAAAAAAGAAAAAAAAGACAGTTAAAAAAAAATTAACTTTGAAAGACTGAAGAATCATGGTAAAAAAGCCATGAATTCTATGTGCAGTATTCCCCTAGTGCTGGAGTTCTGCCGTTCTCATTGATCGGTAAACTTGGTCTTGGCTGGCTGTTCTTGCGGATCTTCTGGGGGAGGGGCCTGTTGCTGTGGTCTCCAAATGTCTTTGCCGGAGGCGGAATTGCCCCGCCCTTGCCCGGTCTGGGCTAAGTAATCTGCTCGGGTTTGCTCTCCGGAGCTTTTGTTCCCTGCAAGCTTTCCGTACAGCTTTGAAGACAGAGAGTGAAAATGGCAGCCTCCCAATCTCCGCCTTGGAGGAGCCGAGAACTCGGGGCCCCGCTCCTCAGTGAGACCACAGAGAAAAGCAGTCAGTCACTCCCGTCTCCCCGGTCTCCGGCCGCACTCCGTGCTCACCCGGCCTTTGACCGCGCATTTCTATCTCTGGCACCTGACCCCGGGTGGATTCTCCAAACCCAGCAGATCCCTGCAGTGTGCCCCTGTGCCGCTCCTCCTGGGGGAGGAAGGGGAGTCTCCCTGGATCTGCCGCTTGTTGGGTCCCTGCTGGAGGAGCAGTGGCCCAACTGTGCCGCAGATCACGGTTTATGGCAACCCCGAGCTGAGAGCCCGCACCTGGGCTCCATCTCTGCAGCCGGCTTCCCTGCTCTGATACCTGGGAGCTCTGCCCCACTCAGGCACCCCCGGTCTTTCTGTGACCCCGAGGGTCCTGAGTCCACACTGTCCCACGAAGGTTCTACTCCCCACTTAGCCACTGGAGTGACGTCCCTCAGCGGAGCAGACTTGTAAAAGTTCCGATTTTGTGCTCTGCGGTTCTATCACCTGCCAGAAGCGGCCAACGGAGACCCCCTCTCCCACTGTCTATACTCCCGAATATCGCCTTGGATTCCCTTCTCCACATGTCCTACCTTCCAGAAAGGGGTCGCTTTTCTGTTCAGAGAGTTGTTGCTATTCTTTTCTTCGATCTCCTGTTGAGTTTGTAGATATTCAGAATGTTTTGATCCCTATCCCGCTGAATTCCTGAGAGGAGACGAAATCCAGGTCTTCTACTCCTCCGCCATCTTGCTCCGCCCCCTGGAGTTTTATTATTATTTTTATGCTTTCTTCTAGAGTAGCTACAAATCAAGGAGCAATGCAGTGATGCTTCTAGTGGTGAGAGTTATTTGTCCAGTCAATGCTTTGGTGTTGGTTCTTTTGTTGATAATTCAAATGTAGGCCAAATATTTCAGTCATTTAATTGTTCTTCCTGAACTTGGTTCATTATCAGAATCACCTGGAGTGGCTGTTGATAAACATAAATTCCTAAGCTCAAGCAGAGACCTATTAAACTTCTAGATATGGGGTCAGAAAGAACTTTTTTTTTTCCCCCAAATGATCCCCAAGTGATTTGGGTAATGAGTCCAATTTTGGAACAAACGAGCAATGATGGAATGACACCACTCAAGAAACCTGGTCCAATCTTATCCAGAGGAATATCCTCCCCTCAGCCCACACTTGGCTAATTCCTGTATCATGCTGTATGTCTCTTCAGCTTAAGGAGGAACAAAGTGTTAATCAAATTGAATGTGACAGCTAGATGAAAGGTTCAAACCTTATGTCCTATAATGATGCCTAGAGATGGCTGCAGATAATCACACCTGAATATTTTAATCATTGTTCTATCATACAAGTAAACTAAGGCACTTTCAATAAGAATGTACTTCCAGAAATATAATAAATTCACTAGTGAATACTAGTTAGTCTTCATCACTTTAACCCCCTTGGGTCACCTTCCCACAAGACCCCCTGCCAGGGTGACCAGGTCTCCCCGTTTGCTGGGGAGTAAGGGGTTCCCCAGGATGTGGGACTATCAAGGTTAAACCCAGGACATCCTGGGAAAATTGGAATGGTTGGTCCCCCTCCTCTGCTCATGTTTCTTAGGCAGAGAGAAAGAAATCTAAGAGACCTGGGGAGGAAAGAAAAGGTAGAGGGGTAGAGGGGACAGTGAGAAGCCCACCAGCAGCCTTAGGGGACAAATGCCTTTCAGAAACCTTTTGTATATGGCTGGGCTGTGAAGGAAGCACATCTTGGGGAAAAATAAATCTGAAAATATATGTGTTTAGGATGATAGGAACTATAGTTTTACATCTATATTTTGAAAGTGGTTTTCATATATATTGTTGCTTTTTAATGTTTATAGCTAAGTAACATTATATGCAGAGAAAACTTGATTTTAAACTCATTTTATTTTTTAACAATTCATGATAATTTTCTGTATTTTGTGAGTTGAATAGCATACTCCAAAATCCATGTCCACATGGAACATCAGGATGTGAGCCTTTGGAAATATAGTCTTTGCAGATATGATTAGTTAAGTTCCAGTGGATTAGGGTGGACCCTACATCCCATGGCTGGTGTCCTTAGGAGAAACACAGACATAGACACACAGAGAGGAGAAGACCATGTGATGATACAGAGACTGGAGTGATGTATCTACAAGGCAAGGAATGACAAGGATTGCCAGCAACCACTAGAAACTGGGAGAAAGATATGGAACAAATCTTCCCTCAGAACCTCCAGAAGGAACCACCCCTGTTAACAGCTTAATATCAGGCTTCTAGCCTCTGGAATTGTGAGAGGAAAAATTTCCACCCAGTTAGTGGTGATTTGTTATGGCAGCCCTTGCAAATAAATCCACTGTAGAAGTGAGTATGTTGAAGGGTAACTCCCCTGGAATGAGAACACAGCATAATCCCAAGATTGCCTTTGACTCACTTTGATACTTTGAACATGTTACTGGACTCTAATTTTTTCATTTGTAAAATGAGAGAATGGATTAAAATAGATGATTTTCAAAGGGTTCTCCCCCAACACCCCAGAAATCTGTAATCTGAGTATCAGTGAATCTTTTTTATCATTTTTGTTGTATCATCACTGTATCATTTGTACATAGGTTTACAAGTCACATCTTACAACTCATAGAACAGTATCTCTGAACAAACAATTTGAAATCCCGAATATCTATCAGTCCCTCTTATAAAAAATACCCTGGGAAATGGATCCAAATATGGTTGGGGAAATAATACTAAGCATGAGAGTAATAAAAATAATAATAGTAATAATAATAATTGTATAATAATATTTGTATCTATTATCTCCTTTAACCCTTATACAACCTTATAAAATTGAAATAAAATATTATACAATTGCCTACTTGTACTGCTCATATCTAACTGAATAACTCACAGAATAAATTCCAGACCATATAAGTACAGTTTGGGCTAAAAGCCACATTTTCCCACAGCTACTTAATCAGTCATGCATTTGGGGATGAAGTATAGAGTCTACATTTCTCTCCAGCAGAAGGCCTACATACATTTTTGAGAGCAAAATCATCACTTAAAGTATAAGAACATATTGTTCCACAAGCTGGCTTACCAAATTAACTCCCATAGTGGCTGACAGCTATGTGAGATGTCTTTTACATCTTTTAGGAGATCAGATGCTTCAAATGTAATAATCATCTGCAATTCCTTCCCTTAGACATAGAGGCATCGATTACCATTTCCCTCAAGTGTTAGAGGCTGGGAGGGTTAATGGAGAGGGCACAGGTTAGCACATCACAGTAGTATATTCCGCTGTGTTTCCTTGGGCAGGACACTACCTCTTTCATGTCTCAGTTTGACTGGTTGTTTTATTTTCACTAGAGATTTACTAGAAGCTTATGTGTGCTAGGTCTTGTAATATACTCTAGGGATAAATTACTGAACACAATGGAAACAGAGCATTTGGTCCACTAGGGAGATGGAAATTAAGCAAAGTCAGATATTAATGTGTTAATATTAACAGATCACAATAATTATAACACAAGATATTAGCAATGTTTATAAAGAAAAAGTATTCAGGGTAATATTTTAAGAGAGGGTCCAAATTCAATGGAATTCAAAGAAGGTCACTCTGAAGACATGAAAGTAACATCCAAACAAAAGTATCCTCGGAGTATTAGGTGGGAAGGAACTTAGCATTTCGAAGAATGCTATGGGAGTTAATTTGGTAAATTTATTTAGAAATTTCCAAAAAAAGCCAGCATACCAGAATATAAAATACCAGGAGGACAGCAGCATGGGATGAAGTGATTGCATTTTTAATCCTGAGTTTAATTTGCAGATAATGAAATTTTAAAATCTCTAAAATAAGGACAGGAGTATTTACGACATAGTTTGTTTGGGTTTTTTTTCCTACCTAAGGAAGAAGGTGATAGTGTTAATGAATATGCCTTACACAAGTGTCATACAAAATAAGGTACTTCTTACTACACATTTTTTCAATAAGTACAACATAGAATCTATTCTTTCATCTGTTTCAAAAATTGTCCAAAGAGGACCAGTTTAGGAGGATGCTTTAACATTATACTTCAAAAGAGCTAGAATTTTTGGTAAACTTGATTTTGAATCATTTGCTTCTAAATAATAGATGCCAGACAATTTTATGACATGCATATTAATTATTCATTTGGATAATTTAAGTTTATTTCAAATTATACTATATCATTTTCTATTAAATTTCAATAAGCCTGCAAGGAATCCATTAAATTCCAAATCATTATCATTAATTTTCATTAAGATGCATGGACAACAAATACATTCCATCTCTTAAAGTCAGTGGTTTCCATGATCCATCTGATTAAATTATTGTGAATATGAGCCAGGTCTTGGCTTGTGCCCTTCATAAATAACAATGGCTTTTGGATCAGAGGGCCAGACTACACATGTAGATATTGTGATAGTTTAACACTCTTTATTTGGGTATAATTAAAATATAACAAACTTCACATATTTAAAGTATTAAATTTGATGAGTTTTGACATAAGTATACATTTATTAGAATAGCACTACAATCAAGCTAATGAACATATCCTCCTCCGAAAGTTTCATAGTGGCTCTTTGAAATGCCTCCACCTCACCTTGTTTTGCCATTACCCTTCCTTTCCCTCACCCACACACAAATCTGCAGGCCATCACTGCTCTCCTTTCTGTCACTATAGATTAGATTGCATTTTCTTTTTTTTTTTTAAAGATTTTATTTATTTATTTGACAGAGAGGTAGAGAGAGAGAACAAGTAGGCAGAGAGGCAGGCAGAGGGAGAGGGAGAAGCAGGCTCCCCGCCGAGCAGGGAGCCCGATGCGGGGCTCGATCCCAGGACCCTGGGATCATGACCTGAGCCGAAGGCAGCCGCTTAACCAACTGAGCCACCCAGGCGCCCCTAGATTGCATTTTCTAATATTTTCTGTAAATGACATCAGAGAGTATACACTTGTCTTCTTTCACTCTGAATAATTATTTTGATATTCATCAAACTTGATGTGTGCCTTAATAGTTCATTTCTTTTTATTACTGAGCATTATTTTATTGTATAGATGTACCACAATTTATTTATTCATTTACCTGTTAATGAATATTTAGAATGTCCTCAGTATTTGGCTATTATGAGGAAAGCTGCTATGAACTTTCACATATAAGTCTTTGTATAGATGTATGCTTTTGTTTCTCTTGGGTAAAAACCTCAGAGTAGAATGGTTGGATCGTAAGTAAATTTCTAACTTTTTTTTCTTATTCTGGAAAAATATACCTAAGAAAAAATTTACTTTTTAAACCAATTTTAAGTTTAGTGGCATTAAGTACATTCACATTGTTTTGCAACCATCACCACCATCCATTTCCAGAATTTTTTCATCTTCTTAAACTAAAATTGTGTACCCATTAAAATACTTCCCCATTTCCCCATTCCCAAGCCCCTGGCAACTACCATTCTACTTTCTTTATCTATAATTGTGACTATTCTAGGTACCTCATATAACTAGAATAAGAAAATATTTATCTTTTTGTGTCATGTTTACTTCATTTACCATAAAGCTTCAAGTTTCATTCACATTGTAACAGCAAGTGTCAGAATTTCATGTACCACATTTTGCTCATCCATTTATCTGTCAGGAGATATTTGGGATGTTTCCCATATTGTGAAAGACTATTATGAATAGTGCTACTATCGACAATGGTGTACAAATACCTGTTCAAGTCCTGGCTTTCAATTCTTCAGGGTATATGCCCAGAAGTGGAATCGATGGGTCATATGGTAATTCTATGTTCAAATTTTTGAAGAACCACCATATTGTTTCCCACAGAGGCTGTTCCATTTTACATTTCCACAAGCAATATACAAGAGTTCCAATTCCTTCTGACTTTTTAAGAAACTGCATAATTGTTTTCTAAATGATTGCATTATTTTACACTCTCACTGGCAGTTTCAGTTTCTCTGTATCAGTGCAAACACATGGTATGGTTAGACTTTTTTCATTTTAATGATTCTAATCATTGTGTAGTGGTATTTTATGGTGGTTTTAATTTGCATTTCCCTAAATGGCTAATTCTGTTGAGCACCTTTTCATGCATTTATTTGTGCAATAAACTGACACAAACATAGGTGTCACACCTTATTTTTTTCCCTTCCCTCAGGAATCTTTGTCCTTAGTTGCTCGATTTTCACTATCTTAAAAAGACATACAGGGGCGTCTGGGTAGCTCAGTCGGTTGAGCGTCAGACTCTTGGCTTTGGGTCAGATCATGATCTCATGGGTCATAAGATAGAGCTCCACACTGGGCTCCGCGCTCAGCAGGGAGTCTGCTTGAGATTCTCTCCCTCTGTCCCTCCCCCCACTTGCATTATCTCTCTCTCTCAAATAAATAAATAAATCTTAAAAAAAAAAAAAAAGACATACAGATGGCCAACAGACACATGAAAAGATGCTCAAAATCACTAATCATCATGGAAATGCAAATCAAAACCACAATGTGGTATCACCTTACCCCTGTCAGGATGGCTAAAATAAAAAACACAAGAAATAACAAGTATTATTTCCAACAATGTAGAGAAAAACTAACCTTGCGCACTGTTGGTGGGAATGCAAGCTGGTGTGGCCACTGTGGAAAATAGTATTGAGGTTCCTCAAAAAATTAAAAATAGAAATATACAATCCAGGAATTCCATTATTGGGTATTTAACCAAAGAAAACAAAAACACTAATTTGAAAAGATATATGTACCCCTATGTTTATTGCAGCATTATTTACAATAGCCATATTATGGAAGCACCCCAATTGGTGTCCATCTGTAGATGAATAGATAAAGAAGATGTGATACTATGTGTGTGTGTATATATATATATATATATCAATAAAGAAGAGTGAGATCTTGCCATATGGATGGACCTAGATGGTATAATGCTAAGCGAAATAATTCAGTCAGAGAAAGACAAATACCATATTTGGAGGGAGGGGCAGAGGCAGAGGGAGAGGGAGAATCCTCAAGTAGACTCTCTGCTGAGCACGAAGCCAAAAAAGGACTCCATCCCAGGACCCTGAGATCATGACCTGAGCCAAAATCAAGAGCCAGCCGCTTAACCAACTAAGCCACCCAGGTGCCCCAAAACACTCTTAACTGGTGGTTGCCAGAGGGGAAGTGGGTTGGGGGATGGGTGAAATACCTGAAGGCAATAAAGAATACATTTATTGTGATGAGCACTGAGTAATGTATAGAATTGTTGAATCATTATATACTACACCAGAAACTAATGTGTTATGCTGAGCCAAATAAGTCAATCAGAGAAAGACATGTATCATATGACCTCACTGATATGAGGAATTTTTTTTTTTTTAAGATTTTATTTATTTAGGGCGCCTGGGTGGCTCAGTTGGTTAAGCAACTGACTTTGGCTCAGGTCATGATCCTGGAGTCCCGGGATCGAGTCCTGCATTGGGCTCCCTGCTCAGTGAGGAGCCTGCTTCTCCCTCTGGCCCTCCCCCCTCTCATGTACTCTCTCTCTCTCATTCTCGGTCTCTCAAATAAATAAATAAATCTTTAAAAAAAAAGATTTTATTTATTTATTTGTCAGAGAGAGAGAGAAAGCACACAAGCGGGGGGGAAGCAGGCAGAGGGAGAAGCAGGCTCCCCGCTGAGCAAGGAGCCTGATGCGGGACTCAATCCCAGGACTCTGGGATCATGACCTGAGCCAAAGGCAGACATTTAACTGACTGAGCCACCCAGGTGTCCCAATATGAGGAATTCTTAATCTCAGGAAACAAACTGAGGGTTGCTGGAGTGGGGGATGGGGTGGGAGGGATAGGACGGCTGGGTGATAGACACTGGGGAGGGTGTGTGCTATGGTGAGCGCTGTGAATTGTGCAAGACTGTTGAATCACAGATCTGTACCTCTGAAACAAATAATGCAATATATGTTAAGAAAAAAAAAAGAAGAAGAAGAAGGTAGCGGGAGGGGAAGAATGAAGCAGGGGAAATCAGAGGGGGAGACGAACCATGAGAGACGATGGACTCTGAAAAACAAACTGAGGGTTCTAGAGGGGAGGGGGTTGGGAGGATATGTTAGCCTAGTGATGGGTATTAAAGAGGGCATGTTCTGCATGGAAAAATAAATAAATAAATAAAATGAATTTACTAAATTATAAAAAAAGAAAAAAGAATAAAAGAAATAACATTATTTCATAAATGTTTTGGTTTTTGTTTTTAAATGGTTGTTTCAAACAAGAGGATAAATATGGAACCTGTTACTCCAATCTTGGCCAGAAGTGGAAGTCTAGATTGACTATTTTTGAGCTGTAGTTGTTATTATCTGAAAGTTTTAAAACTAACATAATTAGCACATTTTTTCACCCTGGCCTTTTAAATTTGTTCTTGAATCAAACTATAAACATATTGTCAAATGTCTACCAAACATCTATAAAGAGCTAACTACTTTGTACTTTTCAAAAAATTAGCAGACAGGTGTCCACTTATAAGATGCTTACAAACTCATTGGGCAGTAAAAGCACGAGTATCTTATGACATTATAAACCAAGAGTCAGGTAGGCACAAAATATTCAGTAAGCTGTTGACCTATGATTGCTATACTCCCCAGTAGGCACTGGGAAAACTGCAGTGAAAAACACAGGTTTCTTATGTCCTGGGGCTTATATTCTAGTGGAAGGAAGTAGAGAAGGTAAGGATTCAAATACAGAAATAGGGTCATGTTAGATAAGTAATCAAAGAAAATAAGATAGGACAAGGGGGCAAATATGATTTGGGAGGAAGAAAGGGTGACTTCAGATGGGTGATCAAATAATTCCTAGGTCTTAAATAATGAAAAGAAACCAACCCTACAAAGATATGGAAGAAAACCCTCAACATTACTTATCATTACAGAAATACCAATCAAAGCCACCATGAGATACCATCTCACACCTTTTAGAATGGCTATTGTCAAGAGGATAAGAGATAATAATATGTATTGGAGAGGATGTGGAGAAAAAGGAAGCTTGTGCTCTGATGGTGGGAATAACTACTGTATAAGCCAGCGAGTCTACTTTTGCTTATATATCCAGAGGAAACAAAACTACTTTCCCAAAGAGTTATCTGGATCCCTATGTTTACTATAGCATTATTTACGATAGCCAAGACATGGAAACAACCTAAGTGTCCATCAACAGATGAATGGATAAACAAAATGTGAGATGTGTGTGCATGTGTATGTATTTGTGTATTTGTATGTGTGTGTGTGTGCACTGGAATAGTATTCAACCATAAAAAAGAAGGAAATCTTGCCATTTGCTACAACACGGATGGAGCTTGAGGGTATTATGTTAAATGAAATAAGCCAGACAAAGACAAACATCGCATGACCTCATTTATACGTGAAATCTAAAAAACAAACAAACAAACAAATAAAAACTCACAGGAAAAGAGACCAAATTTGTGTTTGCTAGAGGAAGAGGGTGGGAGTGGGAAATGGGGGATGAAGATGGTCAAAAGGTACAGACTTCTAGTTATAAGATAAAAAGTACTAGGGATATAATGTACAAAAACATGATGGCTATAGTTACATGGCTGGATGGTATATTTGAAATATGAAAGAGAGTAAATCCTAAAAGTTCTCATCACAAGGAAAAAAATATGGTTTTTGTTTTGTTTGTATCTGTAAGAGATGATGGATGTTAACTTATTGTGGTGATCATTTCATAATGTATGTAAGTCAAGTTATTACACTGCACACCCTAAATGTATACAGTGCTGTGTGTCAACTATATTTCAATAAAAGTAGGAAAAAAAGACTTGGAAGAAAAACATATGTATACAGACTGAACAACCTGGCATATTCAAGAAAGAGAAAAAAGGACAATGTGGTTGATAAATTACGAGTAACTGGGAGAGGGGACTCAGGTGAGGGAGGGTATCATAGGAATATGCAATTTATCTAAATTCAGTGGAAAATCATTGGGGGAGGTGGGTTAATGGAAAGAGAATGGAAAGAGAGCAACCACTTATGAACTTTTTGTTTTGTTTTTCTTCCTTTTTAAAGCATCATTCCAGCTCCCGCATAGAGAGTGAGCAATAGGGAGGCAAAATAATAAATATGAGGGAAAAAAAAAGGGTAAAGGCCAATGTGTGTGCTATGTCACAGTCCTGGGAGAGATAATGATGAAATAACAAAAACGAGTAAAGTTGGCCGGATAAAATCAAAAGGGAATAGTGTCTAGCAAAGTAAAGTAAATATTTGTATGTACGGGGAATGGCTACCACTCAGTTCCATTGGATTGTTGCCACTTTAAATATAAGCCCAATGTTGCCAGCTGTTGTAATTTTTCAAGGGTCCAGACATTCGAAGTTTAAGATATCCTAATTCAGAAATGGAATGCTGCAAAATGTCTGTGAGATAAATGGATACTGTGGACCAAGTTTGCGGTCCTTGGTATCAACTGATAATACAAATGTTTAAAGGCAGGATGTAGGTACTCAGGAAAAGAGAGACTGAATTTTAAGTTTTGTGATTTCTGCACACTAAGAGCTCACCACCAGGGAGCCTGGGTGGCTCAGTCGTTAAGTGTCTGCCTTCGGCTCAGGTCATGATCCCAGGGTGCTGGGATCGAGTCCTGTGTTCGGCTCCCTGCTCAGTGGGGAGTCTGCTTCTCCCTCTCCCTCTGCCTCCCCGCTCATGCTCTGTCTCTGTCTCTCTCTCTCAAATAAATAAATAAAATCTTTAAGGAAAAAAAAAAGAGCTCACCACCAGATAGATGATGGGGGTCAGGAATGGCTTCATGGGAAAGGTGGAGGCATTTTTGAGAGAAGCCATGGTATGAACTAAGGCAATGAGTTTTGAAAAACCTAAGAGGGGTTGGGGGAAGATGAGTCAACTAGCCAGCACCAGGAGTTTGGTAATGGAGCAGAAGTAAATCCAGCTGGAAAGGTAAATTGGGGTCAAATACATTAATTTGGGCAGTTTTGGAATTCAATCCAGAAATATTACAATAAATCCCACATTTTCTAAAGAAGTACAGTCAGGGCGTAGTGACTCAACAACTATGCTTTATTAGCAACTATTACATTGGGTGTTTAAACTAGCTAAATGAAGGCAAGAGAGAACTTACTGGAGAAAAACAGAGTTGGTATCATCAGTGATTATTCCTACATGGGTATCATTTCTGGGCATGCATTATCATAAATGAGCATTTTTTTCTCTCTCTCTTCTCCTGAGTGCCAGGAGGATGTTTCTCTTTTATATAGGTGTCATGGTGATAAATATCCCAAAGTGCTTTAGTAAAGGTAAATTTAACCCTATTTTCAAAAACATAGCGGAGAAAACTCCCAGGGTTAGAAAAGCCCTTGAACTTTCAATGTCATGAGTCCTCTATAAGCAGGAATAAATAATAGGGTCCTAGACAGGCACTGTATTCAGGATTCAGTCATCCTCCTTTGAATGCAATGACTAAAGCGATTCATATGATGGCCTTTCTGCTGAACAGCCTAGGTCTGTCAGGCACTGAGTTGTCATTCCTGCTCCTACTGGCCACGGAATTCCTGGCAACTTGGAGATGGTCCTGATAGATAATAACCTTGGCTGCTGCCTACATTGCAACCCAGCTTGTCTTAGGGAGGCTGCATGAGTCATGTCCCCCAAATCATCGGGTTATGGCAGGGCCCATCATGCTCTCTGATATGACTGATATGACGCTGCCAGGATCCACTCTCTCCGCCTCCGCCCCGCCTTTTGCTTAGTGTATGAAGTAAGTGATCAGCACGGAGAAACTGCAATTTAGTCATTGTCAGAGGGTTGGGGGGGATGATAAATAGTCACAGGTAGTCACCTAGCTGCATTCTCTTAGCCATGTAAGGCTTTGCAAGGTACGTGTCATGAGATAGAAGGGATATAAATACATCGGTACAATAACTCTGATGCTGGAGACTCCTACTACTTGTAATTAAATGATAGATCTCATACAGGATAGGTTCTGCCTTTTAAATGCAGATGCTACAAATGTCATTCTCTCAGTCATGGTCATTTGCTAAACCCCTTTAACTAGATCTTTGGGCAAGGAGGCTTCTAAAATAGCACAGGAGGTCAGGGTTAAAATCAGAGGCAGGCAGAGCAAAACACACATGTAGGAAGGCCATAAATGGAAAAACCAGCAAAGACACAAGAGAGAGAAAAAGAGGGCAGGGGAATGTTCCAATAATTCTGTTCTTAAAACATACTCATGTGCCCTGGAGCATGACTCGGGGAGTTGGCATCCCAGCCTTCACAGAGGTAATTGAGACCAGAGTTCTGGGGATACTGGAACATCATATCTTAAGACATTTCTCAAGATCTGCCCCCAGCTCTGCATAAACAGAGAACTGCTGACACCCATCCTGCAATATATTAAATCCTAAAATGAACTACCCTTTAACTTTTTCACACAGCAGGGATGTGTTGCACCAAAGTCTGTATTTCAGCATCTCCTAGTGGTAGGCAGAAAGGTGTCCACACCGTAATCTCTGGAACCCAGCTATGTCTATTATAAGGCAAGGGGGAAAGATTGTAAATGGAATTAAGATTACTAATCAGCTACCCTTGGGGAGGGGAGATGATTATCCTGGATGATCCTAGTGGGTCCAATGTAATCACAAGGGTCCTCATAAGTGGAAATGGAAGGCAGGAGAGAGTGTCAGGGTAATGGAACATGAGAAAGACTGGACTGGTCATTGCTGGCTTTGATGATGGAAGGGGAGAGCCATGGGCCAAGGAATGTGGCAGCCTCCAAAAAGTGGAAAAGGCAAGAAAACAGACTTTTTCCTAGAGACTCCTGGAAAAAACACAGCCCTGTCAATACCTTGATTTAGCCCAGTAAGATTCATTTCAACTTCTCATGGTCAGACCATAAGATAATAAATGTATACTATTCTAAAGCCAGTTAAGTTTGTGGTAATGGCTTACGGCTATCATGGAAAACTTAACACATTCTTCCTTCTACCCAGGAGCATCTGCACTATAATGCCACCTTTATGTGGGGAGATTCCTGGGGCAGAGATAATTGTAGCTTTTCAATAACTCCCCTCAGAGTCCTAGTAAAATGAAGTCTAACAAACAGCCCTTTGTAGGTTCAATCTTGTTCTGCCACCATACACTCTAGGCCGGTAGCCACACTGGACAGTTATTTTGTGAAAATGTCACCTGTTGTCACACTTGGGGTCTCTTTTCATGCTGTGGTCTCTATCTGGAATGCTCTCCCCACCCATTATCCCAAAAGCTATCTCTCTGTGCCCAGTGATCTTGTATTTGTCTACTAAGTCCCAGTCCCAACACTACCTGCTCTTTGAGGCTTTCTATGTTCACCATCTTCCCTCTTAAGAAATACAGTTTTTCTCTCCTCTGTGGCGTGATGCTGATATCAGGATACACACGGTCAGTTTGCCTTACCTTGGAACCACAGAGATTGCATTTGGTTCGGGGGGGTCTGAGTTGGCTTCTTTGCCACAGAGGGGGACATATTCCCCTTCCCTTTGGGGAAGGTTTAAACATTAAATGTTTAAACCCTGGCTTACATGAGAAGAAACTAGCTTTTCCATTACTAAAGATTTAGACTTGGAATTAAATAGGTCTGTTACAGATAAGACAAAAGGAAAATCTGAGGAGAGACCACCCCTAACAGAAACAAAAGGAGGTGATCAAAGCAAGGAAGTGGGCCTGCAGCCATGGGAGAAAGGTGTGGTTTGGGTTCCCTTTGCTAGATGACACAGCTTGCCAGCAGAGAACAGGCTGCACCTCCATCTTCAACGGTGTCTATGAAGACTTTACTCAGCATCTCATCTACCGCCAAATTTTGTTTGGTCCCCTTCTGATTATCCCACGTAAACGATCTGTATGGTTGCATTGTGTCCCCCAAAAAGATATGTTGAACTCCTAATCCCCACTACCAGTGAGTATGACCTGATTTGCAAATAGGATCTTTGTAGATGTAATCAGGTTAAGATGAGATTGTTAGGGTGGGTCCTAATCCAATTATGACCGGTCCTATAAGAG
This sequence comes from Mirounga leonina, assembly GCF_011800145.1. Lineage (NCBI taxonomy): Eukaryota > Metazoa > Chordata > Mammalia > Carnivora > Phocidae > Mirounga > Mirounga leonina. Next base: position 10,996,792 of record NW_023270855.1, read on the forward strand.
GGAAATTTGGACAAAGACATACAGGGAGAATGCCACATGATGACAGAGGATTGAAGCAGAGCAACTGCAAGCCAGGGGACAGCAGGAATCACCAGTTGTCACAAGAAGCTGGGAGAGAGGCATGGAATAGGTTTTCCCTCAGAAGGAACCAACTGCCGAAACACTGATTTTGGACTTTTAGTCCCCAGAACTGTGAGAACAAGTTTCTGTTGTTTTGAGCCATCCAGGCTGCATACTTTGTAGAGCAGTCCTAAGAAACTAACACAGAATCCTTCAGAAGGAAGCTTATAAGCCAAAAAAAGAAAAGGAAGCCCCAGGACACCTAATGGGGTAAGGGTGGGAAAACCCCCCATTTCTGCTGCCATGGCTGCATTATGACATTCATGGGCTCAAGGCACTTTTGCTTTCATGGGTCTCTTCCTCCACTGAAAAAATAAAAAAATAAAAAAATAAAATAAAATAAAATAAATCTATTTATTATATAACATATATATATTTTACAACTACATTGATAAGTACATTAATGTATTAATATATATTGAACCATTTTCTGTAACCTAAAAGTTTAGTATTTTCCCTCTGATTTTAAAAGAAATTAAGACATTTTACTGGGTCCCTGGAAGTATGTGGACTCTGTGGAACCTGAAAAGACAGAAGCTCACTGAGATGGTACAGTGTATTGAGAAACACATCTCCATACAGACTTTTTTTTTAAATATCTTTTTAATAGTTTTCTCTTAGGTCATATTATATTTGGCTATGTAGTTAGCATTGTATATCATTTATTCTTTTATGAAAGCCCCTCAGTGTTGTCATGCATTTGACAATGCTGAGGTCACACCAAATGCCAAGCGGTGCTAATTGCTACAGAAACAATCTATGGTGAATAGTAGCCATTCCACAAATATTTGTCCACCATATCAACAAGCACAAAAAAGATAAGAAAACATGAAATTGAAACATACTTTGTCTTAAAACCTTTCAAGTCAAGGCTTGCTCTAAGATTTCCTAGACAGGGTTCACCTCTTTAGTTCATTCATCAGAAATGTTCTTCCTCCCAAGGGATCTGGGGTGGGGGGTGGGGGGGGCTTAAGAACAGCGTCCCACAGTGCTTCTGGAAGTTCAGCTTCTTGATCCTCTAGCAATTATCACATAAATGACCTTTCCTAGGTAAGGAAGGCACTGCCATCACTCAAAGGTTTAGTAATTTAAAGTTCATTCATTTAATGTTCTTTTTGATGTACTAAGTGGACAATTATGATCAGGTTACACCTATCCCCACCCCAGGGAGGAAAAGTCAGGTTAAATTAGTGGCTTCTCCTCAATTACGATGAAATTGTTCTAGTGCATTTCATAGGAATTTATTCTTGAGTCAGTTGGATGCATGCATTTATATATATATATTACCCTAATGCCCCTGTGAACGTATAGGGGAAAGAGAGAATTTATCAGCTTAAGGTCCATACAGTTATTTGGGAAGAAAGGGAAAATGCATATAGTTAGTAGCTTTAAAATAATGATTTGGCCATTATTTTCATATTCTTATTATCAAAGAATCATTAAAGAATTGTGTCTAGGAAACACACAATCTGGCGGTTTATTAAAGTGATCTGCTCTAAATACTTCACATGTAGCATTTTAAAAACAGGTCTCCTTCCTTCCTAAAAGGCCCCATCCACCATCATAGCTGGGGATGTCTTCTTCTGGACCTTGAGAACATATTTTACATTATGTAACCTGAAACTCATCAAGCTGAATGATAATCTATGTTCTGTCAACCAGACTGAGCATTTTTAGACAAGAGATAGTATTTTATTTTATCATAAATTTTCCAGCATCTAAACAGACTTGCACATAGTAGAAACCCAAAAAAGATTAGATAAGTAAACCAATGCATAAATGAAGCAAAAAGAATAAAATAAAATTCCATATTTACACACAAGATCATTGTGATGATTTTTTGAGAGACAGAGAGCAAGAGGGAGGGGTGGGGAGAGGCAGACTCCCTGCTGAGCAGAGAGCCTGATGCAGGGCTCTATCCCAGGACCCTGATGGGTGATTTGAGCCAACAGAGGATTAACCTACTGAGCCACCCAGGCACCCCAGGGATGATTTTTATTGTATTGTATTCAGCCTATAAAGGAGGGCTTTATGTAATAGATTTCACAGTAGCATCCCTCTGAACTGTAGTTTTCAAGCTTTAATGGGTATGCTAATTGTATAGGCAGTGTGTATGAGATGCACCACAGAAATCTGCATTTGAACAATGAAGTCCAATGTCTGATAAACAATTTGAGAAATATTTCTCAATAGTGAGATCTCCTGTGATGAATTTGACTGAAGGTCATAGTTCACTTTTTAGAAATAGACCTATTTTATACAGCGAAATAACCATGTAAGTGTCTTAAACAAACAACTGGATTGACTACATCCTGGTGCAGTGCATTGTTTTTGAAACTTTAGTGTGCTGATGAATTGCTGGGCACCGTGTTAAAATACAGATTCTCAGTGAGTCTGAGGTGGGCCTGGAATTCTGCATTCTAAAAACTTCCAGGTATGGCCTTTCAGTTGATGAATTCTCTATCTCCCTTGTATGTGTCCAGTGGCATTTAGGCAATGTATATAAATGCATGTGGAGGCTGCTGGTCCATAAAACACACTTTGAGTAGCAAAGATGTACAGCATCTGTCTGTAAAATATTATACATGATGCACTCATCTTTTTTTTTTTTTTTAAGATTTTATTTATTTATTTGACAGAGAGAGACACAGTGAGAGAGGGAACACAGGCAGGGAAAGTGGGAGAGGGAGAAGCAGGCTTCCTGCGGAGCAGGGAGCCTAATGTGGGACTTGATCCCAGGACCCTGGGACCATGACCTGAGCCGAAGGCAGACCCACCCAGGTGCCCTGGTGCACTCGTCTTATAAGATACACCTCACCAAAAGTGTTTCTTGTGTCACCAGCTAGACCCCAAACCTGAACTTTACTGCCCACCTGCCTGTACTCACTAACCTTTGTCTTACATTTTTCCTTAAGCTCTTCTTGCTGGATTTCCTCTTAACTCAGGTAAAAGAAACCCAAAACCACCCCTCAGGTGATGTGATGGTGACTTCCCTCACAAGACCATCTGTTGGCTCAAGCCACCAGGACTCTTTGAGGTAAACTTGACTCACGCCTCTGCAGATGGACTGTGCATTGGCCTCTGGAATGACCTACAATCAACTTTACCTCATTATAATACTAAAATCTCCACCCAAGGAAGAGCCTCAGCCTCATTTACATAACATACTCTGTATGTGTAGCCATGTTTCCTTAAGGCGCACATGCGAGCTTATGCCCAGCTCTACATATACTGACAAGGCTTCCTGATCTAAATATTCACCCTAACCCTAAACACAAGGAATCCATTCTCCTTTTCTCAGGTGGCTTTGGAAGCCATTCCCGTGATCTCCTTATTTGCTACAATTAAGAGGTTTTTTTTGTGGGACAACTTAACCTGGTGCAGTTTCTAACTCACCAAGGAGCAAACTCACTTTGGTTCCATTACACTTGGACAAATAAACATTCTCAATGCTATATGCTAAAGCATGCTCTTAAAAATATCACAATACGTGGGAATGTAATATATCAGAAGTTGCGGCAAGTCATACAAGACTTTTAACTACTTTTAAAGGCACAAAATTTATTTTTAAGCAACACTATAAACTTCCTGGGGAATTGGTATTATCCAGTGTATAGGACATCTCTTGTGCCACTCAGAGCCTCTCAGCCCCACCCCCACTCCAACGCTTGCTGCAGAGACTATTCTGGGCTCTACCTACCTCCGGTGTGCCCTGACAGCAGGAACCTGATGGAACCTGATGTGGGAAACAAAGGCAAAAGAAAATATGAGATTTCCTTACTACTTACAGCCCATTGACAAGTGCTTGAGGCTGGCAGAGTGACATTCCTCAAGGAACTCTGCTGCCTCTGATGAGGGAATGGAAGGCTGGCTGAAGACAAAGCATAAGGCTACACCCCGCAACCTCCTCCACCCCCCCCCACTCCTGGGGGGGAAATGTGTAACATTCTTCCAGGAAGTTCCCAACTATCTTAATGTTAATGCCTTACTAGAGGGGTAAACAACCTTAACTTGACAATGGCAAGGCCTCCGGTATCCTGTGAGTCTTCTTTAACATTCAAAAATCCTTTTGAAACCTCCCTATTCCTTACCTTCCCCAACCCCTTAGTATATAATCAGCCACCCCTCACAACCCCGGGGCAGCAGCTCTTTCTGCCCACGGGTCCTGTCCCCGTGCTTCAATAAACCACCATTTTGCACCAAAGATGTCTCAAGAATTCTTAGTCGTTGGCTCCGGACTCCACCCTGCTGACCTTACCTATATCCCAAAACCCTATCACCTCCATGTTAATACTTCGTTAAGGGCAAAAGACAATCTTAGCCTAACCCCCAGGATGCTGTAAATCTACTTTAACATATGAAAATTCTTTTGGAGACTTCCTTTATCTCACCCCCCCCAAGATATATATTGGCAATCATCCCTCAAGCATATGACCCACTGATGTACATCTGAAGAGTCTCAGCACTGAGTTTTTACTAAACAGTAATAAATCACCTTTTCCTAACAATAGCTGGCCCCCTCAAAGTCCTCGAAACCTTGCTTCCAAAATACCTTGGAGGCCTGTGTTATCCCTAACCCCATCCCAACTTCAAATTATATAATGGGCCACCCCTCAGGACCCCAACATTTCCTACATCAGAACCCGCCTGGCTCATAGGCATTGACAACACAGAAATGTGGGGCTTTTAGAGCTGTGGAGCCACCCTTGTCCAAAGAGTGACGGATCAAACTTTGTTTTTCAACTCAGCTGAATGGTTCCCATATATATTTAGTAAGACTCCTGAGAAGGTGTCAAACGCCAGACGCCCCTAGGGGTGGCCAACATCTCTGCCCCCTTCTCTGTAATTCTACTCTTCCCTTCATTCCAACTCTCTGGTATTATTTCCCAAATGAACTGACATGAAATGGTTGCTAGTCTGAATTTAGTTGTACTATAACTATAAAACATACACTTGATTTCAAAGCCTTTGTATTAAAAAAATCCAAATACCTTCTTAACTAATTAATTGTGGTGATTACATGTGAAAAGAAAATTTTGAGTATATTCAGTTGTGATATTGTGATTTATATAATAAGAAACATATCATCCCCATTCCTGACATAGAGCTCCTAAAAACCTTGGTATTTACTAAGTGATAAGAATGATAAAGGTGAAAGGTGTGTCTTTTGTTATTCATAAGAAGCCTCTTAAACTATAACTGAGTTTATGTTAATGAGGTGACTCTGGAGAGCTTCCAAAGGGGGCTGGTTGCCAGGGGAAACAACTACCTAATTAGAGGATTGGGAATGTCAACCTCCCTCCCCTTTTCCTCAGTCTCCTGGGCAGGGAGTTGGGCTGCAGATTGGGTTCAATCACCAATGGCTCATGATTTTTATCAATCATGCCTATGTAATGAAGCCTCCATAAAAATCCCTCAACTACAAGGGTTTAGAGAGTTTCCAGGTTAGCGAACACATGGAAGTTGGAAAGTTAGTGTGCGTGGAAAGGGCAAGGAAGCGCCACACCCTTTCTCATATCTTGCCCTAGGCATCCTTTCCATCTCCTGTTCCTGAGTTACATCATTTTTTAATCAACTGGTAATCTAGTAAGTAAATTTTTTTTTCCTGAGTTTGGTTGAGCTATTCTGACAAATTATCAAACCTGAGGAAGGGGTTTGGTAGCCTCTGATTTATAGCCAGAGGTCAGAAGCACGGATAACAATGGGGATTCTGAATGGCATCTCTGTGTGTACATGGGGGGAGCAGTCTAGTGGGACTGAGACCTTAACCTGTGGGGTCTACACTTTAAACTCAAGGTACTTAATGTATTGGAAAATTGCTTTACATGGGAAAATCCACAAACATCTGATATCCAATGTATTGAGAAGTCAGTAGAAATACGGAAAAACAAAGTTTTTTTTTTCCTTTCACCTGTTAAGTAAAATATGATTGAAATTAAAATTTTGCCTGTATTTATTTATTCATTTATTTATTTACAAAAAGTACTACCAGAAATATAAAATCAGATATGAGGTTCACATTTGTGTTGGACCATCATCACCTGGGTGGACTACCTCACATCCTTCCAGAAAATTCCCCCTCACATCTATTAAGCTTGTATGTGATTAAGCCACTTGGAACCTAAAGATCTAACCAGTAACTCTAGTAGGACAATAGATAAGATGTTATTGTGTAACTTTTCATTATATCTCCACTTATGCTCACTCAACTAGCACTAACTGAACAATGAAGAAGTACAAAGATGGATTAGAGCTCACATAAATTCTCTAGGTCAATGGTTCTCAACTCAGATTTCAAATTAGACCTATGTGGACAGCTTTTTAAAAACTTCTGGTAACCCTCTCTCTCTCTCATTCTCTCTCTCTCAAATAAATAAATAAAACCTTAAAGACAAAAACAAAACAAAAAAAACCAACTTCTGGTAATGGAGCCTCACGGAAGACCAAGTAAGTCAGGATTGCTAGGGAAGAGGCCCAGGCATCAGTATTGTTTTAGGAACTTCCCATGTGATTATAATGTGTAGCCGGTGGAGAACCACTAGAAAAGCCTGTCTAGACAGCACATCTTATCTACTCCAAATTAGGGGAGATATGACTATTACTGACAGACTGTGGGAGTATCATTATCTTCCACATAGTTGATTTTGAACACCTAAGGTGACGAAATTTTCTTCAATTCTTGTATGATTTCGTTCAATATCAATTAACAAAATAGACTTGCCACTTGTTGGAGTTGATACTCAGTGGACTTAATACATTTCATTCTCTCTTGGGTATGGAGAAAACTGTCCCAAGTCTGTGTATTATTAATTATTATAATTATTAAAAGTACAGTATCAAATTGCTCCCTCTTTGTAAACTCTGAATGGTTCTTCTTTTAAAAAAAGAAAAAAAGATTATTTATTTTAGAGAGAGAGAGAGTGTGCACAAGCATGCAGTGGGGAATGGCAGAGGGAGAGGGAGAGAGAAACCCAAGCAGACTCTGCACTGAACATGGAGTCCGAAGTGGGGCTCAATCTCACAACCCTGAGATCAGACTTGAGCCAAAACCAAGAATAGGACACTTAACCAACGCCCAAATGGTTCCTCTTAATTTTGTTGAAAATTCTCAGGAAAGGAGAGATGTGGTAACACCAACAATCTCACTATAGTAACAAGTCAAAAGTTCCATTTTTTTATGTACATATCTTCCACATGGTTATTATATGTACAGAATTTAGAGTTATTTTTATGGCTGTAAGTTTCCTTAGAGATATCAATAGCATAGTCCTTTTAAAAAGTGCTTCTCAAATTTTAATGTGCATCTGAATCAGTTGGGGTTCTTACTAGAAATGCAGATACGACTTCAGTAGGTCTGGAATATGGCCTGAGATTCTGCTTTTCCAACAAGGTCCTAAAAATGATGCTGATGCTATGAGGCCACAAACAACAAATCAAGAGGCAGTGTTTAAAGTTCAGGGTATAAACTGAAATCAAAACTGCCAGAGTCTGAATTCTGTCTCTACCAGTGGGTGATCTAGTCCAAGTTACTCTATCTCCCCAGGCTGCATTTCCTATCTCTTAAACAGAACAGTAGTGGTTACCATGATGACTAAAAGAGGTACTTCATCTATAGCACTTAGAATTTCAGTGCTATAGTATGTGATGTGGGAACAAAGGTAGAAGAAAAATTATTAAATTTCCTTACTACCTATAGCCCATTGACAAGTCCTTGAAACAGGCAAAGTGACATTCCTAATACTTTGCTAAGGTCAAAAGGCAAATGTAGCCCAATGCCCAGGATCCTGTAAGTCTACTTTAACATATAAAAATTCCTCTAGAAATATCCTTTATCTCTAAACCCCCCCTCAAGATACATGTTGGCAATCATTCCCCAAGCATATGGTCCATCGACATACATCTGAAGGGTCTCATGACTAAGGTTTGATTAGACAGTAATAAATGACCTTTCCCCAACAATAGCTAGCCCCCTCAAGGTCCTGAAAACCTTGCTTCCAAAATTCCTCAGAGACATACTATCCCTAACCCCCTCCCAGCTTGAAAGTATATAATGGGCCACCCCTCCTGACCCCAGTGCAGCTCTTTCTGCCAAGGGTCCTGTCCCCGTGCTTTAATAAAATCACCTTTTTTGCACCAAAGACGTCTCAAGAATTCTTTCTTGGCCATTGGTTTCAAAACCTAAAGTGTTTCCTACCTCAATACGTACCTGATAAATGTTATTTCATTTCATTGTTGTTATAGTCAAGTTCAATTCCAAACTTTTTTTTCAGTTACCAAAAGTGTGACTCAAAGGAAAATAATAAAATAATAATTTGCCCAAAGTTACCTGTTTAGCTTGTAACAGAGTTAGCCAGGATTTTGACTCAGATTTCCAAACCCTTATTTCACTGCTGATTCTTCTGCTGTGGCCACCCAATGCTTCTAGATCATTTTGGACATCTCTCTATGATAGCTTTCCCTATACATCATGGTAAGCATTACTTGTGGTGGTTTAAAAAATGTCCAAACATCCTTTGGCACTTTCTTTAAAAAGTGTAGCCTGTTTTGGTTTTTTTTTTTTTTTTAAGATTTTATTTATTTATTTGAGAGAGAGAGAGAATGAGAGACAGAGAGCATGAGAGGGAGGAAGGTCAGAGGGAGAAGCAGACTCCCTGCAGGGAGCCCAATGCAGAACTGGAGCCCAATGTGGGACTCGATCCCGGGACTCCAGGATCATGACCTGAGCCGAAGGCAGTTGCTTATCCAACTGAGTCACCCAGGCGCCCCGGGTGTAGCCTAATTGTTGAGCATGGGTTAGAATTAGTGACTGGTTTCTAATGAACAGAATAAGGCAAAAGTGAAAGTGTGTGACTTCTATGATAAAGTCATAAATGCACTGTGGCCTCCTTCTTGCTCTCTGTTAATCACTTACTCTGGGAGAAGTGAGCCACCATGTTGGGAAGACACTCAAGCAGCTGTATGGAAAAGTCCACATGTCAAGGAACAGAGAGGGCCCCTTCCAACAGCTGGCAGGGAAAGGATGATATCTGCCAACCGCCACACATAAGGGAGCCATGTTGGAAACGTATCCTCTGGCTCCCATCCAACCTCCAGATAAATACAGCCCCAAACAACAGCTTAACTGCAACTTTCTGATACACCCTAAGCTGGAACCCAGGTAAGCTTCTCCTGAATCCCTTGCCCATAGGAACTATGAGATAATAATTTTTTCTTGTTTTGAGGTGCTAAGTTTTTGTATTAATTTGTTGTGCAGTAAGAGATAACGGATACATTATTTACTTATCTGTGTTCTCTAATAGACTGAAAGCACAGTGCCTGGAAGAGCATGTATTAAACCATTTATTCACTGAATCACTCATTCACTATCATAACCATCCATCTACCCACCAAATATTTATCAAGAACCTATGGTTGTCAAGTATCACTTCTGGATGTTAGGGATACAATGGTTGAACATAGTACAGATCCTTTCCTTAAGGAGCTTACAATTAAGGCAAGAAGACAAATTACTATTCACTAAATATCTGATAAATGACTTGAGGTAGAACATAGTAAATAAAGTAAAACCTTAGCTAATGTTAAGTGTTTTAAAGATATGCTAATTTTGCTGATTTAATCCCACTGAGCCAAACTGTACCTACTCTCCAAATTCAAGGTAAACCAGAAACTCTAGAGCAGTCATAAACTGGTGATGATAGCACCTAGAGTTTTTGGTTATTTTAATCCCTTAGTAAATTAATAGATGTAGGTATTGATTTCCAAGAGATGTAACATTACTAAAAGTCAGGCATCCAGAACTCATATGCATCTAAATGGAAGTACACAAAAGCACAATGGTTACACATATTCTTGAAACAAACTACCAGAATTTGTTTAAACCTTTATATATACTAATAAATATCCTGAAAATTCAAGGAAGGGACACACATGTTAACACCACAAAGAACAAAATCCAAATTGTGGAAAACTACACAGGAAAAACAAGTCAGTTTCTTCCACAAATTCTTTACAATAAAAATAAATAAATAAGTAAAGGAAGGACATATTAATAGATGAGCAAATAAAATACTTAAAAGACATAGCAACCAATTACAATGCATTACTTTTATTTAGCTCTCAGTGAAAACAAACTCTGAGATGAGATGAAGAAATAAAAATAGATAAGCACTTAAAACATTCAGGAAAATTATGAAAATATTAGAACTTAAACACTGACTGTATATTCAATGATCATTAGGGATTATGATGTTTTGATTATACATATTTTTTAAGTCCAGGACATTTAGAGAAATCCACTGACATTGTTACAGATGAAATAATATGATATCTAGAGTTTTATTTTTATCAAAGGGACCCTTTCTCTAGACCCAGCATTAAAAACAATTTGCTTTCCAACTACACCTACAATCCCAGCTTGAGGCAAAGAACAGCAGCCATCGTTTAAGGCTCAGTCCTCTTTTAAGAGAATAGAATTTTATCTATTCTTCAAAACAACCCAAGCAGAGGGGAGGAGAGGGACAAGAAAGACCATGAATTGATCAATTTGGAAGCTCAGTATTTGGAGTTTCATTTAAAACTATTTTCTGCCTTTATTTGTGTTTGATATATAATGAACATTTTTTTAAAAAATTAGATTTCAGATAAAACTCCAGGTTTTCACATCATCTTAAAATATCCAAGTATCAGGCAACAAGGAATTGTCGCTGAGCACTGAGAGCTGGACCTCTTCTGTAGCTAAGCTTACCTTACGCTGACCATAGCCCGCCCTCTTTCCTATTGTCTTTATTTGACCAGCTTCATTCATGTGCAGCGTCCTCACTCAGTGCATTTGACCTCTGGGGAAACTAGGCTTCTCTGTAGCACCAGGCTGGAAACCAAGCGTGCTTCGGTACTCTAGTGGCAGGGAAAGAAAATGCAACCCAAGCAATAGAACTCAGAGGCAGGGTTAATCTGATTCAGCAGTTTAACCTCCTTCGAAGGTTAATTCAAAAACTTTATCTTAGAGGAAAGCTCTCTTCTAGGAACCTTCATTTGCAAGACAAAGGACAGAATAAAAATGAACCATGTACACCCAAATGGCTGATGTGCTATTTCCTAAGGCTTTTGTAGAAGCTCACATATAAAATGATACCTTTCCCACTGTTTCTATTACAAATTCATTTACCATTTTAAAATCTCTTTTTAATACTTTAGGAATGAAGAAAAGACACTCCCATTATCATACACATGGCTCTCAGTAGAGGTAACTCTGCCTTTTTTTTTTTTTTTCTGTTTCTAGGTTTGCTTTCACTTGTTAGACAATTATAGGAATAAATTCTTGGTGTTATTAAATGGATTCCATTTTAGATAAAGCAGATTTTGCCCTGCTAAAACCACTGGCATTGAGTGATAGCTATGTAAATGAAAAATAGGAGATAATTATTCTGGCTTTGTTCTCTACATTAAAGGGGGGAGGGAGAGCATACAAAGACTAAAAGTGGCCCAAACGCACCTCAGGGTGGTCACATGTCACCAAAGAAATATAAAACACTCATTTTAAAATTAAGGTATTTAATGAAATAACTTATAAATGCTTCTAAAGAGAAAACTTGGCACTAAGAACATCAGAGAATTATCAATAAACTAATGGTAATAAAGGTTATTTTCTTCTATTTATTAATAGCTCTTTTATGTATGGGGTCCCAATTATGTCCATGTTAATAATATTATTAATTATTATTATCATTGATAACATTAATATATGTACCAGGTACCATTCTAGCCATGTCTATGGATCATCTCATTTAATTCACATAATAATCCTACAAATTAATTATGGTGATTACCCATTCTTCCCTAACATTTTTCCCATGTAAGAGAACCAAGTCTTTGGAGGCTAAAACCTTCATAAACTGTAGGGTTAACCCAAAGGGAAACAGGATGCCAAGCTAAGAAATCTGACTTGACATTCTAAGCACTCAGTCTTGACCTTATCCATTGCACTATTTTTCTTAAATAAGGTACCAAGAATATGATTTGAAGGATCTGGAAAACACTTCTCCCCCTGACTCTGCTTCTACAATCATTTTCCTGAATGTTCAATGTCACAAGGAAAATACTTCTGCATTTTCTGGAAGTTCTGTGGTCTCAAATATCCATAGTTTTGCCCAATAAATTCCTTACAAAGAGGACTGAGCCTTGAACGATGGCTGCTGCTCTTTGCCTCAAGCTGGGATTGTAGGTGTAGTTGGAAAGCAAATTGTTTTTAATGTTGGGTCTAGAGAAAGGGTCCCTTTGATAAAAATCAAAGTTGCTAGATGTAATTTAGAGTATCTTCTTGGGTCCTGGCATTTTGGAATCCAATTTGAGAACCTGTAAACTATTCACTGACTACATGTTCAATTTAATTCCAGAGATTTCTCAGACTCCCAAAGCCCATTCAGAGGATCTCGTAGATGGCCACGGATTGTTGGTTAAGAATTCGTTCTCTTGGGCGCCTGGGTGGCTCAGTTGGTTAAGCGACTGCCTTCGGCTCAGGTCATGATCCTGGAGTCCCAGGATCGAGTCCCGCATCGGGCTCCCTGCTCAGCAGACAGTCTGCTTCTCCCTCTGACCCTCCCCCTTCTCATGCTCTCTCTAGCTCATTCTCTCTCAAATAAATGAATAAAATCTTAAAAAAAAAAAATTCATTCTCTTATGACTACCCAACACACAGTCTCAAAAAGATGACAATCATTTCTTTCTTTCTTTTTCTTAAAGATTTTATTTATTTGACAGAGAGAGACACAGCGAGAGAGGGAACACAAGCAGGGGGAGTGGGAGAGGGAGAAGCGGGCTTCCCGCCGAGCAGGGAGCCTGATGTGGGACTCGATCCCAGGACCCTGGGATCATGACCTGAGCCAAAGGCAAACACTTAACAACTGAGCCACCCAGGAGCCCCATGATGACAATCATTTCTAACCACTAAAAGCAGGCAGTGTGCACAGGATCAGGCAAACAGAACTGGACATCTGTCACTTACCACCTACATGATCTTGGACAATTCCACAAACTCCAATTTCCTCATTTCTGAAGTGAGTTTGTTTATGGTTGCTATGTCATCATTGTGGAGGAATTAATTATATTATGTAGTTTAATATTTAACACACAGTACTCAATACATGTTGTCAAAATGATGAATATATGGTGATACAGATACCATTGTCATATGACATAATAAACCTTAATAAAACAGAGGTAAGGCTGAGGAGGAGCTTAGGCTCCAGTTGTTTTATTTCTGAACACAGAATAATAGGAAACTGGTTTAACTGAATAAAGCAGTATCTATTTGCCTTGGGATAAACAAAGGCCTTCATGGACAAGAATTAAGAAAAATTAAAGAAGTCACTAGATCCTAATAATAAAGACTTATAATTTTGGAGAAGATCCTTTCACATTCATTATTTCATCCAATGCTCACACAAATTTTCTGAGATAGTCATTATTATCACCTGCATTTTTCAGATAAGAAAAGCTGAGTTTCAGATAAGTTGGGTGTTTTATTTAAATTCATGCTATTAATATTTAGCAGAAACACAATTTGAATATTATTCATTGGTTCTAAATTCACTGCAAGCAAAAAGGAAGGAAAGAAAATGGAGGGTGGAGAGGGAAGGAGGGACAACAAGAGGAGGAAAGGAAGACTAGGACCATAGAGGAGATTTTCAGGTAAGCTTACTCAAGCTCTGAAGTATACCTCCAGCCCTAAAATGAGGTAAAAACAACTATATATTTCACTTAAAATTTTAGATAGAAACTCGTATTTGAGAGAAACAAAATCCTCCATGTAGTAATTGTAAATAGTGTAGTAAGTGTCCACAGGTATCCCAAAATGATGTGAGTTGTCATCAGAATCCCCATTAGTTATGAGTGTTTGCTTGGAACCAAATCAACCTCATAATTTCCTTAAGGACCAGGCCTAAACAAAGGATAAGCTTGGATCTTCAACAGTAACCATTCTTGATAAAGACAACAGACAACTGGAAAGAGACCACTGATGCACCAGATATTTCACAGACGCTTCAGAGTCAATTCAGCTTTATACTTCTTTCTGATCAGAGAGGCACCTTGTCACAAGGAGAGAATCCATCCATTGTAAGTGACCCCAATCAAAAGGCCAAGAAATAACTATAGATGAGTGCTGTATACCTACTTTTTAAAAATTGCATTCTAATTGTTATTTACAGACATCATCCAAATGAACACTGTACCATCTTGCTAGCAATTTTGTACCATCTTTCATTTCCTTGTGACATGCTGGACTTTTCACTTGGAAAAGATTATGATTTACCTTCATTTCAATGTGGGACAGGAAGAGAGGAGTGTTCTGGACAATTCTTGTAATTCTAGTTCCATAGGGCCATTTGAGCAAAGAATCAAATGTCCTTGATGTCAACAGTCTGTTAATGGGTAAAAGGCCTACATTCCAATATTAAAATCTGTCAAACCTATGTGCAGTTTCAGTTTGGATTTAATCTGAAGCCACTGCTAACTACTATATATAAAAACAGTTTTCAGTTTCAGAAAAGGAATAACCCATGAATGAACCTGAACTTTTTGTGGGGCATCAGATAATTTAAAGTTATTTCATAATTATATCAAAATCTCTGGTAAGAGGGAAATAGAAGCCAGTCTTTTCAGGGCAGAGAAAACTCAGACAGAAGTTGATAATTCAAAACTTTTCATTTTAGGCCATGAGGCTACTTCTAGGCACAGGTGCAACTAGGAGTTGGGAGAGTAACGAGAGCGTGAGATAATCTGTGCTTAGAGACCTTGAACTATTCCAAGTATTGAGACATGCTTGCTCATAGACTTACCTGAATCTTTGTTAGTTGGCGATATGACAGATATTATCTCTATTTTAGGGGATATAATATCTGCTACAGAAAGGTTAAGATTGCAGAGAAGATCTCCAAGACCAGTAATATCAAGAGCTAATATTTGTATTGGTATTTCTATTGCCTTGTATAAACTGTGCCATTTAAATTTGCAACCACTATGTAGGTTAGATGCAGTCTTCATCTCCATTTGATTGATGGGGAAACAAACACAAAATGCCAAAGTAAGTTGATGAGGGACACACAGCAAGCTGTTAAATGGCAGAACAGAAAGTTGAGAGGTCACTTGCCCCCGTTCTGAGCTTTATATTCATCAGCCTCACTGTCACTAATTATCTGAGAAATTTACTTTAAGCTGGAGACACAAGTAAAAATACCTCTGACCAGTATATTCAGTCTATCCAGAAGTAATAGTCAAATTAGCTCTATCAAGTTGTCTGTCAAAGTTTGTTACTCTTTTTTTTTTTTTTAAAGATTTTTATTTATTTATTTATTTGAGAGAGAGAGAGAGAAACAGCATGAGAGGGGATAGGGTCAGAGGGAGAAGCAGGCTCCCCGCCGAGCCGGGAGCCCGATGTGGGACTCGATCCCAGGACTCCGGGATCATGACCTGAGCCAAAGGCAGTCGCTTAACCAACTGAGCCACCCAGGCGCCCAAAGTTTGTTACTCTTAACAAACAGACCCTCGAGATATTCTGTACTGTTTGAAGTTATTTACATGTCTTATCAGTATTACTTGTCAAGTCTTTGAAGGAAAGTCCCCTCTTTTTTATCTTTATATTTCCTTCACATCCTAACACACAGTAGGTGCTCGACAGTGCTTGTTTAACTTCATTCATTAAAAATACTTCAGGGGCACCTGGGTGGCTCAGTCGTTAAGCGTCTGCCTTCGGCTCAGGTCATGATCCCAGGGTCCTGGGATCGAGCCCCGCATCGGGCTCCCTGCTCAGCAGGAAGCCTGCTTCTCCCTCTCCCACTCCCCCTGCTTGTGTTCCCTCTCTTGCTGTGTCTCTCTCTGTCAAATAAATAAAATCTTAAAAAATTTAAAAAATAAAATAAAATAAATACTTCAAGCTTGTAAACTGAAATTGATATCTCTTATGTTCTTTCAAATCTATATATACAAGCACACATACATGCATATATATTCACACACATGCATATATTTGGCTATATGTAATATTATAATTTCATAAAATATTTTTCTAATTATGAAAATCAAGGATTTTTTTTTCTAACTTCTCCTCCCAATATGATTTAGTGTGGCTCACATTATTGTAAAATCAAGCATTGAGAAATAGTCATGAGGAAAGTAGAAAAGATATAATGGCCACAAAGACCACCATTACTACTATGGCAAAACAATATCTTTTCCTTTGAGCTTCCTTGCCTCCATAGTAAAAAGATAATGATAATTGGATAAGCAATCTCTATGATCTGATGGAAAAGAACACATCAACTCATCAAGAATTGATATTAATAGGAATTTATCCATGGCCATTTATACTGAGTGACACTATGGATTTCTTAGACTACAGTTCCTAGCAAATAGAGATGTTTTTCATACACTTCCTGGTGATCTAATTGGTATGACTTTGAAGCTCAGGGTATCTACTGAGTTTCAGTAAGGATTAATGATCCAATTAGTTTCCTGTTATGCTATCTATCTCAAAATGAAAAAGGCTGTGATATACAGCAAACCAGTGGTTCCTAAATTCCTGGGGAACTCTTTCAAAATAAAAATTCAAAGCCCTACTCTTGAAATTCAGGTTAGCAGATACAATGTGTTTGGGAGTGGCAGACCAAAAGTGTTGCCAAGTATCTATTTCCCCTTCTGATTATAGCATCTCATTTTTCCTTTGAGGAATCAGGCCTCTCCTAGATCTCAGCGATGTAGTTTGAATGAAGTTGGCTCTATACACTTCATTACATGAGTACGCATGTGACACAGTTCTGGCCAGTCAGAGCAATCCTTTCTGCTGACCATACTGCCTGGCTTAGCAACAGGAATATGAGACTCAATACTGAGCCCTTTGTTGGAGGTGATAGAAAAGAGGCAACCTCTATATGCTAAGCATAGTGTGAAGATAGGAAATAAGCCTGCTGCTGCCTATACATAGAGCCAGTAGAGAGAAACCCAGGGCACCAGTGAATATTCTCATGCCATTTTTGGTGCTCCTGGATTTTGGTGCTGAAATAAACTTGGATTTTTAAATTTAAATTCAATTACTGATAGTTGCTATTGCAAGGGTAATAACCAACAATGGCTAATCATCATTATTCTTAAATCATACAAACAAACCTTCCCAGATGAGTTTCATGATCAGCCAAGGTAGATAAACACTGCATAAAATATTTTCAAAAAGCACATCTTATTATATCTGCAAATACCCAAATCAGCATACATTATTATTAAATATAAGTTCATTCATAAAATGCAGTAAGTATTACTGAAAAGTTTGAGATGCTTTCTCAACTTCAAAGATGCCAGGATTAGATTATAGGATCAAATTCATTTATCAGACTCTTAAAATATGTTACTCCTATGCTATGAATGTTATAGTTTTGGCAAGGGATAGGGATCCCATGTACTTGGGGGTGGAATTAGAGCCAACCAATGTTTAATTGGATAGAGCCACGGGGATGGTCACCTCCACTTTTGAGTACAGTCCGCACATGTGTAGAAGGTAGCCCTGAGAGGACGTATACCAAGTAAGATCATAAAGCCCATGATGGTCCTAACTGGCAGTGGAAACGGTGAATAATATCCAACATTGACTGCTCCTTCATGACATGTTTGTTCAAGGAAATGACTTACTACCTGGGCATCCATCTCAACAGTTGGCTGGCTACCAAATGTGAGCCTTTCCATGGGGACAAAGGACACTTTCAAGCTTTTTACAAAGCCTGCTGCATAGACAAAGGGCAATCTGTAGAGGGGACTGTGCGTGGGGATGGCAAGCAGGACTCCTGATGCACACAACTCCAGGCAGCAGTCTGAAATCTAAGTCCTCTTGGATATTAATTTGTTTGTCTTTTGTCTGATGTATTTTTTAGAGGCATTTGTCTTTTTTTTTCTTTTTTAACAGGCATCCAAGCTTGTTGTAGGATTCTTAATCCAATAACAAGTGCATTTCATAAATTAGGGTTTCATCATTACTTTGAAACACTTGACATAGAAAAAAATTGATTAGATTTGAAATCCATTCACATTATCACAATAAATTGAAAAGAAAGACCTGTTACAATCTCAAAACACAATTTTACATAAATTCCAAATGAGTATAAAATGATTTTAATTCTTTTAGTACCTACTTGTGTGAATGAAGATTCTTGTTAAAGATGCCAGTCAAGAATTTGAAGAGATCATCATAAAAAAGGCTTGATCAGAAATTGCATGTAACCATTTCAAGCATAAAACTAGTTCTTAAATAACTTTGCCCTCAAAGAAAGTTCAAGATTCTCATTAATAACTTAAATATATTTTATTTAAACATTTTACCCAATTCAATATTTCATATTTATCATATTACTTTTATAAATCTAACCAAAATTATATAGTATATAAAAAATAAATATTTTCACCAAACCTCATTTGTATACCTTCAAATTCTTCCAGTTTATCTCAGTGCACTATAAACATGTAACTCTTGTTTTTATTTTAACTCCTTTAGCCAGGCTCTAAGATGGGCCCCAAATATTCTTGCCTCCTTTTGTTCATTCACCTAATTAGTCACCTCCTTCATTGCATATAGCTGACATTTGTAACCATGAGGCACTGCATAAATGATGGAGTGTGACTTCTAAGATGAAGTCATAAAGGTCGATGTGGCTTCTGCCTTAAACCCCTTGGGATCACTTCCTCTGGAGGGAAGCCAGCTGCCCCCATGTGAAGACACTCAAGATTCCCTAGGTGGTGGCCTAGGAATTGAGGCCTCTCTCCTACAACTGGGGCTAACTCGCTAGCCACTGTCTAGGAAGTGAATCCTCCAATTCTAGTTGAGCCTTCAGCTCTAGTTGATGCCTTTACTAAAACCCCATGAGACACCCTGAGGCAGTTAAGCAGCTCCAATTCTTCCTGACTCACAGACACTGCATGAAATAATAATAATAATAATAATAATAATAATAATAATATTAATAACAACAACAATAATAATAAATGGTTATTGTTGCTTTAAGTTGCTACATTCAAGGGGAAAATTGTTAAACAGAATAGATGCATGTACCATTGCATTATATCACTATGCTAACACTACACTGCATTAATTACTACTATAGCAGCAATCACCTGGCACTTAGCTAAAATTGCAAAATAAAACAAAATTGGAGCATGTGCTTGACATAGACCTAGACTCATTCACTAGCTCAGTGACTCATTTCCACATATCAGTCTTAGAGTGAACAAAGCTCCCCAGGTACCTCAGTTTATTGGCATATAGTTGTTGATAATAATTTCTAATAATTGTTTCTATTTCTTTGGTGTTAGTCATGATCTCTCCCCTTTCATTCATAATTTTATTAATTTGGGTCCTTTCTCTTTTCTTTTGGATGAGTCTGGCCAGTGGTTTATCGATCTTATTAATTCTTTCAAAGAACCAACTTCTAGTTTCATTGATCTGATCTACTGTGTTTCTGGTTTCTAATTCATTGATCTCTGCTCAAATTTTAATTATTTCTCTTCTAATGCGTGGCTTAGGCATCGTTTGTTGCTTTTTCTCTAGTTCTTTAAGGTGTAGAGTTAGTTAGTGAATTCGGGATTTTTCTATTTTTTTGAGTGAGGCTTGGATGGCTAAGTATTTCTCCCTTAGGACCACCTTTGCAGTATCCCACAGGTTTTGGACTTGATGGGTTTTTGTTCTCATTGATTTCCATGAATTGTTTAAGTTCTTCTTTGATTTCCTGGTTGACCCAAACATTCTTGAGCAGAGTGGTCTTTAGCTTCCAAGTGTTTGAATTTCTGCCAAATTTTTTCTTGTGATTGAGTTCCAGTTTTAAAGCACTGTGGTCTGAGAATATGCAGGAAATAATCTCAATCTTTTGGTATCAATTGAGACCTGATTTGTGACCCAGTACCTGGTCGATTCTGGAGAAATTTCCATGTATGCTCGAGAAGAATGAGTATTCTGTTGTTTTAGGGTGCAATGTTCTGTATGTATCTATGAGGTCCATCTGGTACAGTGTATCATTCAAAGCTCTTGTTTCCTTGTTGATTTTCTGCTTAGATGATGTGTCCATTGCTGAGAGTGGAGTATTGAGGTCTCCTACAATTAACGTATTGTTATCAATATGACTCTTTATTTTGGTTAACAGTTGGCTTATGTAGATGGCTGCTCCCATGTTGGGGGCATAGATATTTACAATTGTTAGATCTTCTTATTGGATGGACACCTCAAGAATGATATAGTGTCCTTCTGTGTCTCTAATTACAGACTAGTTTAAATCTAATTTGTCTGATATAAGAATTGCTACCCCAGCTTTCTTTTGAGGTCCGCTGGCATGGAAGATGGATCTCCATCCCTTCACTTTCAGTCTGGATGTATCTTTAGGTTCAAAATGAGTCTCTTGTAGACAGCATATGGATGGGTCCTGTCTTTTTATCCAATCTGCAACCCTGTGCCATTTTATGGGAGCATTTAGGCCATTCACGTTGAGAGTGATTATTGAAAGATATGAATTAATTGTCATCATGTTGCCTGCGAAGATGTTGTTTTTATAGATTGTCCCTGTAAATTTCTGTTGTATATCACTCTTGGGGTCTTTCTCCTTTTATAGAACCCACCCCCCTTAATATTTCTTGCAGGGCCAGCTTAGTGGTCACATATTCTTTCAGTTTCTGCCAGTCGTGGAAGCTCTGCATCTCTCCATCTATTCTAAATGACAGCCTTGCCAGATAAAGTATTCTTGGCTGCATGTTCTTCTCATTTAGTACCCTGAATATGTCTTGCCAGGCCTTTTTGGCTTGCCAGGTCTCTGTGGATAGGTCTGATGTTATTCTGATGTTCCCCCCTCTGTATGTAAGGAATCTCTTCCCCCTAACTGCCCTTAAGATGGTTTCCTTGGTTCTAAGATTTGCAAGTTTTACTATTACATGCCGGGGTGTTGGCCTGTTTTCCTTGATCTTTGGAGGGGTCCTCTCTGCCTCTAGGACGTGAATGTTTGTTTCATTCCCCAGATTAAGGAAGTTCTCAGCTACGATTTGCTCAAATACATCTTCTAGTCCTCTCTCTCTCTCCACTCCCTCCGGGATTCCAATCATTCTGACATTGGAACGCTTCATGGTGTCACTTATTTCTCTGATTCTATTTTCATGGATTCTGAGTTGTTTTTCCCTGGCCTCCTCTTTTCCTTTTTTATCTACTATATTGTCTTCCAGGTCACTTATTCATTCTTCTGCCTCACTTACCCTAGCTGTTAGATTATCTAGATTGGATTGGATCTCATTGATAGCATTTTTAAGTTCTGCCAATTCAGCTTTCATTTCTGCCCTTAGAGACTCTATGTTGCCATTAATTGATTTCTCCATTCTAGCCATTGTCTTCACAATTGCTAGCCTGAATTCCATCTCCGACATCTTGGTTATATCTGCATCCATTTGTAAATCTGCAGCATAAGTCATAATCTCTGAGTCTTTTCTGTTTTGGGGTTCCTCCTCCTAGTCATTCTGTTGATGGGTGGTTGAGGGAATGTATAGAATCCAAATTATTAACCAGAACCCAAGCAAGATGCACCTGTTTTCTAGGGACCTTAGGGTTGCTGGTCTCTTATTTTCCCAGCCTGTCTTCTGGGGAAGGGGCCTGCCATGCTGTTACTCAGGCAACCCTGTTTGGGCGGAGTTGCCCTGCCCCCCTGTGGTGGGGGATGGGCTCCGTGGGAATCAGTCTTTGGGGCTTTTGTTCTCTGGTGCCTTTCCTTGGTGGCTTTCCACATCTCTTCTGAGAGTCAGAGCAGAAGAGACCATTTCCAACCCTCTGCCTCAGAGCAGAGAGACCTCAGTCTGTTCTTCAGTGAGCTCTCCAGGCCACACTGTCTCCGTTTCTGTCCGTGCTGCTATAAACTGCAGCGGCCTGGGTTGTGCGCCCCTCCGCAGTGCTCCCAGTCCTGCCTCCAGGTCGGGGCACGTCTCTGCCCTTTGTGCTTCTAAAACCGCCAGCCGCTCCCAGTTCGCACATGTGACCACGCCGCTCTGGGTTTCCACCCCGGGGGCTGCCCTAAAGTCCTTTCCCCGCAGCTATTGGTCTGCGGCGAGTCTGTGCCCTGTCCACAGCGCGTGAGGCTGTCGCTCACCGGCGGTGCAGGATCCCCACGGCCAGCCACCCTCCCCGCTGCCGTTTATCCTCCGATATCTGCCCGTGGAATCACAGCTCCCCGCTTTGTACCTCAAAACCAACTGCCTGTGATATTCTGCTTGTAGAGATCCAGATCTTCTTACATCTCAGGCTGGTTTCGTGGGTGCTCAGAGTGGTCTGGTAGATATCCAGCTCAATTCCGGGGGCCAGTTGAAATTGGTTCCCCTACTCCTCCACCATCTTTCCCTTCCTTCATAATTCTTAATGATTCAATCTTCAAATCAAATTATTTGTCATTTTATACTTCTTTTTTTTTTTTTTTTAAGCTGAAACAATAGATATATAAGGAAGTGTCTCTACTTATCTGGAATGCGTCCCATTAAAATGGGATATTGATGCTATAATTTACGATTATTTCCACCATTAATAAAAAGTATATAATTAAATATGGAAATGAATTAAAGTCTCAGGTTAGTGATTGGATTGGAGTACTTAGTGCATCCTGCAATAACAGAGCATGCAGTATGAATCAATGTACACAGATGGGACTTCCACCTGCAAGTGGTGTATAATTCATGTTTTTTGCAGAGAGAAGTTTGATGCAGGGCTATAAATGTGAAAAATAAAGTTTTAAAATAAGTTTGTTTTTCATTCAGAAGAGTCAGTCCAAAGACAAATTAATGAAACTTACATTGAGCACATTTTGTTCAAAAATAAATTAATTTCAAAGCCCTTAATTCAGTTTTAAAAAGTGAAACCACTCTAGTAACTCAATTTATCTGTAACTTACTCTTTTCTCAACTCAATTTAAAAGTTAACCTTATTATATTTTTAAACTCTAAAACAAGCTGTTCTTTGTATGTGGGGAAGAGCCTTTTTTCCAGCTTACAGATAGGTATGTTTTTCATTTGGTCTTAACAGATCTACGAATAAGTTCATAATTTAACTACTTCACCTATAAATTATACATACAAAAATTTAATATGCATGCTCCCCTAAAATATAACATGTTCACAAGCAATAATAGACTTTATAAAGCTTTGAATGAATATAAATTATCCAATAGTTTGGTTTAAAAAATATTATTGTTTTTTACTTCATTTTGGGTTATGTTGGAAGGCTACATTATCAGTTACCACCATCATCTGACTTGAGGACTTTCTGAAGAAGGCCATCACTGCATAGAGTATCCCCCAATTGGTAGTAGCCCTGAGGCATGTTACATAATTTCTAATTATGGTTTCCCCTTTTCGGCCCCATAGACATACTGAAGTATGCCTTCAAGGACCCTTGTAATCAGAGCGCACATCTCTGCACAACTATTAGGCTCTATTATATGACCTGTTCTGGTCAATGGCATGTGAGCAGGGGTGCCCTAAAGCCATGTGGATGCAGAAGTTTGGCTCTGTCTCTTGCTTTTCTCACTTCCTGAGAATGACTGTCCCAAATAGTGGCCAACCCTTGAGTCCAAGTCCCAGAAAGAGAAGAAACACGGAAATGCATCAGTCAGTCCATAGCTGCTGGTACATTTGGCGTAAGCTTGTGGTTGTTATCTCCTAAAAATCTGAGGATTGTTCATTAAAGCAGTTGACTGAAACAATCATCTTTCAATATTATCTAACTCAAATGAGACAGTGCCTTTAAAAGACAACAGATATGACCACTGATGAACTGCCTACTAACCCATTTAATTCAGATAATGCTAGGCGAGGTGGGGATTTGTATCCATTATACAGATAAGGATACTAAGGTTCATAGAAAATGTTGCAAATCACAGAGCAAACAAGTGCAGAGAAGGAAATTGAACTTAGTCCTAAAAGGCTCTACTTCTAGTCCATGCTTTTCCTCTTACACCTGGAAACCTCAGGATGCACTTTGTAAAATGTCAGACCCTATATCATTATTGTTACAGCTGCATTCATGTTAATGAAAAAAATGGTTACAAAATACTTGAACATAAAAGAGGTAAATCTTGAAAAATATTGTGTAAGCCACTCTACTATGTGCATATAGTACATAATTAATCCAATACTGTTTATTATTAAAAGTACTTATTAAGGTGTGAAGTTTAATTTGGAAAAAAAATTAATACACCTTTTATTTCAAATATAGTAATCATATTCACCTAAGCTATTAAGTTATTAAGCCAAAGTTTCAATTAAAAGCAGATAAAATAAGTTATCCCTGTAGAAAGGCAACCTCAGTCATGGCACCTGACCAAGAAAATATTAATTGTTCAAGATAGCTAATAAAACCAGCTTTAAAAGAGAAAAAAAAAAAAGAGAGAGAAAAAAACAAGAGAGTCCAAGAGCTATGGAGTAGTGAACTAAATATATGCATATTCAATTTTTACTCTCACATACAGTAAGCAAATAATAATAACTAAAAGCAGGATTCTAAAATTATTAACATACCTGGTTTTGTTTTTAATCACAACTTCTTACTATGTTGCCGCTACATGAGAATTTTTCATTTTGAAGGGTTTCATCTGTTTGTGGGTCAGGGAATTGGGTGGATAGTTTTCCTTCCAGACTGCCTCTATGTTCTCCTCTTCCCCAGATTTATTAGCCATGGTTTGATTCTGGTGAATAAGATCCTCTCAGCTCCCATATGGAATCCTTGGCTCAGGCTTCTATTTACACAAAGCAGGAAATCAGCCACATGAATGATGGGAGATAAGACATAAAGGCTGAGGGGAAGACAGATACCCTCTGCCTTTGTGACAGAAAGTGTGAGGGATGTAATAAATTTGTCTGAGATGGCCCTCGCTGTTAATGGGAGGAGAAAATCTGGTACGTTTTCTCACCAGAGAGGCATCAGATACTTGTGAAGTTTACCAAGAGAAGCACTTACTTAGAAAATAAGGGAATTCAGGAGCCAACTCACAAAGACAGCCTTGCCTGAGCCACTACTGTGTCATAGAAAGCTGAAGTTTACTGAAATAACAATCACACTTTACAAATCACCCTTAAAACCAGATTGTGAATTTATTATGTAGCATCTCAAAACTGATTTCCCTCACTTTAGTTTTTTTAAAATAATTAGTTGTAAAATCTTTGTACTGAAGTAGAACATACATGCAGAAAATGTCCACATGGTGCAGATGTACAGTGGGATGCATTTTTACAGAGTACTCTTCACGAAGAGCACATCGATGCAACAGGCACTGAACTTGAGAAACAGAAAATTATGAGTATCCCAAAAGTCTAATTTTGTCTCCTTCTAAACCTTGATAATGACAATTTAAACTCAATTTTCATTTGTATTAGGGTTTAAGTGATATGGAAGAAGACAGAAAACCTCTTCCCATGGACCCTTCCTTAGAGATCCTTCTTTTCTGGGTACTATTTCTTTGGCCATCATAACAGCCACTCAAAGTGGCTTTCTTTTCTTTTTTTTTTTTCTTTTTTTCCCCCTGTGTGTTTAAATTGGAGAAACTTTCTATGGGTGCCTGGGTGGCTCAGATGGTTAAGCGTCTGCCTTTGGCTCAGGTCATGATCCTAGGGTCCTGGGATTGAGTCCCACATCAGGCTCCCTGCTCAGCCTGCTTCTCTCTCTGCCTCTCTCTCTCTGTCTCTTATGAATAAATAAAATCTTAAAAAAAAAATAAATTGGAGAAACTTTCTAAATGGCCCATTTTTTCTTAAATAGCCACCGTAAGTCAATTTTATGACCATATTTCTTTAATTCCTCATATGACTCATTCAGATTGAAGATCTGAACCCATCTGATTTTACATGGTCCCATTTTAACAAACATTTTCCCAGAGAAGCATGAAATGCCATCGACTCTTCAGGTCTCACATTCCCTCTGTAAAGTGTAGTAGTAGTTACTTAAGACAGGATAGGCTGGGTGATGCTGCCAGAACAACCTCAACACCTCAGTGGCTTAAAGGAGATGCCAATCAAGTGTGGCCCATGGGCTGAATCTGGCTGCTGCCTGCTTCTATAGATACCATTGTATCGGAACACAGCCATGCTCACGTATTTACTTATTACTTATGACTGCTTTTGCACTACAATGGCAGAGTTGAGTTGTTGTGACAGAGACCATATCACCTGCAAAGCCAAAAATATTTATTATCCTTTCCTTTCCAGAAAAAGTTTGGTGACCTCTGCTTATAGCAATAAATTTTACTTCTACTCATATCTTATGAAGAATGGAGGTTGGCTGAGAGAAACTATGCTCATTGGGGTCATGCAGGATTCCAGGAAGAATGAGTCTCCATCCCTTTAGGATGCCGACATGGATTTACCAAAGGAGGAAAAGAGAGCATGGAGAGAACTGTACAACAACTCTTGAATGCATCACTTCTGCTTACTTTTTATTAGCTAACACAAGTCATGCGACCCTGATTAATGTCAAGATGGTGGGGGAGTGTAACCTGTGTGCTCTGGATGGGAAGAACCAGAAACAGCAACAGCATATCCTCAAATAAAATTTCCTTCTAAACATAGAAGTATAAAACTCAACTTAATCCAGTCATTCAGACACACAGTTCCACCATGGAAGACTTCAGAAAAATACTAAAAATTATTTTTAAGCACCTACCATAGGAAAAATATTATTACTAAAAAGATGGCAAAACTATTTTATGTTACTATCACTGCCTAAGATCTACAAACATAAAAAATCATACCAGCAAATAGTAAGTTGTCCTTAAAAAAAAAAAAAAAAAAACCACTACTGTATTTTAAATTAAAGAATTAACATGTTCAGGATAAATGTCCCACTAGTGTTATTTAAATTGTTCCTTTTAAAAATTTTCAACAGAAGAAAAAGGGGGCTTCATCTTTCTGCCTTAAGTTTTGGGACATTATAGCAATTTAATTACTCATTGGGTCACTCTTAGAAACTAATCTCTCCATCCTGTGGACTCTGAGCATATCATTACTAAATTTTTTTTAAGGACAACAAGTATTGTTTCATTTACATAAAACCAGGTAGAAAATATGAGAATAAGAGAATTGCTTCCCCTCTCCCTGCAAATATGCTCAGGTCTTCTCTATTAGAGGAACAAAAAACCACATTCTTGCCCAACCACCTCCCTGCATAAGGTCTCCACTTATTCTGCTCCTTGACCATCAGAGTCTGCAAGAGTAATTTACATAATTACACAATCCAACAGTCTTTTCTTAGTCCTGATTCTTATTTGAAATATTTTGTCTTAAAAATGCCTCTTTCCATGGATTCTAATGTTCCAGTATTTTCCCCCTTTTTCCCCCTACTTTTATATCTTGTATTAAACTCTTTATAGAATCACATCTACTAAGATGTTATTCACCAAATTTCCACTAACAAACTTATTATTTTGTATTCTTGGCAACCCTATTCACTTTTAGGCAACTACCATCTTCATGCAGTTGACTACCAAATCTACAATTTCAGCCCATAATCCATTCCCAAATCTTCACCCCCCAGCACAAGTAACTAAAAATGAATCCATCATTTTCTTCTTCAGTTCTACTTCTTGCCAACTTCCTTCTTTGTGCTACACAATAATACAGGTTACCCAGGTTCAAAGTCTTTATTCTTATAATTCCTTCCATATTTAACCCATTGCTAAGTCCTATAGCCTCTAGAACCAGAATTTCCTGTTTTCTCCCCACTGCTAACATCCTTTTCAGACCATCATAGCTGCTTGCTTTGAACCCTGCAATATGCTCTTGAGTGCTTCCCTGCATAGAGTTTCTACCACCTCCAACCTACCCTTTCTGACACTAGATTAATTGTTTCAGCATGCCATTCTTTTTAAATCAAAACCATTCAACCACCCACCACAGTACAAACTACCCTGCTAGGCATCTACAGCTTCCCTCTATATCCCTCTTAAGACCACTTACCTAACACATTCCATCTATTAGCCAATCTGAATTATCATCTTTGATTTTCCACTTCCTTGCCTCTTCTCAATCTGTTCACACTGCTGGGAATGCCCTCCCCTGATATTAACCATATCATTTATGTTCCAAATCTTGTACCATTATGTGTCCTGCTCCTTTTTGATACCTCCAGTGAGGGCTCTCTATTTGCTTCCTCACCCTCAGTTCTGTCCTTTATCTTGCCTGTGCTGATCTGTGTCCCAGAAAGCTGATCCCATTGACTGCATTACCCAGCCTCCCACATAAGCTGACTTTGAGTTTCACTTGACCAATAGCGAGCAACAGCAAGAGATAAGAGGATCAGAAGAAAGTTGGAGGTATTTCTTCCTCTCTCCCCTGGGGGGCAGCT
The DNA here is from genome assembly GCF_011800145.1 of Mirounga leonina. Classification (NCBI taxonomy): domain Eukaryota; kingdom Metazoa; phylum Chordata; class Mammalia; order Carnivora; family Phocidae; genus Mirounga; species Mirounga leonina. The sequence continues at coordinate 11,025,287 of NW_023270855.1, forward strand.
CTCATCTCATCTCATACCAGGCTCAGTAAACTCTTTTCTCTCCTGGCCGCTTTGGGGTTGAAGGTGACAGCTTCCTATGATTGTTAGCCTCTGTAACCTCAACATCCCTTGTCAGTTCCATGGAACCTATCCACATTTCTGTAAATAGTATTTCATTAGGTTTCTGAACCATTCAAATTAGATTCTTTCCCTATTGGTAGTCTTATTAATATGAAAAGGTGACATTACCCACTTATGAGCCCCCAAATGCAATTTGTTCCGTTTTTGTGACCCATGTCCAATTCTGCATTGCATTTAGGTTATTTGTATGTGCATATCATCTCTTCCACTTGACTGTAAGTGGTTTCAGGTTACATATTTATCTTTGCAGACTTCAGATAATCAATACCCAGTCTGGCACATATAGAGACTCAATAAATACTTGTTGAATTGAGTCTATGGAATAATAGTAAATTATGTCAAAGTGCACACAGCACAATAGACAGAGCAGAAGAGGAATACTAAGAGCAATTTTCCTCAATGAATGCCCATTTTCAAAACTATTTTATCCCTCAGTCCATGGTTGTGCCCCTATCCTCCCATTACTTCTGTCTTTCCACTTCTTTCTTCCTGTGACCATACCTCTTCTACCTTTCTGCTTTCTTATCTCTGAATCCTCTTCTAGTTTCCCCTTACATGGCACAATTATGAAAGCCAAATATTTGTCAACATTTCTATGCTCCCCACCAGTGACTTTATAAACAAGGATAGGAGTTATAACTTTTAAATGCCTCAGATACCTGCTGTTTCAGCAAGAAAGAAAAGTGAAGGAAAAGGTGTTTCTTTTTTATTTATATGTAATTCTTAATCACAGATTCCCAATTCAGGATTAATGGACCTTCAGAAGGTCTATTCTTCTGGCAGTGGTCACTTTTCTTAATGACTACAACTCCTGGGGGGCAGAGGGAAGTAAAGAGATGTTCATTTCAGAAGTAAAGAGATGTTCATTTTTTGAACACCCAAAAGAGTCCATGAAGTTGTACCATTAGGTTTTGTTTGCTTGCTTCTGAAGTTTTTATTTTCTTCTCATGGAACTTCTAAATTTTAAGCAAGCAATGGATTAAAATATATGTCCAGAGTACCCATGTCTTTCAGGAATTTTGGCAAAATAATGATGAGATTCAGAATACCACCACCAGCCTTCAATTTTCAATTAGTTCAAGATAAAAGGGGAAGTTGGGAAGGGCTGCCTACATTTAACATCCAGAAAGTCCGCAGAAAGCCCTGATTGGTATAAAAATAAGCAGCTCTGTTAGACACAGCCTTTTAGAAATGGAGGAATGAATATAGGTAATTCAGAAAGAATATGGAGAGTTAGCTGGCATCACGTGATCTTGAAAGTCATAGGATCTAAGCGACTTAGGGAACAGAAGCTTATAAAGATAAGCGGAAGCAATTGTTGTCCACATTTCTGAACGTGTAGCTAATGCTCCCAGAGAAGACTAATTAGCCCATATCAGTCTTCCTCTTTTATTCTGGAAACTCTATTTCTGTCCATGCATCCAAAGATAATATTAGCTCTTTTAGTGGCTATGTTACACTGATAAATTCATATTCAGTGAGTGGTCAGTTAAGACCACTGCCTCCGTCTAACCTGCAACACTCCTCAGGTCCTATGAACTATCAACTTTTTGAACCCCAAATTTGGAACTTTCCTTCACCTACAATCACTTTTGGCTTTTTCAGTTTGGCCAATTTCTCTTAAAACACTTTTTGGTTCTAGATTCAGATGTCTCATGTATTTGTCATCATGGCCATTCATCATTGTATGCTCCAGAGTGAGAATTTGGGAAAAAAAGAAGATGGGTTGTAAGAGTTGGAAGCTAAGTCTGAGATAAGAGTAGTTTTTCCACTCATATATGGTAGCTGTGAACATAGTATTTAAAAATATAGGATAAGAAATAGAATACAGATCTCCCTCCTAGCCAGCTATGTAACTATAGGCAATTCACCTAATCCTAATGGATCTGAGTTTTCTCATTTATAAGTTGAGAGCAGCCTTTTAAATATTCCAGATATCATGGATTTATTAATCTATGTCCATCTATACAATGCTAATAGTATTAGCCAATGTATTTGTATTTGAAGTCAATGAAAGCATAAAAGCATATTATTTCTTTTGTACCAAAAAATAACCTCTCAAATTGCTATTTGAACATAGAAGCATCTTCAAGTTATATCTCTTGATGGGTAATTCACAGACCACTACTTCCAGAAGCTTTTCATAATAAGACTATCTTGTCAATCTGCTTTGAGAACTGTGGTACATTCTACTCATCCCTGCTCAGTTAGAAAGCCTCAAGGCACATTTGCATCCTGAAGGATTTGTAAAATCCCATCCTAAAGAAAACTGATTTTGTTAACTTGTCATTAAAAAAAAGATAGGGAAGCAGGAGTTTTCCTGGCAATAATACTATTAATATCTCAAGAATCAACCTGAGCTTTTAGAAAACATTGTCTTAGGAAGACTTACATGACCCAAGAAAAATCCTACCTTTGGTGTATATGGAATAAAGAAATTGCCAACTTTCATGATGGTTTGCAATTAAAAAATAGAAAATATAAATGATTTGGAACTTTTGGTCCAATGAAAAATTTGGCACAATGGAAGTACATGCTGTTTGGAAGATTTGCAAATAAAAATTAAATTTTAATCTCTATGCTATCTTGTGAAATAGGGAAAAATGATATGAAATATCATGGAGTTCTGGTACAGGAAAAAAAAAAAAGTAAAAGTATATTTCACAGTGTACACCTGAGCTAGAGCTGTGAGTGTTGACTCTCTAAGCCTTTAGAGTTAATAATTATGAGAATAACATTAAGACTTGTCATTATGAGACTCAGTCAATAGGAAAATAGAATGTTTTAAAAAAGATTACTCCCTCAGTGACTGAACAGCATTCTCAGAGAATACTGGGTCCATCTGGTACCTGCTGGAACTTCTGATGGCCAACCAAGAGGTCCAGGTGTTAATTCCTGAAAGAGTGGTCCAGGATGACCAGCAAAAGCTGGAGTTGACTCAGCTTCCCTAAATGTCAGACTAATTCCCAGGGATAATTCATGCAGGGAGAAAGTCTTGCTCTGTGGGCCTGAGTTTATCCTTTAATGGTATGTTGTTCTTCTGGGATGAGTGGAAGTCAAAGAGATGAGTCTGCCTCCATCACTACCAACCTGGCCCAGAACACTGCCAGGTTTTTCCTGGACCATGTCCATAGCCACCTTCTGGTCTCCCTGTTTCCAGAAATCTTCCAGTATTGGACCCGAATACTTGATTCTTCATAGATCAGCCACTGTGATTTTTTAAATATGGGAGTTTGATCATTCCACTTTCCTGTCAAAATCTCTCTGCGGGCTTCCCATTGCACTTAGAAAACAGTGGTCTATAGGCAACTAGCACAGTCTGACCTGGAAAAGCTCTTGAACTTCACCTCAATATAGTTCTGTCCCCTTTCATTTCTGCCTCTTTAGGACATCACACTCACTCCTGACTCAGAACTTTTGCACTGTCCTGTTCCAGGCAAGTCTGTTTCCTCTCATCACTTAAGCCTCAACACAAATGGCTCTTTCTTAGAGTTTTCCCTGACCACCTTATTTAAAGTAGTGCCAGCCATAAATTTATCACATTTTCTTTCTTTCCTTCTTTCTTTCTTTCTTTCTTTCTTTCTTTCTTTTTTCTTTCTTTCTTTCTTTCTTCTTTTTCTTTCTTTCTTTCTTCTTTCTTTCTTTCTTTCTTTCTTTCTTTCTTTCTTTCTTTCTTTCTCTCTCTCTCTCTCTCTCTCTCTCTCTCTCTTTCTTTCTTTCTTTCTTTCTTTTCCTTTCTTCCTTTCTGTCTTTCTGTCTTTCTGTCTTTCTTTCAGTAGCACTAACAAATTCTTTATTTACCTGTCTTTATTTACTCCTTGTTTGTTGCTTATCTCCTCTCCACTACTAGAATGTTAGTACCATAAATCCAGGGAAATTATTTGCATTTTTTGTCATTTTGCTCTTGGAACTCTTATCTGTCCCTGCTACAAAGTAAGTGTTCAAGAAACCCTTGACATAAACTAGAAAAGAAAAGGCTTACGAGAGGAGGGCAGCAAACAGAACTGTTGTTGAATGGGTTAAGAATTACCTGAGCAGGGGGGCGGAGCAAGATGGCAGAGGAGTAGGAGACCTGGATTTCATCTGGTCTCAGGAATTCAGCTGGATAGGGATCAAACCATTCTGAACACCTACAAACTCAACAGGAGATCGAAGAAAAGAATAGCAACAACTCTCTCAACAGAAAAGCGACCACTTTCTGGAAGGTAGGACGTGCGGAGAAGGGAATCCGAGGCGATATTCGGGAGGATAGACAGCGGGGGAGGGGCCTCCGTCAGCCGCTTCTGGCAAGTGATAGAGCCGCGGAACACAAAATCAGAACTTTTAAAAGTCTGCTCCGCTGAGGGACGTCACTCTGGTGGCTAAGCGGGGGGTGGAACCCTCCGGGACAGTGTGGTCCCAGGATCCTCAGGGTCACAGAAAGACCGGGGGTGCCTAGTGTGGCAGAGCTCCCAGGTAACGGAGCAGGGAAGCCGGCTCCAGAGGCAGAGCCCAGGCGCGGGCTCTCAGCTCGGGGTTGCTATAAACCGTAATCCACGGCACAGTTGGGCCCCTGCTCCTCCAGCAGGGACCCAACAAGCGGCAGATCCGGGGAGACTCCCCTTCCTCCCCTGGGAGGAGCGGCGCGGGAGCGCACTGAAGGGATCTGCTGGGTTTGGAGACTCGACACGGGGTCGGGTGCCAGAGATAGAAATGCGCAGTCACATGACGGAATGTGGCGGGAGACAGGGAGACAGGAGTGACTGGTGGCTTTTCTCTGGGGCTCACTGAGGAGCGTGGCCCCAAGTTCTCGGCTCCTCCGGGGTGGAGATTGGGAGGCCGCCATTCTCACTCTCCACCTCCAAAGCAGTACGGAAAGCTTGCAGGGAACAAAAGCTCCAGAGAGCAAACCCGAGCAGATTACTTAACCCAGACCAGGCAAGGGCAGGGCAATTCCACCTCCGGCAAAGACATTTGGAAACCACGGCAACAGGACCCTCCCCAGAAGATCAGCGAGAGCAGCCAGCCAAGACCAAGTTTACTGATCAATGAGAACAGCAGAACTCCAGCGCTAGGGGAATACTGCACATAGAATTCATGGCTTTTTTACCATGATTCTTTAGAAGTTCAAAGTTAATTTTTTTTTAACTGTCTTTTTGTCTTTTTATCTTTTGGAATTTTTCTTTTTCCCTTTTTCAACCAACATCTTATCAATCCCCTTTTTAAAAAACATTTTTATTTTTCATTTTTAGAATCATATTCTATCGCTTCATAGTAGTTACCTGTATTTTTGGCATATATATATAAGTTGTTCTATCTTTAAAATTTTGAGATAGTTTCTTCTAACAGATCAAAATATACCCTAAATCTCTAGTATATGGTTTTTTCTACTCCCCTGCCTGATCACATTCTTTCCCTTTTTTTTTCTTTTTTTAAATCCTCTTCTTTCTTTTTTCAAACAACTTCTTATCAATTCCTTTTATAAATTTTTTTATAATTTCCATCTTTACAGTCATATTCCATCCCTTCATCATATCAACCCTTATTTTTCTACATATATAAATTTTTCTTTCTTTAAAATTTTGGGAGGCACTTTCTTCTAACAGACCAAAATACACCCCAAATCTAGTGTGTGGCACTGATCTATATACCAGCCTGATCATATTTGATCACATTCTGGTTTTTTGTTGTTGATATTATTTTGTTTTGTTTGTTTTTGTTTGTTTTTATCATTATCTTTTTCTTTTTCTTTTTTTTCTTTTTCTTTTTTCTCTCTTTCCCTTTCTTTTCCCACTGCTTCAGGTCTTTTCTGATTTGTTTAGAGTATATTTTCTGGGGATGTTGTTACTCTGCTAGCATTTTGTTCTCTCATTAATCTATTCTCCTCTGCACAAATGACAAGATGGAAAAAATCACCTTAACAAAAAGAACAAGAGGTAGTACCGACTGCCATGGACCTACTCAATACGGACATTAGTATGATGTCAGATCTAGAGTTCAGAATCATCACTTTAAAGATATTAGCAGGGCTTGAAAAAAATATGGAAGTTATTAGAGAAACCCTTCTGGAGAAGTAAAAGAACTAAAATCTAACCAAGTCGAAATCAAAAAAGCTATTAATGAGGTGCAATCAAATATGGGGGCGCTAACTGCTAGGATAAATGAGGCAGAAGAGGGAATCAGTGATATAGAAGACCAAATGATGGAAAATGAAGAAGCTGAGAAAAAGAGATAAAAAACTACTGGATCATGAGGGCAGAATTCGAGAGATAAGCGATACCATAAGACGAAACAACATTAGAATAAGTGGGATTCCAGAAGAAGAAGAAAGAGAGGGGCAGAAGGTATAATGGAGCAAATTACAGCAGAGAACTTCCCTAATTTGGGGAAGGAAACAGGCATCAAAATCGAGGAGGCACAGAGAACCCCTCTCAAAATCAACAAAAATAGGTCAACACCCCGACATCTAATAGTAAAACTTATGAGTCTCAGAGACAAAGAGAAAATCCTGAAAGCAGCTTGGGAGAAGAGATCTGTAACCTAAAATGGTAGAAACATTAGATTGGCAACAGACCTATCCACAGAGACCTGGCAGGCCAGAAAGGACTGGCAGGATATATTCAGAGCACTAAATGAGAAATATATGCAGCCAAGAATACTCTATCCAGCTAGGCTGTCATTGAAAGTAGAAGGAGAGATAAAAAGCTTCCAGGACAAACAAAAACTAAAGGAATTTGCAAACACGAAACCAGCCCTACAAGAAATCTTGAAAGGGGTCCTCTAAGCAAAGAGAGAGCCTAAAAGCAACATAGACCAGAAAGGAACACAGACAATATACGGTAACAGTCACCTTACAGGCAATACAATGGCACTAAATTCCTATCTTTCAATAGTTACCCTGAATGTAAATGGGCTAAATGCCCCAATCAAAAGACACAGGTTATCAGACTGGATTAAAAAACAAGACCCATCGATATGCTGTCTACAAGAGACTCATTTTAGAACCACAAAGACACCCCCAGATTGAAAGTGAGGGGGTGGAAAACCATTTACCATGCTAATGGACACCAAAAGAAAGCTGGGGTGGCAATCCTTATATCAGACCAATTAGATTTTAAACCAAAGAATGTAATAAGAGATGAGGAAGGACACTATATTCTACTTAAAGGGTCTATCCAACAAGAAGATCTAACAATCGTAAAGATCTATGCCCCTAACATGGGAGCAGCCAATTATATAAGGCAATTAATAACAAAAGCAAAGAAACACATTGAAAACAATACAATAATAATGGGGGACTTTGACACCCCCCTCACTGAAATGGAAAGATCGTCTAAGCAAAAGATCAACAAGGAAATACAGACTTTAAATGACACACTGGACCAAATGGACTTCACAGACATATTCAGAACATTGCATCCCAAAGCAATGCAATACACATTCTTCTCTAGTCCCCATAGAACATTCTCCAGAATTGATCACATCCTAGTCATAAATCAGGTCTCAACCGGTACCAAAAGATTGGGATCATTCCCTGCCTATTTTCAGACCACAATGCTTTGAAACTAGATCTCAATCACAAGAGGAAAGTCAGAAAGAACTCAAATACATGGAGGCTAAAGAGCATCCTACTGAAGAATGAATGGGTCAACCAGGAAATTAAAGAAGAATTAAAAAAATACATGGAAAGCAATGAAAATGAAAACACAAGTATTCAAGATCTTTGGGATGCAGCAAAGGCAGTCCTAAGAGGAAAGTACATAGCAATACAAGCCTTTCTCAAGAAACAAAAAAGGTCTCAAGTACACAACCTAACCCTACACCTAAAGGAGGTGGAGAAAGAACAGCAAATAAAGCCTAAGCCCAGCAGGAGAAGAGAAATAATAAAGATCAGAGCAGAAATCAATGAAATAGGAACTAAAAGAACAGTAGAACAGATCAACGAAACTAGGAGCTGCTTCTTTGAAAGAATTAACAAGATTGATAAGCCCCTGGCCAGACTTATCAAAAAGAGAAGAGAAATGACCCAAATCAACAAAATCATGAATGAAAGAGGAGAGATCACAACCAACACCAAAGAAATACAAACAAGTATAAGAACATATTATGAGCAACTCTATGCCAGCAAATTAGATAACCTGGAAGAAATGAATGCATTCGTAGAGATGTATCAACTACCAAAACTGGACCAGGAAGAAATTGAAAACCTGAACAGACCTATAACCACTAAGGAAATTGAAGCAGTCATCAAAAGTCTCCCAAGAAACAAAAGCCCAGGGCCAGATGGCTTCCCAGGGGAATTCTACCAAACATTTCAAGAAGAAGTAATACCTATTCTTCTGAAACTGTTCCAAAAAATAGAAATGCAAGGAAAACTTCCAAACTCATTTTATGAGGCCACCATTACCTTGATCCCCAAACCAGACAAAGACCCCATCAAAAAGGAGAATTACAGACCAATATCCCTGATGAACATGGATGCAAAAATTCTCACCAAAATACTAGCCAATAGGATCCAACAGTACATTAAAAGGATTATTCACCATGATCAAGTGGGATTTATCCCTGGGCTGCAAGGTTGGTTCAACATCTGCAAATCTATCAGTGTGATACAATACCTTAACAAAAGAAAGAACAAGAATCATATGATCCTCTCAATAGATGCAGAAAAAGCTTTTGACAAAGTACAGCATCCTTTCTTGATCAAAACTCTTCAGAGTATAGGCATAGAGGGTACGTACCTCAATATCATAAAAGCCATCTATGAAAAACCTACAGCAAATATCATTCTTAATGGGGAAAAACTGAGAGCTTTCCCCCTAAGGTCAGGAACGTGGCAGGGATGTCCACTATCACCACTGCTATTCAACATAGTATTGGAAGTCCTAGCCACAGCAATCAGACAACAAAAAGAAATAAAAGGCATCCAAATCAGCAAAGAAGAAGTCAAACTCTCACTCTTTGCAGATGATAGGATACTTTATGTGGAAAAACCCAAAGGACTCCACCCCAAAACTGCTAGAACTCATACAGGAATTCAGCAAAGTGGCAGGATATGAAATCAATGCACAGAAATCAGTGGCATTCCTATACGCCAACAACAAGACAGAAGAAAGAGAAATTAAGGAGTTGATCCCATTTACAATTGCACCCAAAACCATAAGATACCTAGGCATAAATCTAACCAAAGAGACAAAGGATCTGTACTCAGAAAACTATAAAATACTCATGAAAGACATTGAGGAAGACACAAAGAAATGGAAAAACGTTCCATGCTCATGGATTGGAAGAACAAATATTGTGAAGATGTCAATGCTACCTAGAGCAATCTACACATTCAATGCAATCCCCATCAAAATACCATCCACTTTTTTCAAAGAAATGGAACAAATAATCCTAAAATTTGTATGGAACCAGAAAAGACCCTGCATAGCCAGAGAAATGTTGAAAAAGAAAAGCAAAGCCGGCGGCATCACAATTCCGGACTTCAAGCTCTATTACAAAGCTGTCATCATCCAGACAGTATGGTACTGGCACAAAAACAGACACATGGATCAATGGAACAGAATAGAGAGCCCAGAAATGGATCCTCAACTTTATGGTCACCTAATCTTTGAGAAAGCAGGAAAGAATGTCTCTTCAACAAATGGTGTTGGGAAAATTGGATAGCCACATGCAGAAGAAGGAAACTGGACCATTTCCTTACACCACACACAAAAATAGACTCCAAATAGTTGAAAGACCTCAATGTGAGACAGGAGTCCATCAAAATCCTAAAGGAGAACACAGGCAGCAACCTCTTCGACCTCAGCCACAGAACTTCTTCCTAGAAACATCACCAAAGGCAAGGGAAGCAAGGGCAAAAATGAACTATTGGGACTTCATCAAGATAAAAAGCTTTTGCAAAGCAAAGGAAACAGTCAACAAAACCAAAAGACAACCGACAAAATGGGAGAAGATATTTGCACATGACATATCAGATAAAGGGCTAGTATCCAAAATCTATAAAGAACTTCTTAAACTCAACACCCAAAGAACAAAGAATCCAATCAAGAAATGGGCAGAAGACATGAACAGACATTTTTCCAAAGAAGACATCCAAATGGCCAACGGACACATGAAAAAGTGCTCAATATCGCTCAGCATCAGGGAAATCCAAATCAAAACCTCAATGAGATACCACCTCACACCAGTCAGAATGGCTAAAATTAACAAGTCAGGAAAGGACAGATGTTGGCGGGGATGCGGAGAAAGGGGAACCCTCCTACACTGTTGGTGGGAATGCAAGCTGGTGCACCCACTCTGGAAAACAGTATGGAGGTTCCTCAAAAAGTTGAAAATAGAGCTACCATATGATCCAGCAATTGCACTACTGGGTAGTTACTCCAAAGATACAAAAGTAGGGATCCGAAAGGGTACGTGCACCCCGATGTTTATAGTAGCGATGTCCACAATAGCCAAACTGAGGAAAGACCCAAGATGTCCATCAACAGATGAATGGATAAAGAAGAGGTGGTATATATATACAATGGAATATTATGCAGCCATCAAAAGGAATGAGATCTTGCCATTTGCAACGACGTGGATGGAACTGGATGGTAATATGTTGAGTAAAATAAGTCAAACAGAGGAAGACATGTATCGTATGACCTCACTGATATGAGGGATTCTTAATCTCAAGAAACAACCTAGGGTTGCTGGAGAGGGGGGTGGGGTGGGAGGGATGGGCTGACTGGGTGATAGACACTGGGGAGGGTATGTGCTCTGGTAATCGCTGTGAATTGTGCAAGACTGTTGAATCTCAGATCTGTACCTCTGAAACAAATAATGCAATATATGTTAGAAAGAAAAAAAAAGAAGAAGAATAAGAAGAAGAAGGTAGCAGGAGGGGAAGAATGAAGGGGGGGAAATCAGAGGGGGAGACGAACCATGAGAGACGATGGACTCTGAAAAACAAACTGAGGGTTCTAGAGGGGAGGGGGTTGGGAGGATGGGTTAGCCTGGTGATGGTTATTGAGGAGGGCACATTCTGTATGAGCACTGGGTGTTATGCACAAACAATGAATCATGGAACACTATATCTAAAACTAATGGTGTAATGTATGGGGATTAACATAAGAATAAAAATTAAAAAAAAAAAAAGAATTACCTGAGCAACAGAGGCTGGGATCAAATTTTGGAAAAATACATCATTCGTTTATTCATTCATTCACTTATTTAGCATATGTTAAATGCTTATATTAAATGCTACTGAATGCTAAGATGGAAACATGCAAAGAATGGCCATGGAACTCCAAAGAGAAGCCACTACTCTCATGTATGGGTGAAGCCAGAGAAGGTTTCCGGGAAAAACAGCATTCTCATGAATAAGCAGAAGTTAGCCAAGTGAAAAATGGCAAGAGTCTATTCCAGGCAGAGGGCTCAGAGGGGAAGAGGCAAATATAGCTTAAAAAAATCATCATGATTAGTTCCAAGATCATGAAATAACAAGTTAGGGTATGAGGCAGAAGCCAAGTATGAACCTCAAGAGAGTGAACATAGTAAGTTAGGAAAACAAGGAACAAGTTTCAGGAGCTAAATTACTGCTTGTGGTGGAATTACTGGGAGTTTGGAAAGCTCCCAAATAGGTGAATTTGAGTCTTGATAACATTATTGGTGGGGCGCCTGGGTGTCTCAGTCAGTTAAGCGTCTGACTTTGGCTTACGTCATGATCTCAGGGTTCTGGGATTGAGCCCTGCATTGGGCTCCCTGCTCAGTGGGGAGTCTGCTTCTCCCTCTCCCTCTGTGCTTTCTCTCTCTCAGAAAATAAATAAAAAATCTTAAAAAAAAAAAACTCCATTATTTGGCAGGGTCTTCTTACACATTATCTTAGAAAAAATATTAAGGTACTATATATGTCTTTATAATTTACTCCATTTGTAATCAAGCCCATTTTGAGAATTAATAATACCCTTGCTACATAGAGGCCAAACTGCTTCTGCTATTATCTGTATCCCTTTCTTACGACCTAAGCACCAGCAGCTAAGGAATAGTGGAAAGATAAATGGAGTTCATTTGGAAAATAGAGATTCACATCCAAGGTCTATATCATATTGGCCATGTGACATTGGGCAAGTCATTTAAGCACTGCAAGCCTCAGTTTCTTCATCTGCAACATGGGGTTCATAAGTTATACCTACAAGTGTGTTGTGTGGGTTAAACAACATGATGCTTGTGAAAATGGTTTGGAAACAATACACTGAAAATGTGATAAATGATAGAAACACAGTGAGGTGTAAGCTTTGTCCACACCAGTGGCTGTAGCCTTTTTAATCTGTCTGAAGCTGAAGAAAAAGGCAAGGCACTGAAATCGATTGCTTCTTCACTTGAAGCATATATACAAACTTTTGTTTTGGCACATAAATGCCTATCATAATGAAATGCATTAAGTCAGCAACCTACTTTCTATCTCCCAATGGGAAATGGCTTTGTTATACTCCAGGAACACTGTCTCAACAGTCTATGACCTTAATTTTCTTGCACTTCATTTTCTGGCAAACACCGACCTCATAACCATCACTGGGATTTGTCAGTGTACCAGAAGGGTGGTCTGACAATTTCCCTCCATAAAGGCTAAAGATAGCATTCAGGGTGACTGCAATATCCATAAGAACAGTTGGTCCACCAGAAGACAGATGTAGATATGAGTTATGTTAAGACAAATTCTTCTACAATGTTCACAGAAGAAAAAATAAATTGTTGTAGCATAGATATGGAATTTTTTACTGTGATTATTATAAAATACCTGGCAATTGATCATTAATGAAAAAAGAGATTATGGAGTCCAGTAAACGTTGATGGAATGAAATCTATATAATCCTTACTAAGGACTGCTGTTGTAATGCATCAGCCCTCAAAAGAGTTGGGGATACATCTTAGCACGATTATCAAAGCAAGACACTTTAACTTCACTGATAAGAGTATTATTCCTTCTCCTAACCTCTTCTGTGCTCTGCTTTTTGTCATGAGATAGGTACTAATTGGTGAGATAATAAGGATGATAATAATAATATAGTTATACTCATTTTGCTTTTGATGTTAACAGTTCTCTTTCTTAACTATGAGGCCCCACTGTCTCCAAGATGATGTTCCAAGGAACTTATATATATTTTAGCAGTGGTTAACTGGGGATAATGTTTTAATTCAAAGAATGTCTAAAATATGGCATATTTGTGGGAGAAATACTTTTCAGCAGTTAAGCTTTGATTTGTCTTTCAAGTTATTCCATGGAAATGAATGCCTGTCAGTGTTCTATGCCTGCCATAAGCAAGGGTTATTTTGATTGTTTTATGGGTTAAATAGGATGGTCTTTCCAGTGAAATCTATCAATTTTTTGGCACTCAGAAAACTGAAAGAGAAGAGGAGAAGAGAGGAGAGGAGGCAAGAGGAGAGGAGAGGAGAGGAGAGGAGTGGAGGAAGAAGGAAGTAGGAAAAGGTCATTTGAGGGTAAGATTGTAGGAAAAAGTTTAATGCACTTAAGTCTATAAATAGGAATTTTGTAAAAGTTGGGTTCTTGCACAATGTTTAATTTGCAGATGAATTGCATTGTATAATGTCAAGCCAGAAAACAGAAATACCCCAGAATAATTTACAAGTTTATAATGCTCTGGTCAAACAGAACCTTTATATCTTATTTTTATTCTTTTCTTTTATTTTATTTTAGGGGGGGCAAGGGAAGAGAGGGAGAGAGAGAATCTTAAGCAGGCTCCACACCCAGCACAGAGCCTAACATGGGGCTTGATCTCACAACCCTGAGATCATGACCTGAGCTGAAATCAAGAGTCAGATACTTAGCCTACTGAGCCACCCAGGTGCCCTTGAACCTTTATGTCTTTTTAATAAAACCTGAGTTCATTTTATGTATGAAAATTATGATAAACAATAAAGAGACCCTTACTAAACATCCAATTCACACAATATCACTGATGTATCCTTTTATTACTCTTGAAAAAAATCAATTTCCTGAAATCTTTGAGTAATCCTTCCTTCTACTTAATCCCTAAAGACTGCTAACCACAGAAACCTGAGAAATTTCTTTTGTAGATTTATGACAGTTCCTTCTCTCCTCCAGGCTGGAAATAACAGATCTAATTTTTTTTTGAAAATTAATGAAACTGGGTGCCTGGGTGGCTCAGTCAGTTAAGCATCTGCCTTCAGCTCAGGTCATGGTCCCGGGGTCTTGGATAGAGCCTGGAGTTGGGCTCCCTGCTCATCAAAGAGCCTGCTTCTCCCTCTCCCTGCTCCCCTGCTCGTGCTCTCTCTCGCTATTTCTCTCCCTCAAATAAGTAAATAAAATCTTTAAAAAAATGAATGAAACTATTTACCCATTTTCTTGAAAAGAAACTATTTAGCATTTATTATCATTGATTTATTGATTCCCCTCTGCAGTAATTAAGTTGTCAATTTTTCCCCCAAATATTCTTGAATAGTCAGAGATATGTGTGACTTTTTAGTGATTTGTGATAGTGCATAATTTCTCCAGCATATCTTGTTTTTGCAATCTTTCATCTTTGCATTGAGCACAAAGATAAAAAGATCAATATAAATAGAATTTCTAGAGGAAAAGTGGAAATTTGTTAGAGATAATTTGTGAATATCTTCCCCCACTACATTTTTCCCCACAAAAGCCTTAGGTGAATAATTCCATTCCTGGTTATTTACTCTAGAAAAATGAAAATATACATTCATACAAAATCCTGCACATGAGTGTTCCTAATAGTTTTATTTGTAATATTCCCTAACCTAAAACAACCCAAATGGCCTTTACTGGGTGAATGAATAAATAAACTGTGGTAAATCCTTATAATGGAATACTACTCAGCAATAATAAAGAATGAGCTATGAATACACAGAACAATTTGGATGAATCTCAAAGGCATGTAAAGTGAAAAATGCTGTGTTTCATACTGTATTGTTCCATATGTATAACATTTAAACAGACAAGACTACACTGATGGTGGTTAGATCAGTAGTTGCCAGAGATTAGCAGCTGGGAGAGAATCTAATTATAAAGGGATAAATAACATGAGGGACTTTTTGGGGGTGGGGGAGGGGTGAGTAATGGAACTGCTCTGTATTCTGATTGTGGTGATATTTCCACAGATCTATACATGTGCTAAAATTAATAGAACTGTATACTAAAGGTGGCTATATTATGTGATAATTTAAACAGTAAAATTAGAGAAAGATGTCCTAGGTATTTTATAGTTTGTTTTTATATTATACGTTCTATTTTCTTCCCACTGAGTTCCTTGTAGCATCCTCTGACAAACCAAAATGTGATTTTAGTGGAAACCAAGGCAGTCCTCCCCTGCAAGCTGGAAAACCCAGAATCAGGGGCTATCAATTTGAGGGTGATCAAGTGGCTAGAAAGTCACCTGTGAGGGAGATGAACCCCACCCCATTAAGGGGAATGGTAGGACACTAAGTAATTATCCTGCAATGCAATTTTTACATTCAAGAGGGACAAGCCTCAGCCAACATTAGCCTCTGGATAGAGACGATTATTTATAAAAAGACCCAAGGACACTTCTGGAACCTCATTTAACTGATTTTGAACAGGGATGGAGAGCTTCCATTGCCTTCTTCCAAGTGCCTTGTTCACCTTCAACTACTGGAGAAAAACACCCACAGCAAAGAAAGCCCAGAAGTTGTGGTGAATTACATAATATGCCTAAATTTAGACAGTATATGTAACTATATTAGAGTTCTCAAAGCCAAGATATTTTTCCCTTAAAAGAACATATCTGAATTATAAATGAATCAAACATTTATAATTTAAATATCAAAAATATGCAATCCAGAAGTCAGGTCCCAACACTCTTCAGAGTCTTGATGAAACTTCAAATTCCATTCCAGGCCCTGCACAAATTTCTATAAATTCTTGCCAGGACTCCCTGGTTTCACCTCTGTGTCCATTCTCTCTTACTTAGTTCTCCCCAAAGCAGGCTAAGATAAAATTTAGCTTCTTTGAGTCTTTGTATCAGGGAAAAAGAATCCCCTCCTAATCTAGCATTTTGTACTTCAATAATTTCACCAGTTTACATTGGCTGGATCATGGACAGGGGTCATCCCCCCCAGTCTTAGCCTTTCCCAGTTCTTCCAGCTTTACACTTTTCCCTGCATGTACTCTCGCTCCTTCTTTGGGGTAATAGGCAACTCTTCTTTTTTCTCCAGCAGGGAAACTCATCGAGGCCCTCCTGAGTAAGTTTTCCTAACTTGTCTCTCTAATAGGAATTTAGATATGTGTGGCCAAGAGAATTCTAAACATGTATTTACATGTATATTGGGTGTGAACTTGCTTAACATTGAAAGTGGTCACATGTGTATGTGATAGGTGGATACAGATATGTAGATATGTATCATTTAATACATATCCTCATAATCAAACAATGGAAGTTCTCATATGAACAATTTATTTCTTTTATAAGTTAGTTGAATCTTATGGAGGTAGAGCTACACATTCAAGCTTCCAGAATATGAAACAGTCAGGGAGAATTGCCATTCAATTTTATTCTTTCATTATAAGGCTTTGTTGCAAAGATAAAAGTGACTAGTACCATAAACAGGTAAGGATACAAGACTGATGCTTGTCTTAGTCTAGAACACAACTAGAAAGGATGTAAAGGTTATTTAGTTTATTTAGCCTAAAAGTTCCTAACCTGATCTAAGGAAAATGATTTGTGATGGGCATCAAACAGTTCATGAACACCACTTTCTCCCCAAAAAACTGAATGGGAAGAAATCAGAGAGGGAGGGCGCCTGGGTGGCTCAGTTGGTTAAGTGACTGCCTTCGGCTCAGGTCATGATCCTGGAGTCCCGGGATCGAGTCCCGCATCGGGCTCCCTGCTTGGCAGAGAGCCTGCGTCTGCCTCTCACCCTCCCCCCTCTCATGTGCTCTCTCTCTCTCTCATTCTCTCTGTCTCAAATAAATAAATAAAATCTTTAAAAAAAAAAAAAAAGAAATCAGAGAGGGAGACAAACCATGAGAGACTCTGGACTCTGAGAAACAAACTGAGGGTTACAGAAGGGAGAGGGGTAGGGGTATGTGATAAGGGCATGATGGGTATTAAGGAGGGACCGTGTTGTGATGAGCACTGAGTGTTATACCCAACTAATGAATCATTGAACACTACAAAAAATAAAAATTTAAAATTAAAAAAAAAAAAAAGGAAATCTGTTCCAGGAACTGGGTCAAAGACCAAATATATATTTCTTATTGTAAATCACAGTATCCATCTAGTATATAACTTTCTAGTCTATTTTTCGTGCATGGTATATTTTTAACAAAAGTGAGATGATGCAGTAATTAATACTTTTCAATCTGTCCTTTCAATAGCTCAAAAATTTAGATCTCTGTAATTTTTAAAAACTGACTGATTATTCTGTAATCTAGACAGGCAATTATTTAGTTAATCTCCATATCAGGATGTTAAGTTGTTTAGACTTTTTAGCTATTAGTAAATATCACTGAGATGAACATCTTTGTAGATAAATCTGCATGCATCACCATGCTTACCATTAGTCCTCTGTAGGCAAGCAATATTTGCCACCCCAAAATGTGTCTCTTTGGCATGTGGATTATTTTAGGCTGATTATATTTAAGAAACAGAGGTTCAGGAAGAAAATCTGACCTTCCCCAACTGCCTAGAAGAATTTATCTAGATAGATAACCTGATCCAAATAAAGAGATAACTCTTTATCTCAGGGCCATGACTTTAAACCCCATATTGCACATGGAACCCACTTTAAATATATTAATTAATTAATTAATTAATTAATTAATTAAAAAATTAAGTCAAATGATGGGTCTTTTTGGTTGACTTTACTGAGAAATATTTTAATGCAAATACTTGCTATTCAATTTGTCACTTTCAAGAATGCAATGGCTATATTGAAATAATCTGTGTTATCTCCTCACTTACTACTTGGCAGACAGGCTACTCTGAAACATGTATGCACTCTCCCAGAAGCTTCTTCCTTTAAGAACTTGGGCAGAGTGAAAAGAGATTTGTGAACTCTTCTTTGTAGGTCTTCCTTTATTTTAAGCCACTATCAAGAATGAATATTTATTCTGGAGGTGTTTGGATGTCTGCCTTCCACCTTGGAAGAACAGTGCTTAACAAATGCATAACAGACACATGAACTCTGGGTTAATAAATTTCTACTTGTTAACAGAGTCTTTCCTATTATTTTTAATAAAGAAAACTGTTCTAAGAGGTCTTTTCATTTCTTGCCATGCTACTATGTTCTCCTCTAATGGAAATAATGTAGATAAGTTATCCTCACTCCCACTCACCTTCATCAGGGGACACAGAAGATACAACATCCTCATTTTGCAGTTTTACCAAACCTAGCATTCATCTGACTAAATAAAGTCTCTGCTTGTAGAAAATGATTGTGGAAAACAATGGAGTTCAGTGCTCAATAACAATTTAATTATTGGATCTAATAGGAGAGAAAACAATAATTCTCATCACCCTTGCTATGTTTGTTTCTGACTGGTGAGGTCATTAAAAAAAATTATCAAAAACTCAGAAATTTAAGACAATAGAAAATTATTCGCTCATAGTTATGAAGGCCAGAAGTCCAAAATCAAGATGTTGGCATAACTGTACTCTCTCCAAAGCCTCTAAAAGAGAACCCTTCCTTGAGTCTCTTTGATGGCTCCAGAAGTTCCTTGGCTTGTGGCTGCATCACTGCATCTCTCTCTCTCCATCTTTACTTGGATTCTCCTCTTCTCTGTATGTCTCTTCTGCTGTCTGTGTTGAATCTCCCTCCACATTTCTCTTAGAATATGCCTCTTTTTCATTATTGGATTCAGGGCCCACCCAGATAATCTAGGATAATTTCATTTTGAGATCATTAATTATGTCTGTAAAGATCTTTTTTTCCAAACAAGTTTGCATTCACAGGTTCTGAGGGTTAGGACATGGACATATTGATGGGGGAGACACCATTCAACCTACTATTCTTGCTCACCTGGAGCTTTTCAAATAAAACTAATAATTTTATTAACATAGAATGAAAGCAGAACTTTACTTTCCCAGTTCATTTTTCAAGAAAAGTATTTTATCTTCCTGGAATCACTCAACCATTGACCAAAATACTATCAGCTAGGACTACATTAAAAGGCACTTTTCTAAGAATTTGTAAGTCCTTGACTCACCAAAGTTTTGTTTGAGCCCAGCATTTGGCAATACTCATATATTTCAGTGCACTTAATATTTCCTGTCAGTCTACACCTTGGCCCATTCTAGTAAAATCTACCAAAATGCTCATCTACAATATAAGGAATAAATATTGGATTGGATTGTAATCATATTTATGGCTGATTTGTTGGTTTGCTTGCTTGTTTTCACTTTTGTTTGTGGGTTTGTTTGAGTCCCTCCATTTAATGGTGGGATGGTATTGCTAGATCTAAATTCCAAACTTCTGTGCCCCGACATTGAAGAGAAGAACAGATTACAGGGTTATAGAATTATAGAATACAGTAATCTATAGAATACAGTAATCATTATAGAATACAGTAATCTTAAAGACCTATTTCAGTCATTCATCCCATACAAAATAATACATATACACCAACACACACACACACACACACACCAGTTTAGCATCTGCCATTATAGATATGGGAGAAGTATCTCAGCATGAGACAAAGAATAAGATACATTGCAGACTGGGGTGCCTGGGTGGCTCAGTCGTTAAGCGCCTGCCTTCGGCTCAGGTCATGATCCCAGGGTCCTGGGATCGAGCCCCGCATCGGGCTCCCTGCTCCGCAGGAAGCCTGCTTCTCCCTCTCCCACTCCCCCTGCTTGTGTTCCCTCTCTCGCTGTGTCTCTCTCTGTCAAATAAATAAAATCTTTAAAAAAAAAAAAAAAAGATACATTGCAGACTGAAAGCCCTCTTGTTTTGGTAGTTAACTTCTAGTCTCCTTTACTTGCTTAAGATGCTAACTAACATCCAATCTTTTCTGTAGCCTCTTGCTGAGCCATCAGTTGGTTTTATCACTCCTTCCTGGTTGGCCAGCAATGGGAGGAGGAAATGTATCACATTGCTTGGATAGATCAATGAATAAATGGCTAGGAATCATGCTAGGTAGCAGTTGTCTATTCAGTGACTATAAATTTGTTCATAGTCACTTTATATCATTGCCTCAGCCTCTGCACAGGCCTAGATTATCTCTTGGCTGTATTCTAGGGCTGGGTTATCTACCTTTGAAAGGGACAAAGAAGTATGAGGTAAAGGACTGATCCCATGCAGGAATTTATTCATGCTATTATCAATACCCTTTTAAATAGTACTATAACTCATCTCACCTATGTATATGGAGGTGGGGATAATAGATTTTGTTTCAGAACTCTTGTAGGAGGAAAAGTGTACCCACGGGATATGAAGATGAAAATGCTGGCAAATTAATAAGCTTAGGACCACATTAGCAATTGGAACATAAATGGAGAATTGATGGTGAACATGAGGGACTTCCTATGTTCTGCCCACCAAGGGGAACAAATCAGTGACTCCTGATTTGTTGTCGTCCAACTCCAAAAAATAAATAAAATAATAATCTATAATTACAATGACCATATAAATTGTTATCCAAACCCAGACTTTTAAGAGTGAAAGGAGAGTTCTTACTAACAGTTACACTTGAACAATAGGTGCAAAGTGAGAGTGTTCCTAGAAAAGTGATATGTATGGCCTCTTCACTTGTAGTCAGCTATTTTTGTTTTTATTTTTGTGTTCTGGCATCTGAGTCAACTGGGTACCTGATTTCCTATTTATCTATGAGAAGTTTATACTCTCATTAAAATATTTTAAGTGAATTATCATCTCCCTGAAGGAATTCACTTAAAACTTCTTTTCTATACAACTTCTAGCAAAATGCTAGGCATATTTTCAGTGCTTAATAAACATTTATTGAAATTTAGTTAAGGAAGTGCCTCAGTTGGTATCATCCTTAAACCCCAGGAGGGATGACAAACTCATATGCCTGTAGCCTTAAGGGTAGTGGCCTAAGTGAATGACTTGATTCAAGTGTAGAGAAGAAAACAGACTGGAGAACTCAAGGAGGGCCAAGGACAGGCACATCAATTCTTCTGTTTTTAGTTTGTTTGTTGGTTTTCAAATTTAGATGTAGAAATCTAAATTGTAGAATTACCCCATTTTAAAATCTTGATAACTAATTTTTTTAAAACAAAATCAGCCTATGGTCCGGTTTTACTTTCTGACCACATATTCTTAATACACTTGCTGTGATTGAGATTACTTTATCTCTCATGATCTCTTTAAGAGTTCACAGAATTTCAAAATTACAGATTAGGAGGCACTTGCAGGAGTGTCTTTTAAAACTATTCTTTTCATGTGGTATGTATGTACAATGGAATATTACTCAGCCATCAAAAAGAATGAAATCTCGCCTTTCGCAATAATGTGGATGGAACTAGAGTGTATTATGCTAAGTGAAATAAGTCAGTCAGAGAAAGACAAATACCATATGATTTCACTCACATGTGGAACTTAAGAAACAAAACAGAATAACATAGGGGAAGGGAAGTAAAAATAAAATAAGATGAAAGCTGAAAGGGAGGCAACCCATAAGAGTCTTAACTCTAGGAAGCAAACTGAGGGTTGCTGGAGGAGAGGTGGGTGGTGGGATGGGTACTGGGGGATGGGCCTTAAGGAGGGCACTCAATGTAAAGAGCACTGGGTGTTGTATGCAACTAATGAATCACTAAATTCTACCTCTGAAACTAATAATACACTATATGTTAAATTGAATTTAAACAACATATTTAATAAATAAAAAAATAAAATGAAAAACCTGATTAAAAAAGAAAGCAGATGAACGTAAGAGGAAGGGAAGGAAAAATAAAGTAAGATAAAAACAGAGAGGGAGGCAAACCATAAGAGACTCTTAACTATAGGAAACAAACTGAGGGTTGTTGGAGGGGAGGTGCGTGGGGGGATGGAGTAACTGAGTGATGGGCATTAAGGAGGGTACATGATGTAATGAGCACTGGGTGTTATATGCAACTAATGAATCACTAAATTCTACCCCTGAAACTAATAATACACGATATGTAAACTAAATTGAATTTAAATAAAAAATTTTAAAAATAAAACTAAAACTGTTCTTTTCAAACCGTGGATCATGATCCACTAGTGGTTTATGAAACCTATTTCACGTTCAGATTAGCCAGGCTTAAAAACAAACAAACAAAAGTTAAAATACATTACTAGAAATATATTAGGACAAAATAGATTAACACAGAATAGAAAATATCAGACAGTATCACATACAGGAAAATTAAACATTGCTTTTTTAAACTTTGGTTTTGTAAGTACATGTATCTACATCAGCCTGTGTCTTTAACAGGTCTGATACAAAATATCTTAAAGAGAATTCTGGTCAAATAAATGCGAAAGCCCTGATTTTTTTTGTCTGATGCCTACATGTTATAGTCAAAGAAACAGAGGCCAAAAGAGCTGAAGTGATTTTCCAAAACTCACACAGATAGAAAAAGAGAGAATTGGAACTCAAGTTGGAATTCATGTGCATCTCCTTGAAAATCTCCTAAAAGAAAAAGGAACTATAATCAGAGCTGTTGCCTTGAGATCTTTCAGGCCAGGATTTGAGATCTTCGGGTAGATTTTATTCTGACCATTACTGTCTCTTCTCAAGCCTCAAGTACGTGTCCCACTATTCCATTTACCACTCATGAATTTTTACTCAGAAGGCAGAAGATTGCAGCTACTCATCTACATGCATTTAAACCCTCAACTATGTGTTCCAGCAAATGTACTGCCTTTGCTCCTAATGGTGACCACTCTGTGCATTAAATCCTGCCCCCTTGCTTGTTCAATAACTCCTCTACTAAAGCTGTCTCCATTTTCTCCTGCATCATGAGTATCTTTCTCTACTGGATCAAATACATTAATATGTAAGCATGAACTGATATTTCCCAATACGTCCCCACAGCACGATCTCATCCACCTCTCCCTCCACCATGACCTCTTTCCTACCTCACCTTTCCAGCAGAAGTCCTTGAATTACTTCTGTACACAATTCCCAATGCCTCTCCTCCCCTTTTCTATAAGCAAAACAAATCAAAAACCAAAAAAGAGTTCAATCAGGTTTCTACCTCTGTCTTCTACTCCTCCAAAAGATACCTCATCATGGTTACAAAATAACTTCACTGCGATACATCTGATGGGCCATTCTCAGTCTCCATCTTATCTGACATGGCTGCTGCTCTTAACACAGCTGGGATCATGACCAGAGCCGAAGGCAGACATCCCACAACTGAGCCACCCAGGCACCCCAAGGACACTGGTTTTCTAAGCTGAAAGATGTCTTGAGTCATTGTTCACTAAGAACCATGTGGAACAGAGGGAATTTCTCTTTTGAAAGATATATCTAGAATTATACTTTTACCAAAAGAGGTACCTCCCAGCCTAGTTCTCTTCTCAGTTTTGGGAAGAGGTAAGGGGAGTATCTGTTGCGTTCCTTCTCATCTCAGGCAGGAGGGAATTCCTTCCACTTCTTAGGAAAGGATACTTGCCTTTCTGCTTTACACGTTCTAAAGGTGGCATTGAGGAAACAAGAGTTGATAATTCGGGCGCCTGGGTGGCTCAGTCGGTTAAGCGACTGCCTTCGGCTCAGGTCATGATCCTGGAGTCCCGAGATCGAGTCCCACATCGGGCTCCCTGCTTGGCGGGGAGTCTGCTTCTCCCTCTGACCCTCCCCCCTCTCGTGCTGTCTCTCATTGTCTCTCTCGCAAATAAATAAATAAAATCTTTAAAAAAAAAAAAAGAGTTGATAATTCAAAGCCTATCCAGTACTCAATTCTCCTGCTAATGCCCTTGTACACTAGGAAAATACGATGTGCCAAATATATTTGGGGGTGAAGACCTACCATGCCCCCAACCAACCACCACTACCTTATATCTTTGAAGAGCTCAGTATGAGTTAGAATTATCAATTTTCCAAGAGAAGTTCTCAGGGTGAAACCATGGTGATGTTACACAGATTTCCCATGAACTCCTAAGAACTGATAAATTTGCTTTTCTCTAAGCCAACCATTTATTCATTTATGACCTACTGTGTTAGGTTAGAAAAAGAGGTCTCACAATCTATGATATTCCCATTGCTCTTTAAAATCCCTTAAATATGAAGTGAGCCACAGTGGGCGGAATGCTGGTATAGAGTTAGAAGTCTTAGATTCAAGTATATATTCATGAATTAACTAACCATTCATTAACTGTGTGACATCAGGAAGTTTAATAAACCTCTCTGAGTAGTTACTGCCTTTATCTGTATAATGGAGATAATGGTGACTACTTCCCACAACTATTTTGAAGATGAAAACAGATTATGTATATATACAAATATTTCTAAGAACTGCCAAGGGGCTATACTTACATATAATGACCGCCTTTAGTCAGGAAGGGATATATAATTCTTATGACATAATTATAACATACTACAGATCCTACCCTGATGGGGCCAACTTTTAAAACTACAACTTTAATAAAAAAAAAAAAAATCAACCACAACAATAAAAGGGGTGTGCTTTAAACTTTCAAATATTGGCTCACCAGAAACCAGAGGCACAAACACAAACAAAAAAACTGATTTGTAGTGTTTGCTGATGTCAGTGATGTAAATACTTCCACCATGGCCAATTTTAAGCTACCAACATGACATCACTGATGTTGCAGTTGAGCAAAGACCAAATTAGTTGCCAAAATTCAGTATTTGGCAGATTTCACATACAAATTGAATTTTTGGTGTACTTGAGAAAATCTGACAATCTGGACCCATATCTCACCTAATAGCAATTGTTTCCTGGCAAATGTGTAGAATGTGTAGCTTCTTGTTATGGGACACTTTTTATTATGTCTCAAAAGATGGGGAGGAGAACTCTCTTCAGTCAGCTTCTACTGCTTGACTCTGTAATAAAAACCATGCCTAAGCCAAATGAACCCAGAAGTATTGGCTCTTTCTTTAAATAGGGGAAAGAAAAATAAGGGAGGACAAAGTAAATAATAAGAAAACAAAATATCACAATAAATGAATCTGAGAAACTATTAAAATAGCCTATTTTGCAACAAGCATTTTAATGATCCCACCTCATTCTTTTAACAATACAATGAGAGAGGTATGATTATTATGTCCATTTTCCAAATGCATACACTAAGTATATGGGTTGAATTGTGACTTCACCAAAAGATATATGAAGTCCTAACCCCCAATGAATCAGAATGTAACCCTATTTAAAAATGGGAACTTTTAAGAGGTAATCAAGATTAAATGAGGTCATTAGGATGGGTCCTAATCCAATATGACTGGTATCCTTATAAAATGGGGAAATTTGGACACAGAGACATGTACAGAAGGACGATGATTAAAGAGGCACAAGGAGCAGATAATAACCATTTGAAAGCTAAGGGATGCCTGAGGCTACCAGAAGCATGAGGCAGATTCTTCCTTCGACCCTTCAGAGTGAGTTTGGCCCTGCTTGCCAACACCTCAGTTTCAGATTTCTGGCCTCCAGAATGTGAGATGATACATTTCTGTTATTCTAACCCAACCAGTTTGTAGTGCTTTGTTCTCCTACTCCTCCGCCATCTTGCTCCTCCCCCCTCCTGTAGTGCTTTGTTAACCGACTATGTTTCAGAGAGGATTAAATAAATGGCCCTAACTCAAATAGCTATTAAATTCTCAAATTGGCTGCAATGAATTTGTTTGTGTTTGATTTTTTTTAAGCAAATAACAACGCCCAAATCTTACCTTCCCTCCTTCCCCACTCAAACACGGATTTAATTGGCCTAGTGTGACACAAAAGAGGATTCTGATGTGCTGCCAGGTTTGAGAACCAATATATGAAGTGGCAGAATGGGGATTCCAACCCATGCCCCCCTGACCCCCAAGCCCAGCTTCAAGATAATGCACTGACATTCCACATTTTATGTAGGACTTAAGAGTTTTTCTTTTACATTTGTTCTGCATCAGTACCTAACAGTATCCATTCCAACTGATTATAAAGATAAAATACTCCCCAAAAGGTGCATCCCTCTCCATGAAGACGGGACAAAATGACAATTTATAATGTATAGTAACATAAACTCATTTCAACTTCTGTAAATGATGTGAGAAGACATCCATGTGTAAAAGAGTCACTTAATTACAGGAAATCACGGAGAGCTTGTTAAGGTCTTATTCTAGTTTAGCAACCTGGTTACTAATAGTGTTTGAGAGCCAGTACAATTTCCCAGTTACTGCTCTTTCACATGCTCACATACCCAATAGCATTTAATCAACTATAATCCTCACTGTAATTCTGTAAACTAGTATTATTATTCCATTTTATGAGACACCTGAAGATAAAAGAGGTTAAGTCTCGTGGCAAAGGATCCCATAAATTATAAATGGCAAGGCCAAATTTTACCCCCCAGATCTCTACTCCAAAACTGTTGCTCTCACTATAACATCTGGGCTCCCTCTATTTCATCTATCAGCAATTACAGAAACTCTCTTGCTTTACCGACCAGTTACTACCACAGTTTCCATATCTGACTTTAAGAACATCACCCTTCACTTTGACCCATTTTTTCATCATGGAAAGCTTGGAACTTTCTAATAGATGCACTGATTTATCACATATATTGCACTTAAACAGAAGGTTCAATATTTAAAAAAACACAGCACCTTCCATTTACAGCTGGAGACCCCAGGAAATCCCCAGCTTAGAAGGTCTCTGTGTTACTCATCCAACTTGCATCTTTACATCTTTCTTTTTTTTTTTTTTTAAGATTTTATTTATTTATTTGAGAGAGAGAGAGAATGAGAGAGAGCAAGCACATGAGAGGGGGGAGCGGGAGAGGGAGAAGCAGACTCCCTGCCGAGCAGGGAGCCTGATGCGGGACTCGATCCCGGGACTCCAGGATCATGACCCGAGCCGAAGGCAGTAGCTTAATCAACTGAGCCACCCGGGTACCCCGCATCTTTACATCTTTCTATCCTATTTAAGGTTATTCTATTTTAATCTGCAAAAGAAAACAATCAATTATGAAAGAGGATTATTTTGTCACAACTCTTTCACCTCCTGCTTACTCTAATTATGTGGTCTGGTAGAAAATGAGATTAAAATGATGCCACCCAAAAACAAAAAATAAATTCCAGAAGTCCAAACAATTCCCTGAATCTAATTAGTACCCGTGGAATAACAGTAAATTATTATTACCATCACAGGAAATCTCAGCCAAAATGACACTGTCAATGAAGCCTTCTTTAAACACACCCCTGTATTTCAGAGCCATAAGTAGAAGATCTCTTACATTTCTCTTATAGCTCTTACTGTTTGTGCTTGTACATGTATATAGTGTAATTTATATCAGTATCTTCCACTAAATAATGAGATGCACAAAAGTAGGAACAGGGTCTATTTGCTCATCATTTCCTCAGTTGCTAGCACAGGGCCCAATATAAGGCAGATGCAGAATAAACACCAGCTGAATGAATTAATTCATTTATTCATTTTAAAATAGGTAAAATCTCTCCCTCCAAATATTTCCTATGCCTTCTTGTCATCATGTATGAAATCTCTCCCTTCATTTGTAAAGCATCTCTTTCTGAAAATACATGGCATTTAACCTAATTTAAATATTATAACTTTAATTGAATGCTATATGAAAATCTGTAAGTCCAGAGAAGAGAAATAACAAATAAAAGTAAATTTACTTTAAATAACAATGTTTGTGCATATCTTTTAAGATAAATACATGCACATGTACATAGACAAAACAAAAATCTATTATATAATGTTATAATATTTTTATGAATTTAATAATAATCACAAATATATTTCTAAGTCAATGTAGATATAAATCATAATTTCTTTTTTTTTTAGATTTTATTTATTTATTTGAGAGAGAGAGTGCACTTGTGCATGTGACTGGTGGAGAGGGGCAGAGGGAAAGGGAAAGGGAGAGAATTTTTTTTTTTTTAAAGATTTTATTTATTTATTTGAGAGAGAGAGAATGAGAGACAGAGAGCATGAGAGGGAGGAGGGTCAGAGGGAGAAGCAGACTCCCTGCCGAGCAGGGAGCCCGATGCGGGACTCGATCCCGGGACTCCAGGATCATGACCTGAGCCGAAGGCAGTCGCTTAACCAACTGGGCCACCCAGGCACCCCAAGGGAGAGAATCTTAAGCAGATTCTGCACTGAGCAAAGAGCCCAACATAGGGCTCAATGTCACAACCCTACCCTGAGATCATGACCCGAGCTGAAACAAAGAATTGGATGCTTAACCAACTGAGCCACCGAGGCACCCTTTTGCATCATAATTTCTAATGACTGGATAGTATCACAGTATAAAGAATTAATTTAATAACCAATCCCCCTCTCTGAGTTTTAATGAAATTAACTTCACACAATGGAATACTATGCAACAATTAGAAATGTCCCCATTTTTGGACTATTAAGTTTTATAAAACTGAATTAATTCTACATAATGGAACATTATTCAACAATTAGAAATGTCCCCCATTTTTACATTTAGATTGTATATAATCCATCAACCATACTGTTTAGTATACTGCATTTAAACAAAAAGAAATGTGTATGGGTATATATCTTAGGAGATCTTGTCAGCAGTCATCCACTGAAATTTAATGTGAATTAATATATCAGCTCACTTCCCTCAATGTCATCTAGATAAGAGTTAGTTCAAAATTGAGTTGGGGTATTTATGAGGCCAAGGCTGAAGGGAGATTGGAAATATTTCTGGAGGAGAGAGGGGAGGAGAAGTTTATAATCATTGGAAGAATTTTGGTTTAAAGAAAATGTCAACATCATGTGTTTCCACGTGGATCTTGAAAAACGGGTAAAAAATGAATGATAAACTTTCTCTGCTTCACAATTCTCATATAACAGTGCTCTGAATTAGAAAAGATGAAATTAGAAATCAGATTAATGTTTTTATATTTATTAACTGAGAAGGTCTTTACAACAACCTTATAAGGTAGGTATGGCAGAGTTTATAATCTTCATTTTAAGATAAATTAAATGAGGTTGAGAAAATGTGGTGTATATACATATAACAGAATATTATACACCCTTTAAAAAAAAGGAAATTCTGCTATTTGCCACAACATGGATGAGCCTGGAAGACATTAAGCTAAACGGAATGAGTGAGGCACAAAAAAACAAATACTGCATGATTTTACTTATATTTGGAATCTAAAATAGTCAAACCCATAAAATATATATATATAGAGAGAGAGAGAATAGAACAGTGGTTACCAGGAGCTGAGAAGTGGGAGAAATGGGGAGATGTCGGTTAAAGGATACTAACTTTTACATATAAGATGAATAAGTTCTGGAGATCTAATATACTGCATGGTACATGAGCTAATAATAATGCACTGTATTACTTGAAATTTGCTGAGATTTACATCTTCAGTATTCTCACCATTAAAAAAAGGGTAATGGCAGAGCAAGATGACGGAGGAGTAGGAGACCTGGATTTCGTCTGGTCTCAGGAATTCAGCTGGATAGGGATCAACCTTTCTGAACACCTATGAACTCAACAGGAGATCGAAGAAAAGAATAGCAACAACTCTCTGAACAGAAAAGCGACGCCTTTCTGGAAGGTAGGACGTGCGGAGAAGTGAATCCGAGGTGATACTTTGGAGGATAGATGGCGGGGGAGGGGGCCTCCGTCAGCCGCTACTGGCAAGTGATAGAGCAGCAGAGCACAAAATCAGAACTTTTAGAAGTCTGCTCCGCTAAGGGACGTTGCTCCAGTGGCTAAGCAGGGGGTGGAACACTTGCTGGGACAGTGTGGTCTCAGGACACTTGGGGTCAGAGAAAGACCGGGGGTGCCTGAGAGTGGCAGAGCTCTCAGGTATCGGAGCAGGGAAGGTTGCTGAAGAGTTGGAGCCGAGGCACGGGCTCTCAGCTTGGGGTTGCCATAAACTGTGGTCCGCGGCACAGACGGGCCACTGCTCCTCCAGCAGGGACTCAACAAGCAGCAGATCTGGGGAGACTCCCCTTCCTCCCCTGGGAGGAGCGGTGCAGGAGCGCAGAGCAGGGATCTGCTGGGTTTGGAGACTCCAAACGGAGTTGGGTGCCAGAGATAGAAACACTCGGTCACAGGCCCGGTGAGCATGGAGTGCGGCCAGAGACGGGGGAGACAGAAGTGATTGACTGCTTTTCTCTGAGGCTCACTGAGGAGCAGGGCCCAGAGTTCTCGGCTCCTCCAGGGCGGAGATTGGGAGGCCGCCATTTTCACTCTCAGCCTCCAGAGCTGTACTGAAAGCTTGCAGGGAACAAAAGCTCCCGAGAGCAAACCCGAGCAGATTACTTAGCCCAGACCCGACAAAGGCCGGGCAATTCCGCCTCCAGCAAAGACATTTGGGAACCATGGCAACAGGCCCCTCCCCCAGAAGATCAGCAAGAACAGCCAGCCAAGACCAAGTTTACCGATCAGTGAGAATGGCAGAACTCCAGAGCTAGGGGAATACTGCACATAGAATCCTTGGCTTTTTTACCATGATTCTTCAGTCTTTCAAAGTTAATTTTTTTTTTTAACTGTCTTTTTTTATTTTTTGAATTTTCTTTTTCCCTTTCTCAACCAACAACTTATCAATCCCTTTTTTATTTTTTTAATTTTTTTTAAAGATTTTATTTATTCATGAGAGACAGAGAGAGAGAGGCAGAGGGAGAAGCAGGCTCCCAAGGAGCAGAGAGCCTGATGCGGGACTCAATCCCAGGACCCTGGGATCATGACCTGAGCCGAAGGCAGATGCTTAACCATCTGAGCCACCCAGGCGCCCCTCAATCCCTTTTTTAAAAAACATTTTTATTTTTCATTTTTAGAGTCATATTCTATCCCTTCATAGTAGTTACCCGTATTTTGGCATATATATATAAGTTGTTCTCTCTTTAAAATTTTGAGATACAGTTTTGCCTAACCGATCAAAATATACCCTAAATCTATAGTGTAAGGCTTTCTTCTAGTCTCCTGCCTGATCACATTCTCTCCTTTTTTCTTTATTTTTAAATCCTCTTCTTTCTTTTTTCAAACAACATCTTATCAACTCCTTTTACAAAATTTTTTATAATTTTCACCTTTACAGTCATATTCCATCCCTTCATCATATCAACCCTTATTATTGTACATATATAAGTTATTCTTTCTTTAAAATTTTGGGAGGCACTTTCTTCTAACAGACCAAAATACACCCCAAATCTAGTGTGTGGCACTGATCTATGCATAAGCCTGATCATATTTGATCATATTCTGTTTTTTTTTGTTTGTTATGTTTTTGTTGTTTTTATCTTTTTCTTCTTCTTTCTCTTCTTCTTTCGTTCTTTCCCTTTCTTTTCCCTTGGCTTCAGGTCTTTTCTATTTGTTTAGAGTATATTTTCTGGGGACGTTGTTACCCTGTTAGCATTTTGTTCTCTCAGTCATCTATTCTCCACTGGACAAAATGACAAGATGGAAAAAATCACCTCAACAAAAAGAACAAGAGGTAGTACCGACTGCCAGAACCTACTCAATACGGACATTAGTACGATGTCAGATCTAGAGTTCAGAAGCATCACTTTAAAGATACTAGCTGGGCTTGAAAAAAGCATGGAAGTTATTAGAGAAACCCTTTCTGGAGAAGTAAAAGAACCAAAATCTAACCAAGTCGAAATCAAAAAGGCTATTAATGAGGTGCAATCAAATATGGGGGTGCTAGCTGCTAGGATAAATGAGGCAGAAGAGAGAATCAGTGATATAGAAGACCAAATGATGGGAAATCAAGAGGCTGAGAAAAAGAGAGATAAACAAATACTGGATCACGAGGGCAGAATTCGAGAGATAAGAGATACCATAAGACGAAACAACATTAGAATAATTGGGATCCCAGAAGAAGAAGAAAGAGAGAGAGGGGCAGAAGGTATATTGGAGCAAATTTCAGCAGAGAACTTCCCTAATTTGGGGAAGGAAACAGGCATCAAAATTCAGGAAGCACAGACAACCCCTCTCAAAATCAATAAAAATAGGTCAACACCCCGACATTTAATAGTAAAACTTATGAGTCTCAGAGACAAAGAGAAAATCCTGAAAGCAGCTCAGGAGAAGAGATCTGTAACCTACAATGGTAGAAACATTAGACTGGCAACAGACCTATCCACAGAGACCTGGCAGGCCAGAAAGGACTGGCAGGATATATTCAGAGCACTAAATGAGAAAAATATGCAGCCAAGAATACTCTATCCAGCTAGGCTGTCATTGAAAATAGAAGGAGAGATAAAAAGCTTCCAGGACAAACAAAAACTAAAAGAATTTGCAAACATGAAACCAGCCCTACAAGAAATCTTGAAAGGGGTCCTCTAAGCAAAGAGAGAGCCTAAAAGCAACATAGACCAGAAAGGAACACAGACAATATATGGTAACAGTCGCCTTACAGGCAATACAATGGCACTAAATTCCTATCTTTCAGTAGTTACCCAGAATGTAAATGGGCTAAATGCCCCAATCAAAAGACACAGGCTATCAGATTGGATGAAAAAACAAGACCCATCGATATGCTGTCTGCAAGAGACTCATTTTAGAACCAAAGACACCCCCAGATTGAAAGTGAGGGGGTGGAAAACCATTTACCATGCTAATGGACACCAAAAGAAAGCTGGGGTGGCAATCCTTATAGCAGACAAATTAGATTTTAAACCAAAGACTGTAATAAGAGATGGGGAAGGACACTATATCCTACTTAAAGGGTCTATCCAACAAGAAGATCTAACAATTGTAAATATCTATGCCCCTAACATGGGAGCAGCCAATTATATAAGGCAATTAATAACAAAAGCAAAGAAACACATCGACAACAATACAATAATAGTGGGGGACTTTAATACCCCCCTCACTGAAATGGACAGATCATCTAAGCAACAGATCAACAAGGAAATAAAGACTTTAAATGACACACTGGACCAAATGGACTTCACAGGCACATTCAGAACATTCCATACCAAGGCAACAGAATACACATTCTTCTCTAGTGCCCATGGAACACTCTCCAGAATCGATCACATCCTACGTCACAAATCAGGTCTCACCTGGTACCAAAAGATGGGGATTATCCCTGCCTATTTTCAGACCACAGTGCTTTGAAACTAGATCTCAATCACAAGAGGAAAGTCGGAAAGAACTCAAATATATGGAGGCTAAAGAGCGTCCTACTAAAGAATGAATGGGTCAACCAGGAAATTAAAGAAGAATTAAAAAAATTCATGGAAACCAATGAAAATGAAAACACAAGTATTCAAAATCTTTGGGATGCAGCAAAGGCAGTCCTGAGAGGAAAGTATATAGCAATACAAGCCTTTCTCAAGAAACAAGAAAGGTCTCAAGTACACAACCTAACCCGACACCTAAAGGAGCTGGAGAGAGAACAGCAAATAAAGCCTAAGCCCAGCAGGAGAAGAGAAATAATAAAGATCAGAGCAGAAATCAATGAAATAGGAACTAAAAGAACAGTGGAACAGATCAACAAAACTAGGAGCTGCTTCTTTGAAAGAATTAACAAGATGATAAACCTCTGGCCAGACTTATCAAAAAGAAAAGAGAAATGACCCAAATCAACAAAATCATGAATGAAAGAGGAGAGATCACAACCAACACCAAAGAAATACAAACAAATATAAGAACATATTATAAGCAACTCTATGGCAGAAAATTAGATAACCTGGAAGAAATGGATGCATTCCTAGAGATGTATCAACTACCAAAACTGAACCAGGAAGAAATTGAAAACCTGAACAGACCTATAACCACTAAGGAAATTGAAGCAGTCATCAAACATCTCCGAAAAACCAAAAGCCCAGGGCCAGATGGCTTCCCAGGGGAATTCTACCAAACATTTAAAGAAGAATTAATACCTATTCTTCTGAAACTGTTCCAAAAAATAGAAATGGAAAGAAAACTTCCAAACTCGTTTTATGAGGCCACCATTACCTTCATCCCCAAATCAGACAAAGACCCCATCAAAAAGGAGAATTACAGACCAATATCCCTGATGAACATGGATGCAAAAATTCTCACCAAAATACTAGCCAATAGGATCCAACAGTACATTAAAAGGATTATTCACCATGACCAAGTGGGATTTATCCCTGGGCTGCAAGGTTGGTTCAACATCCGCAAATCAATCAACGTGATATAATACATTAACAAAGGAAAGAACAAGAATCATATGATCCTCTCAATAGATGCAGAAAAAGCATTTGACAAAGTACAGCATCCTTTCTTGATCAAAACTCTTCAGAGTATAGGGATAGAGGGTACATACCTCAATATCATAAAATCCATCTATGAAGAACCTACAGCAAATATCATTCTCAATGGGGAAAAACTGAGAGCTTTCCCCCTAAGGTCAGGAACGCGGCAGGGATGTCCACTATCACCACTGCTATTCAACATAGTATTAGAAGTCCTAGCCACAGCAATCAGACGACAAAAAGAAATAAAAGGCATCCAAATTGGCAAAGAAGAAGTCAAACTCTCACTCTTTGCAGATGATAGGATACTTTATGTGGAAAACCCAAAAGACTCCACCCCAAAACTGCTAGAACTCATACAGGAATTCAGTAAAGTGGCAGGATATAAAATCAATGCACAGAAATCAGTGGCATTCCTATACGCCAACAACAAGACAGAAGAAAGAGAAATTAAGGAGTCGATCCCATTTACAATTGCACCCAAAACCATCAGATACCTAGGAATAAATCTAACCAAAGAGGCAAAAGATCTGTACTCAGAAAAATATAGAATACTCATGAAAAAAATTAAGGAAGACACAAATAAATGGAAAAACATTCCATGCGGGCACCTGGGTGGCTCAGTTGGTTAAGCGCCTGCCTTCAGCTCAGGCCATGATCCTGGAGTCCCTGGATCGAGTCCTGCATCGGGCTCCCTGCTTGGCGGGGAGCCTGCTTCTGCCTCTGACCCTCCCCGCTCTCATGTGCTCTCTCTCTCTCATTCTCTCTGTCTCAGATAAATAAATAAAATCTTTAAAAAAAAAACAAAAACGTTCCATGCTCATGGATTGGAAGAGCAAATATTGTGAAGATGTCAATGCTACCTAGAGCAATCTACACATTCAATTGCAATCCCCTTCAAAATACCATCTACTTTTTTCAAAGAAATGGAACAAATAATCCTAAAATATGTATGGAACCAGAAAAGACCCCAAATAGCTGGAGGAATGTTGAAAAAGAAAAGCAAAGCTGGCAGCATCACAATTCCAGACTTCAAGCTCTATTACAAAGTTGTCATCATCAAGACAGTATGGTACTGGCACAAAAACAGACACATAGATCAATGGAACAGAATAGAGAGCCCAGAAATGGAGCCTCAACTCTATGGTCACCTAATCTTTGAGAAAGCAGGAAAGAATGTCCAATGGAACAAAGACAGTCTCTTCAACAAATGGTGTTGGGAAAATTGGATAGCCACTTGCAAAAGAATGAAACTGGACATTTTCTTATACCACACATAAAAATAGACTCCAAATGGTTGAATGACGTCAATGTGAGACAGGAGTCCATCAAAATCCTAAAGGAGAACACAGGCAGCAACCTCTTTGACCTCAGCTGCAGCAACTTCTTCCTAGAAACTTTGCCAAAGGCAAGGGAAGCAAGGGCAAAAATGAACTATTGGGACTTCATCAATATAAAAAGCTTTTGCACAGCAAAAGAAACTGTGAACAAAACCAAAAGACAACTGACAGAATGGGAGAAGATATTTGCACATGATATATCAGATAAAGGGCTAGTATCCAAAATCTATAAAGAATTCATCAAACTCAACACCAAAAAACAAACAATCCAGTAAAGAAATGGGCAGAAGACATGAACAGACATTTTTCCAAAGAAGATATCCAAATGGCCAACAGACACATGAAAAAGTGCTCAACATCACTCGGCATCAGGGAAATCCAAATCAAAACCTCAATGAGATATCACCTCACACCAGTCAGAATGGCTAAAATTAACAAGTCAGGAATCGACAGATGTTGGTGGGGATGTGGAGAAAGGGGAACCCTCCTACACTGTTGGTAGGAATACAAGCTGGTGCAGCCACTCTGGAAAATAGTATAGAGGTTCCTCAAAAAGTTGAAAATAGAGATACCATACAACCCGGCAATTGCACTACTGGGTATTTACCCCAAAGATACAAATTTAGGGATCCGAAGTGGTCTGTGCACCCCGATGTTTATAGCAGGAATGTCCACAATAGCCAAACTGTGGAAAGAGCCAAGATGTCCAACAACAGATGAATGGATAAAGAAGACGTGGTATATAGATACAATGGAATATTATGCAGCCATCAAAAGGAATGAGATCTTGCCATTTGCAATGATGTGGATGGAACTGGAGGGTGTTATGCTGAGTGAAATAAGTCAATCAGAGAAAGACATGTATCATATGACCTCACTGATATGAGGAATTCTTAATCTCAGGAAACAAACTGAGGGTTGCAGGAGTGGGGGCTTGGGTGGGAGGGATGGGGTGGCTGGGTGATAGACACTGGGGAGGGTATGTGCTATTGTGAGCACTGTGAATTGTGCAAGACTGTTGAATCACAGATCTGTACCTCTGAAACAAATAATGCAATATATATTAAGAAAAAAAAAGAAGAAGATAGTAGGAGGGGAAGAATGAAGGGGGGGAGATTGGAGGGAGGAGATGAACCGTAAGAGACGATGGACTCTGAAAAACAAACTGAGGGTTCTAGAGGGGAGGGGTGTGGGAGGATGGGTTAACCTGTTAATGGGCATTAAAGAGGGCATGTTCTGCATGGAAAACTGGGTGTTATGCACAATCATGGAACACTACATCAAAAACTAAGGATGTAATATATGGTGATTAACATAACAATAAAAATTTTTAAAAAAAGAATAATTATCTGGTTAGCATGCTACTATCTTTAGAGGAAAAATACAATATAAATGCCAAAAAAAATAAAAAAATAAAAATAAAAAAGGGGTAACTTTGTGAGGTGATGGACATGTTAATCAGTTTACTGTGGTAATCATTTCACAATGTATATGTATATCACAACATCACATTGTACACCTTAAATATATAAAACTTCTTGTCAATTATACCTTAGTAAAGTTAGGGGGGGAAATTAAATTAATTTCAGCTGAAATAACATTAAAAATCCACCTGTGGGGTGCCTGGGTGGCTCATTTGGTTGGGTGTCTGACTCTTGATTTCAGCTCGGGTCTTGATCTGGGAGTTGTGAGTTAGGGTGCAGTTTGAAGCCTACTTAAAAAAAATAAAATAAAAAAAAATAAAACACAATAAAATAAAATCTAGCTTGTGAATGACAGTGAAATCTCACATCTTTGACTACAAATATGGAGTTTTTTTCATAAATTTGTTTCAATATTTCTTTAAAGTTGTCTGAGAACCTGAAAGGGCTTGAAACTGAAAGACATTGACATTTTTCAAGAATCATGTTTGGCATCTAGATTTTTTTTTTTTAATTTTATTTATTTTTTTGA
The DNA here is from genome assembly GCF_011800145.1 of Mirounga leonina. NCBI lineage: Eukaryota > Metazoa > Chordata > Mammalia > Carnivora > Phocidae > Mirounga > Mirounga leonina. The sequence continues at coordinate 11,063,001 of NW_023270855.1, forward strand.
CAGAGAGAGACACAGCGAGAGAGGGAACACAAGCAGGGAGAGTGGGAGAGGGAAAAGCAGGCTTCCCATCGAGCAGGGAGCCCGATGTGGGGCTCGACCCCAGGACTCTGAGATCATGACCTGAGCTGAAGGCAGATGCTTAACGACTGAGCCACCTAGGTGCCCCTGGCATCCAAAAAATTAAAAAGGAAGTGACTTTAGCAAGGTTGAGAAAGTAAGAGAAAGGGGTGAAATTCTTGCAGAGTTTGGGGTCTCTGACTCAAAACTGATGTCTGATGAACATTTGCAGCTGTTTTTCCTGCTTTCATCTGCACCTAAAACCAAACTTATCATGGTTCTTTCACACCAGCCCACCCTCCAGACTTCTGTCGGCAGTACCGTCATCCTTCTCCGTCTCCCAGGTATCCTAACTCTTTGCTGGTCGTCATGACACAATTCAATGAGACAAATGGTATTGATCCTAAATCTTTGAGGATTATTAACACAGAGAATACAGGGGAAGGTGGGGAATTTGTTGATTTTGGTGAGAAGAACAGAGAGTTGAAGACTGAATCTTAAGATGTGTTTAGGTTATGGAGGCATGTGGGAGAAGCAGAGTCAGCAAAAAAGGGACCAGATATGTTGAAGTAGGGCAAGTCACCATGGAAGGCAAGAGAAAGTTTGAAGAGGAAAAGGGTGCTTAATAGTGTCAAAAGCTATCAAGAGACTTTTAAATTTGGTGATTAAGACATTGTTGCTGACCTTGAAAAGTGCAGGTTCACATAAGCGTTATATAAGAATGTGGGGGTGGGACTGGGAAATCAGTGGTGACAACATGGGGGCAGCAAATGTAGATGGCCTTGCAAGGAAAGAAATTAAGTGGTAAAATGAAGGTGGTTGCCCCAAGGTAATGAAGTGTCAAAAACAAATGTGTGTAGAGAAAACTCCAATAGAACTTAAGCTTGGCAAAATCTGATGTGCACAATAGAAATGAAAAATGTAAGCCTGCATTTTCTAATTCCCTTAATATTAGTGTTGATTTCACTGAAATCTGGATGCCATCACATAAACCATATGATTCTTTTACATAAGGAAAAATGTTACTAATTAAAATACAACCCACAACAATTGTAAGTTCTACCCTGATTTCAGAAATGCTAAAATGTGTGCGTAGATGAGCTTTAGTGTTAGCTTTACCACCTCTGTTCTCTAGTTTATGTTGCTATAAATTGCTAGCAGGGGTATATTTTTTAATGCAGTAGTCTACCCATACATCCTCTTGCATGATATAGCCCCAGAAACATCTGGATTCTGGCATCCTATTACATGAATATTGTTTCAATTACAGAGTAGGTATCTGGGGTTGCTGGGCCCGAGAAAGCAGGAATATCAGTCAATAAAAGTTCTTAAGAACCTTCAACTTCTGAGTTTTCTCCATGGCCTTATTTTGGCAAATAATTTACTTCTCTCCTAGAAAAATTGCAAAGCTTTATGTTAATGCTGAAGCAGCAGCTATACCCACTTTACAGAACACTGGCCACCTGAAAAACATCCCAGAAGAAAATAAGGGCTCCCATAGACTATCAAGGCTTTTAATCTTATTTATAAAAACTCCAATTACACACTACAGAGGAACAAACTGAATATGGGTCCTTTGGCGGTTTTCTAGAGAGGAAGGCAGTTTTCCCCCTGCATTTAACCTTGAAGTATACTTCCTCACAATCATTGCATGCTTGATAATAGCTGGAGACAAGTAAGCAGCTTGAATTTAAAAGGTAAAATGATTACAGTGTTTGCTGGGGGTTTGCTTGTTTTTGTTTTGTTTTATTTTGTTTGTTTTTTGGAAGAAATCCTCTCTATTCTCCTATGGGGTTGTTAGTTTTCTTGATGAAATCTGGAACTATCCCCCCCGACTACTTTGGTAATGTAATTCTTGTTGCAGTGTGGCACAGTTGTTAAAAGCAAGCATTCTAGTTGGTTGTGGGTTTGAATCCCAGTCTTGATACTACTACTGATTTGTATAACCCTAGTCAAATTACTTGTGTTAACTGATCCTTGTCATCTTTAACCTCTTCTTGTCTGCACTAAATGCATCATCTGGACAGGAATAAATATATGTCATCAATACTCATCATTTTAATGTTATTTTTGCTTTCACAGACTACTGAAGGAAGTTTAATATATTCATGTTCCTCAGGTTTTATCTTTGTGGTTCTAGCTATTTCCCCCTTTCATTATCTATGTGAGCCCTCCTTTTCATCCTTTTGACTAATTCTAACATACTGTTCTTTTTACTCTTTCATGTTCTCTAATCCCCTGAATCTTGGATCAGGTGTCTATAGATGTACATTTTATGGATACCATTAACCAATGGGAAAACTTTTTATTTTGTCATGCATTCATTCAATAAAAATGTATTCAGTATCTACTACATGCCAGGATTGCACAAGACTATGCAGATGCACAGAATAAAATATGACACAGCTTTAATGTCCCCAAAGTTCAGTGGGAATAGACAAATAATAATTATAAAACACCAAAATAAGTGCTAAGGGAGATTTAGCTCAGAAGAAGTTAAGAGGCTGCATGAGATGATGAATGGGAATTGACTGCCATATTTGGCAAATTGAAGATGTGGAGATGAAAACTCAATTGGAATGGAATAAAGAAAGATGGAAGATTGAAGGGGTTTGGGCATATTTTTTCAAGAAATGTTGCTATAAAGGGAAAAGGAGATATGGGGCCCTGGCTATAGGAAATTTGTAGTTAGTTGTTTTTTTTCCTTTTAAATTTTAAATGTAATATATAGTACAGCATGATAACTTGTTTATATTCCAATGGGGACAATCCAGTGGCAACTGAGAAGTTGAAGAGGAAAGACTCAATCAGCAGACCGGTAGGTGAGAGAAGGGAAATAATTGCATGAGCAAAGTGCTGATATGTGACAGGGGAGGAGGTGGAGGGACTGCAGTACACAAATAGATTGTTTGCCCCTGGTTAGCAAAGAGATACCATCCATGGTAAAGTGCAGGTGGGTTAGTACACTTAGTAAGAGAAAGACAAGGCAGTTTTCTTCTCATTATATCTATGTTACTTTTCAGTGAAAGAAGTAGAATCATTGAGGTAAAAGAGAAAGAAGGATAGACAGGCTAATCATTTAAGTAGAAAGGAAAAGGTACAATTGATGGAGGGTATGGAGTAGGAGTTCCAGTCAGCGTAGAGGTCCACTGAGAACTAGTATGGGACCGGTCAGAACACCTATGCATTTTTCTCAAGCCATATACTATTCCTGGTGCAGGAGTCTAATCGGTGGAGAGTTAGAATGGGATTATCAGGTGAGAGGAACAGATGAAAAAGAGGCAAAAGAGTTGAATGCATGAGGAAGGAAGTGATTATGACAAGGACTGTAGCCATTAAACTGAGGAAGGAGGAATTGACTTGCATGGGGGCTATTGGAGATCTGAAAGTGTTAAGCAAATTCTAAGAGTGCGATTATTTGTGTGATATGGAAAGATAGGAGCAGCTGTGAGAATGTGAGATGTTAGCAACTGAGATTTGGGAAATGTCACTCCTACGGATGATAAGTTCTAGGATGCATCCAAAGGAATGAGTGACTAGAGTCAGGTGGAAAAGATTACCAAATGCACAGAGGCCACGAAACTGGAGTTTGGGGCAGATTATTCATGTGACTTTTGAAGTTTCCAAAAATAATGGCAAGAATAGTGACAGAAAGACAGAAGGCTGAACGGTAAAAATAATCAGGAAATGTAGAGACATGAATGAGATTTAATAGAAGATTATGACAACCAGGACAGCATAGACTGTTGGCATGTACTTCAAACAAGCTGAGTTTGTGCCAGATTAAGAGATATAAGGGGTTGTGGGTGTAACCCACCGTGGGCTTCCAAAGTGCTCAAAATGAAGTTATGGCTGGGGAAAGGGAAGTCTATACCAGAACCACAGAAAATTCTTCAGGTCCTTCTTGAATGCAGAAGAGTGCAAGATATCAAAACCAGGGGAGGTTGGGAATCAGCCACATGAAGAAGCTGGGGACAGCAGAGGAATGGATTGAGGGCAGACTGACCTTGAGTCATTGTCTGAAGCTGGAGCTTGCCTTAAAAGAGAGAGCTCGCTAGTAGATATTTGCCTAATGCAACACAAGAATTAATTACTTCAAGCAAAATGCATTCAGGAATGTAGGAGTCCATCACTCACAAGTATGAAAAGAAATTAATCTCCCATCACGGACACTGAATTTTAAACTTACCATAAGGAAAATGAACGTTGAAGGGGCCTGTATGATCAAAGGCTGATGATCCATAACACATATAGTCATAAAGATAAATGGATTCTAAATGGATCTGGTGATAGATTCTATTTACACTTCTGGTACCTCTTATTAAAAAAGACTACAAACTCATTTGAGGGATATATGCTCTTTGCAATTAAAGATGATAACCATGCCCCTTAATGAGCCCATGTGGGATAATACATTGTCTAGTATTAGCATCATGCTCTTTCTACTTTTCAGGAAGTGCTGTTTGCTGTTCACTAAAATCTTTTCATAGTCTCACAGATAATCATGAAGTATAATGTAATCATGGGAAAGCATTTACAAAAAACTTCATTTATTTGGCATGATTGGGAAATAAATGTTTCCACCTTAAGTACTATTTTAGATGACTGGAACACTTCCCTCAAGAATCCAAAATTTAAAGAAAAAAAAATCTGTTTTTAATGGAGTTTTTAAAAAATTTGTTGTTTCTTTAAATGGGGTAAAAGAACATCATTTAATCCTTTCTTGATTACTTAGACTAAGCAGGCTGGAGTCATAGCTAAAAGCTATGTAATTAAGGTCAAGATATCTAACTTCACTCAACTTTCTTTCCTTCCTTTATAAAATATATCAATATCTATTTTATAGGGTCATTATGAGAATTTAATGAGATAATGAATAGAGGGCTTAGATTCAATTCTGGCACATAAAACACAATCAGCGGTTCCTATCATTATCAATAGCCTCATCAGATCAGTATTTTAGTTGGTGACATCAAAACTTGCTTCCACTTTAATCAAATGATGCCATCAGATCATAAGAACCTGGACAAAAAGGCCCATGTTTGTCAGTATCTTCACTCTTTCCTGAAGTGTGTATATGTGCCCATATCTGAATTAATTTTCCTCTTCGCCACTGGATTTTCTACTTCTGATATAAGAAACTTGATGTCTGAATTTACTATGCATAAAGTATAAAATAGATTTTGAATGAGAGCTAGAGAATTTCTCTTATAAGCAAAGTCATGGATTTTAGTGTATGGAATTGGTCACATCCATATTGGTTATTGGGAAACTGATCTTGGATTTAATTTATCTCAACTTTTCTTCTCAAATATCTGCCAGGCATCTGTTACATTAGGTCTAGATCAATGTCACAGCCATTTATTGAAAGATCAAATGTGTTAGAGGACTTGGGGTGCCTGGGTGGCTCAGTCGGTTAAGCATCCAACTCTTGATTTCAGCTCAGGTCATGATCTCAAGGTTGTGAGATCAAGCCCTGAGTCAGGTCAGGCTCAGCACTGGGCATGGAGCCTGCTTAAGATTTTCTCTCTCCCTCTGCCCCAGCCCCAACCCTACTCACACATGCTGTCTCTCTCTATCTCTCTCCCTAAAAAAAAAAAAAAGTGTTAGAGGACTTTATATATTCAAGATGTGCTGCTGTACTAAGTATTAGGGATGCAATCATAATGAGTTAGGCCTTACCTTTAATTAGGGAGGTGGATCAGAATCTTGGATATCATAATAGCTTAAGATTGGTATAGAGTGTTGGGCTAAAGAAGTTATTTTATCTAGATGTGAGCTCTCGAGAGGAAATAATATTTAAGTTGGGTAAGTAAGAGTTAAACAAATAAATGGACAGAAAGGCAGAGATATTGAGAGGGCAAAGGTTCAGAGGTAAGAAAGAATTTGGAAATTTCGATGTGACCTAAAAAAAAGCTCATTATAGGTGAAACATAAAATGAAACAGAGAGATAATACTGAGTCATAATGTTAGAGTACATTAAACAGGAACATGGATATGCAGACCATGTAAACCATGATAAAGATTTGGGGTTTTTTTTCCAAGAATTATGGCAAGCTCCTGAAAGGTTTAATGTGTGGAGTGATATACTCAGGTTTATATTGAGTATACAGTTTTTTGAAGTCCATTTTGTCTTAACTGCAGATATGGATGAAGTGTGCAAGTCAATGGATGGGGGACCAGTGAGGATGCTGCCCCAGTGGTCCAGGAGGCAGATCACAGTGACCTACACAAGAGCACTGGCAGTGCAAAGGGAAGAGATTTTCATGAGAAAAAAACTGTAGGACTTGAAGACCAATAGAATAAAGGGGGTAAAAGAGGAACAGGTGTCAAAGAAGGCTTTTGTGTTGCTCACTCTACAGATGGTGGTACCATTTTAAACTAAGGAATACTGACAGGGAACCATATGAAAAAGAAGATCAAGAACTGAGATTCAAAACTTGCCAAATTTGAGGTACCTTTGAAATATATAGTTAGCCAGTTGGTCAGGGATCAACATATGTCCCAACTCTCCTCCTTCAAAGATCCACTTCTATGTGTACTCCAACTTGTTGCACTGATTCCTTGCATCAGTTAAAAGTTCTGATATTATATCTCAGCAATTATACTCCTAGATATTTACTCAGGGGAAATGAAAGTACAACATCTACACAAAGACCTGTAAACAGGTATTCATAGCAGCTTTAGTTATAACAGATGAGATTGGAAACAATACAAATGCCCATCAGCAGGTGAACAAATAAACAAATTGTGGTATGTTCTTGCAATGGAACACTATTCAGCAATAAATGAGTAAATAAATAGAGATACATGCCACAGCATGGATGGATCTCAATATCATTATGCTGAGTAAAACAAGCCAGACCAAAGAAAAACAAACAAACAAAAAAGAGCATGATGCCATTTTTACAAAATTCTAGAAAATGTAAACTAAGGCATAGTTAGAAAAGAGAGATTGCAAAAGGGCACAAGAAAACATGGGGGTGGTAACATATTTGGTATTTTGATTGTGATGATAATTTTGTGTGTGTATACATATGTCAAAACTCATACTATTTAGTATACTTTAAATGAGAACAATGTATTGGATGTAAATTATACCTCAATCAAGTTATTAAAAAAAAAAAATTCCATCTGTTACTCCTAATCACTTACTTCCAAATCAGGTGAGTACTTGTTCCCCGTTCTATGTCCTATCATAACAACATGCACTTTGCCTTTATAAAATGCATCCAGTTATGTTTTGTAATTAGCATATCTGCTTCCTTAATATCTTTCTTCCCCTATAAATTGTTAGTTGCACGTGGGCAGATTATATGTCCCTCTTGTTCACTGTGTTTCCTACATACCTAACACAGGTTAAATAAATAGATGAATCATTGATAGTCTCACTTGTGCTGGCAACTACCTGGGAATGAGTCTCCTTACCTGTTAAATCAGGTCCTCTGAGGACAGGGCACAGGAGATGGATCAATGGTGAATGTGAGGAAAGGTGTCCGCTTACTGTGATCTGGTATGCAAGTGAGAGATGAAGAGTGAACAGCAGTGGATACGACATAGGGCAGAAACAATGCTTTAACTGAGACACACACAGAAACCAGTAAAAACAAAACAAAACAAAAAAAAACTATACAGAGGTAAAATACAATAAAAAATATCCCATGGAGGGGTGCCTGGGTGGCTCAGTTGGTTAAGCGCTGACTCTTGATTTCGGCTCAGGTCATGATCTCAGGGTCATGGGATCTAGCCCCATGTAGGGCTCCTCACTCAGCGGGGAGTCTGCTTGGGATTCTCTCTCCCCTTCCCTTTGCTCCTCCCCCACTCATGTGCATAAACACATGCTCTCTTTCTCTCTCTAAAATAATAATCTTTAAAAAAAATCCCATGGAAAGTGTGCTATCTATGGAACACGAAGGAATAATGCTTACATTTTACAACTGGTGTTGGAAATCCAAGTACAAAGGGAGACTTCTGTGCATATGTTAGATGCAGGGAACACCCATTTTGAAATAAGTGATATCATGTAGCACTTTGGGGTTCCAGTGCCATACAGCTACCTTCGGAGCTCACTGTCCTCACCAAGCTGGCAGCCTAGACACCTTAATCGAGAATGGAAAGCTCTGAGCCCTGGGAGATATTCCTGCAGCCTAGAGGTTAATTTTAACTAAATGGAAACCGCTCATGAAATGAAAGCAAGAGTGGGGCTTTGGGAAAATTTTAGGATTGCATATGGTGGCAGTCCTAAGATGAAACATCAGGGTCCAAAGGTAATCTTAAAAAGATGCTTGTAGGGTCACTTAAGGCATCTGAAATGACCTACGATGGAAAATAAAATTCTAGTGGGCAAATCCTTGCATTATATCTATGCCTACAAATGGAAGGTTAAATAGTCATCTAGCTATTTTTAGATATTCAATTTGGTGCAAATTTGATGTTATTCTCAACAGCATCTTTGCAAAGCCCTCACTGGATGTCATTTTAATTGATTTTTTATTTTATTTTATTTTATTTTAATTGATTAATATTTATTTAGCCTATGTGTTCAGTACCAGTGGGTTGCAAATTGTAATTTAAGGCATAATCAATGCCTGCCTTCAAGGATTAGCCTCTCCCTTCAAATAACATTCCCTGCCCCTGTGCTACATGAACAAGACATAGTAATATAATTGAATAATATAAAAAATTCTGTGATTTAACTCAACTGAAAGATATGAACACTGTTTCAAGGGGTTTAGAGAGAAGAGAGGTCTATGTGAGCAGTACTAAACAGGCAACTTTTCATAGAAGAGAGGGGCTTTGAGGTTACTCTTGAAGGATTCTTATATCAGGGAAGTGATACCAGATAGAGGAAGGGCACCCACATAGGATAGGATAAAGAGCATGAGAGAGATGCCAGAGAAAGCTCTCAGGTTTTCCTCTGTGTTAAGAAAATGTTATGGTATCTGAGTTTGCCCGAAGTCTCAGAGAAAAGTATCCAAGAGAGCAGGGCTTCTTGGCAATGACTTAATTATCTAATCTGCATTAGAAACCACCTCAGAACAGAGGGAGGGTAAACAGACAGACTCCCACCTTCTCCCACCAATACTCATTGAATGCATTACTCATGATTAAAACCCTTTTTGGCTGTGGACCTCAGAGTTGGGCTGTCTAGGAATATGGGAATATGATGTTCAATGTCATAAGCTATTTTTTATCTGTTTCTGAATTTATTTTTATGTTTTCTACAACATTTGTAGTGAGAGAGCCTCTAGCAGGTTACTAAGTTTCTAAATGGAATTAGTCTTCACTAATGATCTTAAAATTAACCTGGGGTAGTAGGGCTTATAAAATCATAGATATTAATATTCCCCTACTTTGTGATGAAAGCAATCATGCCATGCCATGTGTTTAAGAAATGTTGCCACACAAATCCAGTGATGGTTTTCATCCATAATTCCAGTGGTCAAACACTTCAGGGAAAGGATGCCATTATATTTTTAAATAATAATGTTAATAAATATTAATAGCACTATTCCTTACAGTTGCTTGAGGTTTGTTTGTTTGTTTGTTTGTTAATATTAACTATAATAGGCCAAGTAGAAGGCATAATTTATGTGAAAGGAAGATCAACTTGCCTAGGGCCACAGAAAATGTAAATGAAAGAATTTTAAGAGATATTTAGCATAGTGCAGAGTCTAGGTAAGGTTCTATGTAGTTTCCCATACCTTATAATCATTCTATCAACCCTGTGAGGAGAATATTACTAGCCATATTTTATAGATTAGGAGACTGAGGTTCAGCCAGATAAGCAACAAAGCATGTATGTAAATTTAAGTTATCTGAGCCTAATCCCAATATTCTGCCTATTGTATTATACTGCCCCTTCCTTATAATCATATTAAGTATAAAAACATTTATTAGGCTCTAACTATATGCCATTTCTTTGTCTAAGTGGTTTATGTATTTTTTATCTTATTCCCACCGTAATGTCCCTATGAAGGTAACACCACTGGCTAAAGTGGACAGATTCAGAACATAGGATGTTTAAGGTCATACAGTTGATAGGCAATGGAGCTAGAGTTTAAATACTGACTTTAGAACCAAAGTTCTTTTGTTAGTATACTTTGCGGCCTTTTATAGGGTGGTGAAAAGCAGATTCAAGGTATTCAGCCCTTATTCAGGTGATATCTCTCTGATAAGGTGAGGGGAAAAATCCATTCTCTTGAGAAATCAGACAGCAAGCACACACTGAAACCTTACCAGTAGTTGCAGAAAACAAAACAAGTTTAAATTTTTCTATATATTATCACCACCCACAATAAGGGCACTTCAATTTTTGCTTAACATTCTATCCTTAATCCATAATTTTAAGAGCCTCAATTATGGATTGCTTTCTATATGTGCCTCAGACCATGCTTACTTAGCACTTTACTTAAATATCTCATTTAATCCCCATTTAATAATTTAAGCCTATCCGATCTATGATTTCTTTATGTGAATCAAGGAAGCAGTCTACAAAGCCCAAAAAACTCCAATAGGTACTAACTTAACTGGTTATGGGGAACAAAACACTTCTGGCCCATAATGCTTTGGAAACTAATTATCTTTTCCTTTATACTGACACCACAGTTTGGACATTATTCAACAGTCACTTGGTGAAATGTAATGCATGGTTTTGACCCAAATGTGGGAAATATACTATGAAAAGAAACCCCATGTACTGTCTTTGTGCAAAAGAAGGTTCCCTTGACAGTGTGAGTGGATGAAACACTAAATAAATATTTAGGCTGTTGTCCATGATCACAATTGGGGAGATGGAAAAAATAATAAAGCATACAATTTAGAAGGAGGTAAGAGGCCACAAAGTGTCTTATGTTTGTCAAGAGATGGTTCCTTTGTATCAAGTTGTTGCTAGAAGTTGGCCTGCCAGGACTGTATGTCCCAGCACCTCCTGCATCCAGATCTTGCCAATGAAATGTGAGCTGAGGTAATGAATGTCACTTCTCCGTTGGGGAGCCTTCCATACCCTCTTCTCCTCTGTCTTCCAGCTATATTTCAAAGTCTTTGAGCCCCTTGGAAATGGCAGAGTCAGGACACAGAAGTATGGGCCCCTAATTCAGTTCATGGAAAAATGCCCTCAGCAAATCTGAAACACCATATTGGATTATTATGTGAACAAGAAATAAACCTTCTTTTTATGTCAAGTTACTAACAAATAGAGATTTGTTGTTACACCAACTCGTATTACCCTCACTAATATAATGTAGAAATGTGAATTTTTAAAATTTCATTAAGAACAGATATTGCACTGTGCAGTCAATTATGTGTTGTCATTGGAATTTTGCATCATGACTACATTGGAGAAATCCACAGGGAATTGTGAAACTTCATTTTCTCCATAAGGATGTTGGTAGTAGAGTAACACAGGAAGGAAAGTCATTTGGTACCATTAATTCAATTTGGTATGCTCACAAACTCCCAATTTCCAGTTAAGATGTAATACAAGGACTACATTTACCCTTTTATCTGAAATGCTAAAAAAAAAAAAAAAAAGCAGAACATATGAAACAAATTTTTAAGAAATTAGGTATCTATCAGGCAATGAAGGTCAGTGATCCCTAAGAGAGAGAACACATGGGGTAAGCTCTATGATTGCCCCAGATTACTGCATTAATAGAATTTTCAGACCACAGAGCAGGGAGAGGAAATAAGGCAGAGCCTGGCTGACTCCTTGAGCTGAAGACACAGAGATGAGAAAGTGGAGAAATCAAGGCCATTAGAGTTGACAGGACAGAATGCCAGAAAGGAGAGAGCTGCATATAGAGGGAACTCCAGAGATCTGCAAAGGGTCCTCCTTAAGTGTTTAGCAGTGTACTGATTACTACATGCATGTGAAAAACCCGCCAAGCAGCAAAAGAATAGTTCAAAGGGATTAGAGGTAACAGTGCCTGGTACACACAGGACCCAGCCTAGCTAATCTCATAATTCACGAGATATTGGACAGAGGACTTGGAAGAGTCTAGCCTCGGTGTGTGGAATAATTAGACCTACACTAAATGTGACTCTGGTCCTTCCTAACAATACCTAAAAACAAGACCACAAAGAATGAAACTATTTCATGTAACATAACTTCATCCCAGGACAAAGCTCCAGAATATTTGAAACCTAAGATTCAGAACAGATTAATTGAAAACATGTAGCAAGATAATAGGCTTAAACCTAACAATACCAATAACTGCTTGTAAAAGAAAGCTGAGGGGTTAAAGTGGATTTCAGAGCACGGAATATTACCAGAAACAAAAAAGATCATTTCATAATGATAAAGGGGTCATTTCATCAAAAGGACATGATAGTTCTAAATGTCTATGCAAATAAACAGACAAAAAGAGCTACAAAATGCATGAAGCAAAATAATCAAAAGAATAAGTAGATAGAAAAATCAGTAAGGATATATTAAACTTTTACAACATTGTCAACTAACTTGCTAATTGACATTTATAGAGCTCTTCATCCAATAATAGTGGAACACATACTGAAGTGCATTTGGAACATTCTTCACTATAAGCCATATTCTGGGCCATAAAACATCCTCAAAAAATTTAAAATGATTCAAGTTCCACAAATTAGAAATAAATAAAAGAAAGTTCTCTGAAAAAAATCTCCAAATATTTGTAAACTTTAACACACTTCTAAATAACCCATAGGTCAAAGAATAAATCAAAAGGGAAATTAAAAACTGTTTTGAACTAAATGTCAGTGAAAACACAACCCATCAGTATTTGTGGAATGCCACTAAGGCAGTAGTTAAGAGGAGATTTATAGCAGCAAATACCTATCCTGGAAAAAGAAAAAAATATTTCAAATCAATGACTTCAAGTACCACATTAAGAGGCTAGAAAAGAGAAAATTATACCCAATGTCAGCTTAAGAAAGAAATAATAAAAATCAGACTGAAATCAATAATACAGAAAACAAAATAATACATAAAATCCATGAGACCAAAAGTTGATTTAAAAAAAAAATAAAATAAGGGCACCTGGGTGGCTCAGTCAGTTAAACGTCTGCCTTTGGCTCAGGTCATGATCCCCAGGGTCCTGGGATTAAGTCCCTCATCGGGTTCTCTGCTCAGCGGAGAGTCTGCTTCTCCCTCTCCCTCTACCCCTCCCCCTTGCTCATGCTTTCTCTAGTGCTCTCTCTTGCACTCTCTTTCAAATAAATAAAATCTTTAAAAAAATAAAAATAAATAAATAAAATCAATAAATTCTAGTCAAATGAATCTGGAAAAAAAAAAAAGAGAGACAAGACACAATTACCGAGATCAGAAATGAGAGAGGTAGCATAATTACAGATTTTACACATATTAACTGTGCAATAAAAGAACATTAGGGATAGTATTTTTGCCAACAAATTGATACCTTAGAAGAAAGACAAAAGTTACCACAGTTCACTTAAGAAATAGAAAATCTGAATAGATATGTATCTATTAAAGAAATCAAATGGAGAAAAAAGATCTCACAATTAAAACTACAGGTGAGATGACTTCATTGGCAAATTCTACCAAGTCTTAAAGACAGAATCAATACCAATTCTAAACAAACTCCAGGAAATTGAAGAGGAGGGAATACTTGCCAACTTATTCTGTGAAACCAGCATTACTCTGATATCAAAATGAGAAAAAAAAGGCATTATAAGAAAATAAAACTACACATCAATATCTCTCATGAATACAGATTAAAAATTCTAAACCAAATTTCAGAAAATAAAATCTAACAATATATAAAAAGCATCATATATCATCCCCAAATAAGTTTATTCTGAAAATACAAGGCCGGTGTAACATTTGGAAATTAACCAATGGAATTTAACATATTAACATACTAATAGACAAAGGCATATATAGTTGACCCTTAAACAACATAGATATGAACTGCATGGATCACTTATACATGGATTTTTAAATAAAATTAATATAGTACAGTACTCTAAATGTATTTTCTTATTAACATTTCCTTTTCTCTGACTTACTTTTCTGTAAGAATATTATATGTAATACATATAATATATAAAACATGTGTTAATTTACTATGTAATCAGTAAGTGTTCTGGTCCACAGAAGGCCCAAATTGATCAATAAATTCAATGCAATCCCAAACAAAGTACAACAGGTGATTTTTTTCAAAAATGACAAACTGATTCCAAAATTCATTTGGACACGCATAGTACTCAGGATAGGCAAAATAATCTTAAAGAAAAAAGTTAAATGGTTGTTATTATGCAACTTCAATACTTATTATAAAGCTAAAGTAACTGAGAAGTGTGGTATTGACATAAAGATAAACAAATGAACCAATTTACAGAGTCTGTAAATTGACCCACAACAGTTTTTTGACATAGGCAATTTAATGGAAAAAGGAAAACCTTTTCAACAATTGTGCTGGAAAAATGTATTTCCATATGCAAAATAGTGAACTTCAATCCATACCTGACACCACATAAAAAATCAACTCAAAATAGACTACAGACCTAACTGCAAGTCATAAAACTACAAAGCATTTAGATCAAAACATAGGAGAAAATCTTGGGACTTTGGTTTAGGCAAAGATTTCTTAGACACCATACCAAAAACATGATCCATAAAAGAAAAAAAATAATAATTTGGACTTTAAAAAATAAAACACTTCTGCTTTTTGAAAGTCCTGCTAAGAGAATGAAAAGATAAGCCTCAGTCTAAAAAATTTTCTTTGCAAAGCATATATCTGATAAAGGATTTACCTTTAAAATATATGAAGCATTCTCAAAAACTCAAGAAAACAACAACAATTGAACAAAGAACTGAACAGATACATTATGAAATAAAGATGTATGGCTGACAAAAAGTAATCTAGAGATAATTAAAATCATTAGTCACTAGGGAAATATAAATCAAACAACAAGATATCACTACACACATTAAAATGGCAGAAATTAGAGACTATACAAAATTTGGGGGGGATGTAAAAGAATTATAACTCTTTCAGAATGTAGAAGAATTATAACTGCTTCACACTGCTGGTGGAAATGTAACACAGTACAACCACTTTGGAAAACAGTTTGTCAATTTCTTTAAAAAGTTAAGCATACCGTTACCATAATGATCCACCATTCCAGTCTTATATATCTACCTGAGAGAAGTGAAAGTATGCACCCATACAAAGACTTGTACATAAATATTGATAGAAGCTTTAGTTTCAAAACCTGAATTAACTGAAAACAACGCAAATTCCCATCAACAAGTGAATGGATAAACAAATTATGGTATATCCACACAATGGAATAATACTTAGTAATTAAAAGAAATAAACTATTGATACATGCAATAACATGGATAAATCTCAAAGTAATTATGCTGAGTGAAAGAAGCCAGACAAATACTGACTTTATGAGTCCTTTTTTTTTTTTAATTTTATTTATTTATTTTACAGAGAGAGTAAGAGAGCACAAGCAGGGGGAGCAGTAGAAGGAGAGGGAGAAGCAGGCTCCCCTGCCTTGTGCTCTCTCTCTCTCTGACAAATAAATAAATAAGATCTAAAAAAAAATATGTAAATGGATGAATACAGAAATACAAGTATGAATAAATGAATGAACAGACTGGAATATACAGAGAAAGAAGCCATTATTTCCATATCAAGACCGTTTAAAATACTCCATTGACTCTAGAAAGCCTTTTTGAAGTTACATTGAAATGTGGGTAAAATCAGTTCAAAATCATTAATAGTAGAGTTAAGTCAAATGGTTAGAGTATAAATCCAGCAGAAAGAGCTTGTTTTGTTCTTGTTCTTCACTTTCTCTCCATAAACCTTACTGGCTGAGGCAAAACACCAACCTAATTTGAATTGCCATTTTTTTGTTCAAAGTGTGTTACCTTCCTACTGATTGTCTTAAGTGATAGACAAAGAAGTTCTCAGTATGAAAAGTCTGTTTTCAGCTCCTTTTCAGCTGTACATTTAGTCTAGCTAAGAAAGGGTAATATAGAGAAATCTGCCATTTGGAGTATTACTTTGAAAGTTCTTCAAAGCTATTTAAAGTCACATACCTAAAGCAGAGGGCCCAACCATTCTGCTTAGGTATATAGTTGTGAATCTAATGTTTATAAGTGGGACATGAGGCAATGATCCTTTTAGCCCTCGGGGTTGCCAGGTGAAGCCTGGGTTGTCTAAAATCCTGGAGCTCTTCACATTCAACCATGAGTAGCATCTCTGGGGTTTCCCAGGAAGGTGGCCCTAGAGAGGCAGAGTCTGATAGAGGGTCAAAGTGGTCCAAAGTGCAGGCACAATGAGAAATATCCACACCCATGGGTTCACTACAATTTGCTCAACATTCAACCAACTGGGCAACAATTTTTGTAACAGCTAGCTGCACAGTATGCCAGTGCTTATAGTGAAAAAAAAAAAAAAAAAAAAAGAAAGATTGTAGGATTGCTGGAAGAACTCAGGTTCCAGGGCATGGGTACAACATGTCAGGGGTGGAAGTTCGGGGAGAACTTGTCAGCATGGTTGTAGGTAGTTGCTCCATATCTCTGCCTTTACATAATAGATGATATGACTGCCTCACAGATGTGGGTACTTTAACACAGCAGAGCCTCCCACCATAATTATTGTGACATACTTATAAAAGCAACAACAAATTGGATTGAATTCAATCTCATACACACTGTAAGATGACATTTCAATAATTTTTTCATGTGAAAGAAAAAAGAGAGAAACTAGATCCTTTTTTTTTAAGATTTTATTTATTTATTTATTTGAGAGAGAGCTGAGCGGAGAGGGAGGGAGAGGGACAAGCAGACTCTGCGCTGAGTGTGGAGCATGATCCCAGGACCATGAGATCATGACCTGAGCTGAAACCAAGAGTCTGATGCTTAACCGACTGAGCTACCCAGGTGCTCTGAGAAAAACTAGGTTCTTTAAAAATAACTAACTCTTGAAAATTTCTGAATAGTTGTAAAAACGATTAAAATTTTCTTGCTGAATGTGATTATCAAAAATTGGAAGATAATATTAAAACATCTTGATTAGAATTACAGTCATCACTTAAAATATAAAATCTGATGGAAAAACTTGTTTGTGGAAGCAAGCACACATTTCTCAATAAAAAATGTGAAAACATTATTTGAAAGTTTTATATAAATTAAATATTTAATATCTACCTAAATACTTTGTATTTTATTGTAGTTGTTTATTTTTTAAATTTTTTATTTAGATTATAGTTTTTATTTTTATTTTCATTGTTTAATTTCAAGAAGGATATA
This sequence comes from Mirounga leonina, assembly GCF_011800145.1. Lineage (NCBI taxonomy): Eukaryota > Metazoa > Chordata > Mammalia > Carnivora > Phocidae > Mirounga > Mirounga leonina. The sequence goes on from NW_023270855.1 coordinate 11,080,325, forward strand.
GAGTTTTTACCAAGCTCCATTTTGATCCCCCCCAGATTACCCTAGTGTGGCCATACAACTATCATGTTATAAGTGTGCCATGATATGAACCAGTAGGTGTTAGTACCCTGATGTATGAGCCACATATTAATATACACAAGTAGACACTCTGTTTTAGATTTGAAGGGGGCAGAAATCAGAAGACACCCTTAGCTGTTGATTAGGTAAACACTCAATTTTAGACTATATATTCCCTAGATGACACAAGCAAAACATAAATACCAGGATAATGATGGGGATTTGAGATCTGTAATTTTATCTGGCAATGTAGTCCTTAGGGCAGCAATCACCAGTGTTTGATGCACTAATTGCTTACCATGGAGCTTTTTGACACAGGATAGAAATTAATTTCATATAGCTCAGTATTGTAAAACTTACATTTTTCATGACACATGCAGAATCTAAAGATCTGTAAATATGGAATAGATATGTTTTCCATTTAAAAGTGGTATCCATCTATCACTCTGAGCTGAAAATAACAATGCAAATAACTCCAGTTTTAAAAAATTCCAGGTACTTAATGTTTGCTACTATTTGTTCCTTAGCCCACTTTTTTTTTTTAAATCTTATTCTATGAAGTCAAGCCAAAGTATTCTGTATTTGAAGAATCAGATTTATTGATTGATCGTGATGTAGATGAATCATATAATGAGGATGTAGGACAACTAAACATTTCTGATTAAAACTATTTTATAGATTTTTTGTTTGTGTATGGATCCAGTCACTTTTCTTATTTGAGCTAGAGTTTCCTCATCTCTACAATGAAGGTTTACATTAAGTATTTATTGAGTTCCCATTGAGCATCCTGTGATTTTTGTTATCTTGTATGATTTGTTGTGGAAAAATAAATGTGTAGAATCTTAGAAGTATTTATTCTCATTATAAATTCAAACATGGGGTGGAGGAATTTAGTTTACACACTGAGATCTTTTGATTTTATGCCATGCTACCTACTAATAAATAAACACCAAGTGCCCTGATAGTGATTCTATAATATTATGGGATGTGAATACATTTTGGGATTGAGAGCTTGGATTGACCTCCCCCGTTTATGGGACAACTTTCTGATTTGTTACCTGTACTGTCTCCTATTATCTCCAGTCCCCTTCCTTTCTTTGCCAGACTTTTTTTTTTTTAACATTGAGAAAAACCTTCATGGTACAGAATTTCCCAGAAGTAACCCACATTTGAACATCAGAATTCCAATTAAGAAACTCAGGAAAGGGCCACACTCAGCACTCCCTGCTGAGATATTCTTCTCCCCATCTCGCTCCTTTCTTCACTGCCTTGTGATTGAAGGGATTTTTGGCAATGGTGTCAATGCCTGTCTTTCCTAGGCTGTCTTATTATTTTTAAATCCTCGACAAGCCTACCACAGTGATCTAGGTCTTTACATGTTATAGGTGCTCAAGATATATTTGTCAAGCCATCACCTCTCTCTCAATTTCTCTAGACTGTAGGTCCTTAACTACAGACCCTAGGACAAGTGGGAGAAAAAGGAATGGAGTCACAGCTGGCCTGGCATAAACTACAGACTTTTACTTACACAGCTTTGTGTATTAATTCTGGATAAGCACATGATAGAATGTCATACTTGTGAATTTTATTTGTCAGGTGTAGTGATGGTGGGAAAGAGGTTTGTAATAGCTATGCTAGACCATATTGCACTATAAAACATCTGATAAATCCAAGCAATTCAGTGCAAAATGGTTAATTAAGGGAAAAATGCAGTCATTAAACTTCATAAGTCCAACAGAGACTCCATTGAAATGAAAGCTGAATGGAATGGAATGAAAGTGGAAAAAGATTCTCTTTAAAGTCCCCTATCTGATTTCTCTTAGCTCTAAACACATGGGTAGCAGTAAAGCAGACTGCTTGGGCCACTGTACTCACCTGATCTTGGAGTCAGACAGTCTAATCTGTGCACTGGCTGAATGGATGGATAACTGTGTGATCAGAGGCAAATTTCTAACTATTCTCTTCCTCAGTGTCTTCATCTGTAAAATGGGGATATGATTGGTACTTACTTATTAAGAGCTTCATGAGGATGAGTTAAACTAACCCATGGACAAGAGGCATATCATCTACATAGGAGGTGCTCAATACAGTGCTTATGTTGTTTTGTTGATAATGACCATGACAACCATGATGCTGTGTGTCTATTTTTATGATTATATTGTGATTATACATAATACATGTTATACCTCTGTGTTCTCAGATTAGCACAGCTTCCCTTGCAAACCACCAAATGGTTCACCAAGTACCAGTATTTCTATCAGCTCGTTCAGAAAACATCTGTGTTAAGTTGAAAGCAAACACTAAATTAAGTCTCTGAAGCCTGTCTGGTTCTAGAATGTACTGGCTCCATGTACTTCCTGGTGGAAGGGAACTTTCAATGGTTGCCAGTCATGACCATTCCCTGAATTCAAATTAACCTGAAAGATCCTCAATAGTTTAGATATGTTTAGCTCAATATTCGAGATTATTTATACCTGGGATGTATCATGTCAAAAGAAACCAATAATGGAGCCTGTGATTTGGGGTTTCCAGCTGAAGCTACAGGAGTTCTCTTCTGTAAATACTGAAAATCAGCCAAGTTCAATTTGTTTAAGACATTCAGGTAAACACTTTGCTTTTTCAAAGCACTCTAAGAACCGCCAAGATATTCTGAATCATTTATTTCATCATTTGATGAGGTGCATTCCCCAATTGTATAACACAGGAAAATATTTCATCAGAGAAGCAGCTAAAAGTGATTTGTGATAATTGATTTTTAATGGCTCAGTCTCAAATCTAGTTTCAGTTCTTGTGCTACATAAGAGATTTTTCAGATTCTTGCTATGAATGCTTAGCAGAAGACAATAAAAACCATGACTTCCTCACTGTTTTTTCATGTTTCATTATAGCACTAAGTAATATGTTCAATATTCTCCTGGAAATACATAAAGCACTTTACGTGATATAGTCATCATTTGCTTCTGATTAAAATGTTCAAATGACCAAGAATTAATTGTAATAAAATCATTATGGATATGTCCAAAAGTGTGTACAGAGATGTCTACTAGAGCACTGTTTACAATTTTGAAAATGAAAACAGTATGAGTAGATATATCTGTGTGTGTATAAAATAAATAAGAGTTGAAAGAAAAAATTATGAAGTATTTACTACTATATAGACTACCATGCAACCATTGAAATAATGATGTAAAAACTCAAGACTGTTGGGAACAAAGGGGCTCACAATTCTTTTAAAAATTAAAATAATAGGGTCTCCTGGGTGGCTTAGTCGTTAAGCGTCTGCCTTTGGCTCAGGTCATGATCCCAGGGTCCTGGGTTCGAGTTCCCCATCGGGCTCCCTGATCAGCAGGAAGCCTGCTTCTCCCTCTCCCACTCCCCCTGCTTGTGTTCCTGCTCTCGCTGTGTCTCTCTGTCAAATAAATAACATCTTTAAAAAAAATAAATAAAAATTAAAATAATAATACACATACCAGTATTAGATTGGGGAATTTAGTCATTATTCTGGTTCAACCAGGAGGGAAAAGCCACATAGTAATTTGAGCATGGAAAGTTAAATTAAAAAAAAGTATTAATTATGACAGGATTAGGGTAATAAGGGCACAGCTGGTGATGAATAAAGAGAACTCTAATATATACAGATAGCAGATAGAAGGAATAGCCACTAACCCTCCCACTGAGAAGGAAGCTCTCCTCCCTCCTCACAGGACTGGGGTCAAGACTAGAGACAGCATGACCATGGATTACTGGATGGTAGAGAAGTTGCTATGATGCCTCATGGGGGAACTTTCTGGAAATATGCCCTCTGTAACTTGTTGGAAATCCACCTTCTACAGTTCCAGGGAAATCCATTCATGGTGAGATTTCTCACTGGAGGCACATCACGGCAAAACTTGTTGATAGGAGGTGCTGGGGGAAGCTGCTGGCTGCCAGGTACTGCTGTGCACCGTGGGAGCTGGACACTGAGGAGGCCCTCAGTGCTGTAGGAGCTGGGTGCCGGAAGATCCTTGAACGCTGGAGGAAACTGCCTGTACTGCAGAGCTGGGTACTGGGAAATTGACAGGTGTTGTAGGAGCGGGACACTAGAGAAGCCACCAGGAGACTTCCAAGGAAGCAAATCCTTTCTCTGCAATGTCCCATCAGTGCCATCTGTTAGTAAAGGCTAAACTCACTCCAGTTGGTAAAAGAAAAACTGTTTAAAGGGCCCATATCTATTTTCACGGAGCAGGTAAAAAAGAGTGAATTTAGGGCTGAAAGGCAATCAATTTTAAAAACTGGCACAAAGAGTATATATTAAATTGCTAACAATGGATCTCTTTGGGTGTGAGATTATAGGTTAATTTCACATTTTTCTTGGAGCATCGCCATACTCCTGCAATGTAAATGTAAATAAATAGATTTCCTTTGTAAAAAAAAAAAAATTATAAACTCAGCTACCCAGTAAACTTACTATTCATTTAATAACGTTTATTTTTTACTTAATTACTCACAGTATAAATCATAAGTACAAAGTGCAATGTGGATGCTGCATATTTAAGGGAATAATCACTCAGTCTTACTCATTTTATGGAATCAAGAATAAAGGATCACTGAATGGTCTATCAACTTCTCTCCCATACTATTATCCAAAATAGTCCATCTAACAGGAGGAATAATGTGGATCCAATTCTAGTTCTCCAAATAAACTATGTTTAATGTATGTTCTAGGTATATTGGGGGAAGGTGGGTACAAGGTGAAATACTTTTGGGAAATGATCAATGAGCTAAAAAGAATAGGCTTACCTATTACTGAGCTTCTCAGGATATGTAAAATGCTGATGTGCATTGAGAACCTGAAGAGGGGTGGTTAGCCTCTTGACCCTTTTCAATGTAATTCTACATGGGGGCAAGAATGTCAGGGTTTTAAGGAATGAATCAGTGGAGGAAAAATGAAAGAACCTGCCACAAAGCAATGGGTTAAATTAATCAACACTATTATTTTAACTATATTTCAAAAAGAAGGCACAGAGATAGGGTAGACCTGTTTTTATTTTTATATGTTCAAAGGAGCTGATACATGTTAAGAGATGGGGCTGGGTATACCAGCTTTCCTTCTATTTCTCCAATTATTCTCTCTAAAGTCTCTTGGGAGCCCAATTTGATAGCCTAATTACTAACTGTTGGAGCTCATCAAAATGCAGCTCTAGGCCCTTTTTTTCTGTCCTTGGGTAGTCTTACCCATGACCACAACTTTGGTTTCCATCTGTATATCAAAGACTCAACCTTTGTCTTCATAGCAACCTCACCCATATCCATATATATCCATTCACTTACTCAATATCTTCAAGCTGTGTGGTATCTCAAACACACATCAAACTCAATATGTCTAAGATAAAACCAAATATATCAACCCTTCCACCCTTAAAAAGGTTGATCATCTTTCAATATTCCTTTTTCACAGAGTGATATAAACATTATGTGAGGCTAAAATCTAGGGTTCCTCCTTGAAAACCCTTCACTAAATCAAACTTCACCAAGTCCTGTTGCTTTAATATATCCCAAATATTTGTCTAATCTTGTATATCTCACTTTTGACTGGCCACCATCCTCATCTAGACTAGATCATCTCTCACCTGCATTGCATTAACCTAATCTCTCCATCCACACTTTCCTCCCTCATCTCTCTTCTCCACAATACCATCAGTCAAATCTCTTCCAAAGATATAATCAGTCAAAAACAAACAAACAAACAAACAAATACCACAAAGATATACCTAGTCATACCCCCTACCCCCTGCAGAGACCTACAAATACTCACCTACATTTAAAATCCTTCAACATCTTCATATTAAGTTTAGGGTAAGTATCACAGTCTCTAATATGAACTAACCTTGGATTGTAATTATATATTCTCTAGTTAATTTTCTTTTTCAATATTAGTTTCTCCCAATATCATTAAATTCCAGGAGGGCAGGGGACAGTTGCTATTGTTGCTTACTACTGTATCTTCCCTCAGCATGATCCTGACACAGAAGTGACATTAAAAAACAAAAGCTTGTTGAATGATAAGTGAAAAGAAATGAATGAACCAATGTCACTGTGTGTCTCTTAGTAAACAGACTTTCTCATGGTTCATTCATTTATTCATTCACTCCACAGATACTTATTGAGTACCTATTATGTCCTATATATATGCTATAAGTTTGTTTTAAGACCTTGCATCCTAGTGAATGAATAAATAATAGATTGCAATCAGGCTAGGACATAATCACTGAGTGACCCTATCCTGGTTTTTGTAGAAAGAACCATGGTCTCCACTGGCAGACAGGAAGAAGGATTATCCCCAAACTCAGAGTGAGTTTGCCAGCCACTCACTGGCACTGGCTTACCTCTGAAAACTCCTTACTCTACCCATTTAGCCCCAACCTTGTGCTTACTTCACTTTGCACCTTGATCTTATTGGCTTTTTCTATATATACTCCCTCAGCCGAAAAAAAAAAAAGTTTGTAAGTCTATGTTTCCTGTCATTTATATTGACCAATAAATAAAATAGTTACAATTCTTGCTTAATCTTTTCTGAATAATAGTATCATTTTGGCACAGTTTTGTACCTGACTTTGAGAATGACTAACAATGTTTTTGTTTATTGGCATTTTTTTCTAAAATGACACATTTGCTAAAGTGTAGCCTGTTTGATTACAAAATAGGTATTAGGCACAGAATTAATCTTTATTATTTCAGGAAGAGGACAAACACTTCTGGTCTGCAAGCCAAGGCTTGCAGTTACTTTGTGTCCCCCTGCTTCTATTTTAGTTTGATCTGAAGCAAGGCTTGCAGTTACTTTGTTTCCCCCTGCTCCCATTTTAGTTTGATCTGAAGCAAGTTGCAAGATGCATTTTACATCAGTGGCCTCCTGTACTCCACTAAAATAAGGGCTGAATATGGCACTGACTTTGCATAAATTCTTCCACTTTAATTTAAAATTCATTGGATAGCTTTCATTTTAAAGTAAGCAGCATCCATTTGATTTAAACACTATTTCTGCTTCTATCTGTACATGACATATGGATACACACACAACTGCAATAGTGTTAGGATCCAGTTAGAGCCTCAATATGCTCCTGATTTACCAACCCAACAATGAAACTCTTCTTTGCACCTGATTGAGCCAAGGTGAATGAACATGTTTGGGGGAAATTTTAGAGGCCTATGCAAAGCACTACAGCTGTCTTAAGTGCTGTAATATAATTCTAAAAAGCTTTTTTTTTCTTTTTTTAGTGACTGTTGCCTTTCTGCCTTACTTCCTCTATTTTGTTAAACTCCATATTATGCTAAATGTGATTTAAAGAAAAGTTTTGTCCCATGTTTTCTTAATTTATCCCTCCCTTCCTTCATCTCTACCTTATATGTATAAATAAATAAACAAGCAAATCATCAAGCCAAAAAACTTCAGCTTATTTCTAAAAAGGCTTCAACAGCAAAGGGACGTGTTACCTCCTGCTACAATCAATATACCTAACAATTTATCACTGAAGCTGTACGAAAGTTAGTGGCATACCTAAAGCCATCTTTTGAGTCTCCTTTGCTGTACTAGTCATGATTTTTCCTTTATTATCCCCAAGTCATATATTTAAATCTAAAAAGCCAAATGCAATTTCGTTCCTCTAAATTATTCTACTATAACCCCATGCCCCCTAACTGTAGAAGATGCTTGAGTCATTCCAGAAGATTTGTGGTCACATAATCCCCACTGACCCCTTTGCATATGGACCACGAGTTTCCATCAAGGTCACTGGATCACATCAATTAGTGGGTATATCCAGTAAAAAACAGTATAAAGGGTTAACATTAAGAATATCCTTACGGGCTACCTGCTCAGCAGGGAGTCTGCTTCTCCCTCTCCCGCTCCC